>NC_080418.1:31052303-31370553 GCF_029873635.1 Malania oleifera | reverse complement strand
CCATTTAAACAAAGATTAACTAGAAGTGTATGAATTTTTGAACACTGCTCTTTGGTGATTGGAATGTATCCTTCAGATATGATCACATAGAGGAGAAAGGATACTAATAGTTATGGTGCAACCCCAAGAGGGGGGGTGAATTGGGTATTTAAAAATTGTTACCTAGGTCTCCAAATTTTAACAACAATGTAATTTAGCCTAGGGTCAGTCTATGCAACCATCAAACAAACATACACGTGCAGTAAATGTAAATTGCGGAAATATAAAGAACACACACGATATGTTATCAAGATTCGGCCAATTGTGTCTACGTCCCCGCCTTGGCCACACCAGCACATGGATTACCACTAAAATGCTCTCTTAAACGGGTGGAGCGGCACCTATACAACCAGGTCAATTCAAGGGGCTGACCTCAACCGACATGCCTTAACAAGATGACATACCTAGCTTTCCTAACCGGGTCTAAGCCAATCCGAGACTATTCCACAAGGTTAGTCTCCCTCTTCAGGCCTGTGCTTGGAATACAACCAATGTGTATAAAATTGTTTGTACACGGAAATGCGCTTCAACACAAGCAGATGTGTGCACCAATATAGCTCAGTCAATAATGTAAGCGCGAATAATATGTAAATATGCTCAATGCTCTAATGTGTGCTAAACACTCAATCACGTATATATTTTCAGTCCAGATCTAAAGTGTATATCTAAGCAAGATTTGAAACACACTATTTGAATATCACAAAATCATATAAGGGTTTCAAATATGCTAAGCAAGATAAATCAAACAAACTCAATAGGATATTTCAATGTATAAAGCACAATGGAGTTATTTGAACGACTGGCTTTTTATAAAATATTTTTGCACACAAAAAACTAGGTTTAGGTAACTTGCAACAATAATGCAAGAATCAAAAACCTCAAAGTCTTCCCACACAAGATTTATCAAATGAAATCCGAGGAAGAACTTTAATGCTAAACTCTCAAAGAAAATCAATCAAACAATAATCCAAGTGAGAGTTCTAGCTAAGTAGGTTAAGCACAATAGCCTCGAAATACTCACAATGCTTAGAGATATCACAAATGAGAAATATGTGAGTGCTTGAAAGAATATTTGGCTAATATAGGGTTTTTAGGGTTTTGAGAGTTGATAGAAGTTTTGCCCTAATCAAGTTTGTTAATCCTTGCTAATTAAGACAAATGAACTGGTATATATAGGCGAGGATTTTTTGACCGTTGGGGACACAATGGGTATAATTAGAATTGTCTAAAAGATCATTAATAAAATTAACCCAGTTTACCCCATTAAAAAATTCGGTAAAAATTATTTTAACCCGCAAGGTTCGGGTACCCGGCTTGAGGTTCGGGTGCCCGAACAAACACAGTCAAAAAGACAATTTTAAAAGGTTCGGGTGCCCAAGTTGAGGTCCGGTTGGCTGAATCAAAGTCAGTAGTCAAATGTCTGAGGTTCGGGTGCCCGAAGCTGATTTTGGTTAACCGAACCAGGCAGTTCGGTCGCCCGAGCCTCTATTTGAACGTAAACAGACGGTCGCCCTAGTAGTTGAAAAGTGCTCTGAGGAGCATTCGGGTGCACGAGGAAGATACGTTCAAAAGAGGTTCGGGTGCCCGAACACAGAGTCAACAAGTTGACCAGTTCGATCGCTCAAGCCGTTTTACACAGCCTGGGTTCGATCGCCCGAACCCTCTCAACTTTTTCAATTTAAGTCCATGTTTTAGCCAATTGTAATTCCCCTGATATGAAGATGACAATGGGGACTTTTGTGCATTTAGAGACCTAAGGACTTTCTATTCTACCGGGAAAAATCCCTAAGGATTGTGTAGGTACCTAAAGTCCAATTGTGGTCATTTTGAGCATACCTACCTACTATGCATGATGCAAATTATTACAAGCTATACACGCGCACAATTCATAATAAATTACATCCCAGAATGAAGAAATAATCAAATGAATACAAAATACAACACATATATCTTCATTCTTTGGCACGAACACCTCACGCCATCATGATATGACTTTTAGTCCTAAAGCACGCACAAGGTGAACCTGTATGCAATTCTCAGTACAAACATCAATACCAAGAGTATTTGTCATAATCAAAACTGGGTGTGACCAATAAGATCAACAGATACAAACAAAGGAATGGGTGAAACCTTACCAAGTATGATCGTGGTTTGGTAAGGATTTCCTATGAAGGGGATAGGTGAATTAAGATTAGAAGATTTATATATTATTTTTTTTAAACTCAAGGGAATAATTTGATTTGATCAATAAAATACAAATCCCCTAGGGGATGCCTCTAATTTTGATTGTGAGAGGGATGTCTTATTATTAGCACAAAATAGATATGGAATTTATTATCATTGCTTATACCCAGAGTGGTGCCCAGATTTTGATTAATGAGATTAGGGTTAAATGATATAAGGCAAGGCAAATTCCCTAAAGCTCAATTATGTGCAATGGACAGTAGTATGCTTAAGCTTGTGATTTTCATGTTAGCATGGGTTAAGCATTTTGAATTAAAAACCAAGCATAGATGTCATGTCCATTTGGAAATGGATAAAGATTCTTAGTATAACAAGATCGTGTTTAGTGAGTGCGTATACTAAGATTTTCATTTTAAGCGACAACCACTTCCCAGACCTATAGTCATCAGAATCCACTAAACCTAATCCTAAGATCTAAGAAAGCAAAAAATAATTAAGTTATATCTATTTGACTCCAGTCTTCCTTAAATCCTAAGGGGTTTGCCTTCATAATAACCCACATCATTTCTTTGTCTATACTTCTAGCATTTCTAAGTCGGATACGCTCTTTCATTTTTCAAGATAAGCAAAATTTATATGCATGTGACAGATTATGATTACTTATTTTATTTTTATTTGACGACGTATGACTATGGGACTTATAAAATGAACCCTTTTTGAAAAATTTATTTCTTTTGACTCTTAAGGGTTTATTATGATTATTCTTTTCATATTCTACTTTGGGTGCAACTATAGAATAATCATCTATTTCCTTTTCTAAGCAAATAATTTTCAATATCTTCTTAATCTTTCTCTTCTCAAGGATAGCATGATAATCTTTTAATTCTTTTAATTGTATAGCTATCCCCTTATTTTCAATTTTCAAAAATGATTTCTTCTTCGATATCTTAATTAGAAATTTATTCATTTTCAATAAAGTTTTTTCTAGTTTTTCAAATGATAGCATGCTTTTATTATTCAATTCAACACATGATTCATCATAAGAATTAACACAATAGTTTTCATATGAATCATTGCATGCATGTTCAACAAGACTATCACAAAGATTATCATATGATTCATCATACGATATGCTGCAATGCTTTTCACAAGAATCATCACACACATTATCACCAGAACTGTCATTATATTCAATAGATGATTCAGCATATGATATATCACAGAGTTCAGCAACAGAATCATCAATCGAGCTAGAGAGAGAATCATATACCTCATCGCTAATTACTAGCTCATGATTTACCTCCTTTTCCTAGGTCTCTCCATATTTGTTTTTTAACTCATCCCAGATTTCTTTTGCAGTCCGACATGCCACAAACTCAACAAAAATATCATAATCTAATGCAAGATATAACATGTCCATGGCATATGAATTTGCATGCATCAAATTAATATCATTTTCTACATGCATACAAATTCCCTTATCAATCACCATCCAGAACCTCCAATTCATAGATTTTACAATTATGCACATTATAATTTTCCAGATGGTGTAATCAACACCACAAAATACAGGAGGCCTAGAAGGTGACTGTCCCTCGCCGAATGGGGATACACCAAATTGAACCATTGCGATCTTTTACAAAAGCTTTTAAGCCTAGTGCAACGAGGCTCTAATACCAAATGTTAGTTTTGGTGTATTCCCAAGAGGGGGGTGAATTGGGTATTTAAAAATTATCGCCTAGGTTAAACCAAATCAACAGTATTACTCAACCTAGGGTCTGTCTATGCAAAAATAAACTCAATCATTCACAATAAAACATACACGTGTAGTAAATAAATTGTGGAAATGTAAAGAACATGCACAACATGTTATCAACATTCGGTCAACTATGCCTATGTCCCCTCCTCTAGCTCGCAAGCCTGAGGATTCCACTAAAACTCACTTAACAGGTGGAGCAGCATCGATTACAACTAAGTCAATTAGCACAAGGCTAACCTCAACCTTTACAAATTCTCCTTGCAGGGTGGAGAAGACCCTAGGTCAAATTCACAGGGCTGACCCTAACCTAATCCTTCCGGGTTAGATTAAGGCCCCTCAGGCCACGCCTGGAAATACAACAGTATTCTTCACAAAATAACCAGTACAGTGATTATGCTTCTCAAGTAAAGCAGATATGTACCCAATACACGCAATCACATACACATCAATAATATATGTAATGTAAGCTCAGTGATGTGAATATATGTGCAAATAACACTCAACAAGATATGATCACAATAATGATCAAGAGTGTTCTAAGTAAGTTGTATTTTTGAAACAAGATAAATCAAATCTCAATAGCAGATCAGGGTTTCAAAGATGTTAATCAAATATTCAAACTTAACTTAAAATATTTTCCTTCAATGTAATGAGCACAAGAGTAGTTTGAAAATATTTTATATTTTGCACACCAAAATCAAGCTATAGAAATCTTTGCAATGACAATGCAAAGATCCTTAAGCTACTAGGTTTTTCCCAACGCAAGATTTATTAAATAAAATCTGTGGAAAAACCTTGCTTAACTCTCCAAAATCAATACCAATCAATTAAGCAAAGTAATGGGAGTATGAGCAATAATACCAAGCAATAACCCAAGCAAGAACTCTCACAAAGCTAAGATTAATCAATGGAATGAAGGTATGAGAGTGTATGGGGTTGGAATGAACAAATAGGGTTTGATAAATTTGAGAGAATTTTTGGCTAATCTTATTTGCTAATCTTGCCTTAATTTTGCAAATGAAAGGATATATATAGTGAAAGGCAAAATTATGACCATTGGGGACATGTAGGGTATTCTTAAAATTGTTGTAAAATGGCTTTGGAAAATTAACCCTGTTTAATTAAATTTAACCCTAGTAAAAAATAATTTGACCCGCGAGATTCAAGTGCCCGATCTGAGGTTCGGATACTCAAATAGACTCACTCAGAAAATCATTTTTTAACGGTTCGAGTGCCCGAAGTAAGGTTCGGTTGGCTAAACCAAATACAGGAACTTTCTACCGGTGATTCGGGTGCCCAAAGCTGAGTTCAGTTAACCGAATCAGCAAGTTTGGTCACCTAAGGCATTTTTGAATATGAAGGTTCGAGTGCCCAAGTTGGTGAAAAGCACTCTGACATGGGTTCAGTTGCCCGAGAACGATGCGCTCATTTCTGGTTTAGTCGCCCGAAACCTGGTCAACCCGCTAACTCCTCAACGGTTTGGGGGCCCGAGGTGTTTTGAACACGACGGGTTCGATCACCTGACCTCTCACAATTTTTTCCTATTTAGTCTATTTTTTAAGTTAATTGATTCCCCTGATTATCTAAGTGATATGGGGACTGTTTGTGCATTTGTTTAGGGACTTAAGTTCTTTCTATCCTACCGGAAAAATTCAACGTTGATCGACCTGCCCTAAGGTCATTCAGCCCCTATGGTCAAACTACAGTCTTGTTGAGCTTACAATTGCCTACATACATGACATGTAGAGATTATTACAGACCGATATAAATTATTACAGACCAGTATAAAAATGAATGCAAATACAATTGAAAATAGGTCTTCATTCCTTTTGCTTCTCCAAATGCCATTATACGGTGTGAGCATTGAGTTCCTCATGGCATCAACTGTATCTTTACCATCCATGCGTGCAAATAATTAACTCTGTTCATAAGCTCAGTGCACAAGTAAGATACATATGCTTTGTCAGCATCAAAAACAAATATCGAACCCAAAAAGTCAATAGGACTTAGCAGTTTAAAATTCCTATTCTCCCTTAGTTTGATGATTATGCAAGGATGAAGATTGATTTTTCATTTGACTTTCACTCATCCTTTTAAAATGATTTTAAAATTTGATCTATCATAATCATTTTTTATTTTAGCTTACCAAAACAAATATGCATTTCCACAGGATATAAAATTAGAAAGAATATGTGGGACTGATACCAATATTATAACTACGTGGTAAAGAAGATGTGATACCAATTGTTATCAATTGTTAGAAACCACTAGTCATAAAAATGATACCACTTGTTGTTTTGTTATGAACATGATACCAAGTAAAGATTTACCAAATGTGCACACTGATACCAATTTGTTAATGTATTTCCACAAGATATAGAATATGAGTGCAAAATACATTTTCATTTTCTCAGAGCCAAAAGATTTAAAGTGGAGTGGCTCCCCCTAAGAATATGCAATTTCTTTAACATTATCTTGAGCACAATGTAAGTATTTTAGAAGCACAGCTCAAGTTAGGATATTTATCGCTTACAAAAAATAGAATATGTGCAATGATTTTGAAAAATAAATTTCAGCAGCATTTTGTTTTAAAGTATGACCAAATGCAGATAGTTTAAAGTCCAAAACCAAATTTACATGCACACACACACACACACACACACACACACACATATATATATAGATATATATATATATATATTCAATTTTGAAAAAATATTTCAACATTTTTGGGAAAATGTCTACAAAAAATTCGGCAGCATGCTGTCTATAAGCCAGAAATTTCCCAAAAACCTGCACAAAAGAATTCTCAAAGAAGCAGTATATTAAAAGTTTTGAGCATGCGAGAACCTAATTCTACCAGCATGCAATTCTTAATCACTGCATCTGCCATGTAGGAGGCATTCATCACAAGCATGCATTTTAGTGGTATAAACATGTAAGTATAAAAAATCATGCAAGCCTAAATACCATCAGATATATATATATATATATATATATATATATATCTAATGGTATTTAGGCTTGCATGATATATATATATATATATATATATATATATATATATGTATATGAATATAAGCAAAATCAGAATCACCACAAGATAGTATCTGAGTGTGTGTGTGGTGAGTGTGCACTGCAAAAAAAAAAATTGTTTAAGGTTATTACAGACCAGATGTAAGTGTATATAAATAAAGCATAAGATAGATCAGATAAAAGGTTGGAATATGGAGCAGCTGATCCTCACGATGCACCTCTAAGTCTCCCCGTCATCGTGATCATCATCCTCCTCACCACTCGTCTCCTTATAATCCTCCCCAATGTCCTCATCATTCATCTCTCTCAAGCGCTCACCGAGGATATGAAAGTTCGCCCCCACATCGGACTAGAACTTGGAGAACTTACCATAGAGAGCATCAAGTCTAGCCTGAGAGGAAGATGCCTGCTCTATCATGGAGGTCCTGAACTCCTGAAATGATGCAGTAAGATCGGTGATGGCTGCCATGATCTCAGCATTAGACGGCACATGGGGCAACTCCTATGGGATCTTCTGAGCTCCTGGACCTCTCTCAGGAATAGTGGGCAACCATATTTTGCCAGCGAGCTCGTACCCCATTAACTTCAGGGTAGTAGAGTTAAAGATGTCAGAGGGCCTAACTTTCTTGATAGTCGTAAATGTAGTCCTAGTAACCCTCTCTCTAACAAACAATCTAGACAGAATACCACCGTAGGGAAATATGATCCTTTTTCCTACAGTCTTAACAAACATCCATTGGAGGATCAATCTAGGGAGATCTAACTTCTTTCTCGTGAATAGGCACCACATCATGAAGCAATCTAAATAAGATACATCATCCCTAGATCCTGACTTTGGCAGGATATTGTATGAAATCAGGTGGTGTACCACCTTTGCCTCCAAAGTCAAAGATCTGTAACTAGGTGTGTGTGTGTGTGTGTGTGTGTGTGTGTGTGTATGTGTGTGTGTGTGCGCGCGTGCTAGGTCAGCTACAGGGTGCGACATAACAAGGTTCACGAATGTGCTCACCGTAAAGTCCTGCTCATTAATCCAGGTGGAGGATGAATCAGGACAAACAAAGTCACCACGCTGGATGTCAAACATCTCCACCAGTATGCATTATCGAAGCGGATGTCAGTATCGAGTACCCTAGAGTAATAACCCTGGCCATCTTGCCCAATATTGGCGTAGAATAGCTAAACAAGTAAAGGATACATGCCCCTTGGCTGGAAAGCGAAAAACTCGTACCAACCCTGGTACCTGAACATGTCCAACACATTGTTGAAATAATCTTGCATAAATTTTATGTCCAAGATCTTTCCAAGGATGGGATCCTTAAGGTGAAAAACTTTATCATATTTAATTTGTTTCTCAAGTGTAAGGAGCCACGGCTCAAGCGAAATGCCTGCCGCAGCGCATCTATGGTCTCTAGACATGATGAAAGGAAGTTTTCCTAAAGGGCACTAGGCTGGAAATGAGGAAATGCAAGGGAGTTCTCAAGAGTGGATGGAAAAAATGAACTGTTTGCGTGGGTTTTCTTATATAGCAGCACGGTTTGGGCGCCTGAGAAGGAGTTCAGTCACCTGAACTACAATAATTGCAAAACCCCACTAAGTCTGCTCAGTTGATTGAGTAATGGTTTGGTCGTCTGAGGTTTAGGCACCATTTTGTGAAACCAAGGCTCGACAGCCCGAACTTAAAATGAACTACATCGATCAGTCGCCCGAAATGCATATTCGGTTACCCGAAAGTAAATTCGGTTACCTGAACCTGGTGTAGCAGCCTGAATGAAATTGAACTAAGAGGTTCAGTCGCCCGAAGAGTGGTCAACGCTCTTGTTAGACTTCCAAGTTTGGTCACCCGAAGTGCTAAAGCACTAAATGGTTCGGTAGCCCAAACTAGGCTAAAAAGAGATTTTTGAATTTGAGAGAATTTTTGCCTTAATCAAATTGCTAATCCTTGCTGATTATTGCAAATGAACATATATATAGGCAAGGAGGAATTTTTGACCGTTGGGGACTCAATGGGAATATTTATAAAAGTTTAAAACAAGTTTAGAAAAATTAACCCAGTTTACCCCTTTTAATTTTTAGTAAAAATTAATTTACCGTGCGAGATTCGGGTGCACGGTCTGAGGTTCGGGTGCCCAAATAAACTTACTCAAAAAATCATTTTTTAAAGGTTTGGGTGCTTGAAATCAAGCTCGGTTGGCTAAACCAATGTCAGTAGCATTATGTCCGAGGTTCGAGTGCCCGAAGCTAAGTTCGCTTAACCGAACTGATCAATTCGGTTGCCCGAGGTCATAATGAACGTGAAGGTTCGGGTGCCTGGGTAGTTGAAAAGTGTTCTGACACAGGTTCGGGTGCTAAAGGGAGATACGCTCAAAATGGTTCGGGTGCCTGAACACAAGTCAACAGTTTGACTTGTCCAGGGTTCGATCACCCGAAGCGTTTTAAACGCAGTGGTTCGGTCGCCTGAGCACTCTCAACATTTTCAATTTAAGTTCAATTTTATCCTACCCTAATTCCCCTGATATAGTGAATGTTGTTGGGGACTATAAGCACTAAGTGTAAGTACCTAAGGTCCAACTAAGGTCTGTTTGAGCATACCTACCTATCATGCATGATGCAAATTATTACAAGCCATAGGAGTGTACAGTCCATAATAATATTACATCCCAGAATGAAGAAAGTGAAAAAAAAAATTCAAATACAACACAGACTTCTTCATTCATCGGCACGAACACCACACGCCATCATGATATATCTTTCAATTTGAGTACATGTGTAAGGTGAACCTGCATGCAAGCCTTAGTACAAACCATCAGTACCAAGAGTATTTGTCATGATTAAAACTGAGTGTGACCTATCAGGTCAACATAAGAGTTTCCTCTTGTGTAACTCTTTCATACCATGTTCCCCCATATGCCCAAGATGCATATGCCACAAGACGATCTCATCATATTCAGCATTTACGGCTGCAACTCCACCTACAACTGTAGTTCCCTGCAATGTGTAGATATTCCCATCTAACTTTCACCCTTTCATCACCGTCAAATTTCATTTCCAAACTTTCATAACTCCACCTTCAGACTTGTAATTGAAACCATTACAATCCAAAGTACCAAGTGATATCAAACTCTTCCTCAACTCCGGTATATGTCTTACATTGTTCAAGGTTCTCACAGTACCATCAAACATTTTTATCTTAACACTTCCTATGCCAATGATCTTACAAGAAACATCATTACCCATAAGAACTGAACCTGAGTTTACTAACACGTAAGTGCTGAACCGCTCCTTGTTTGGAGTCATATGGTAAGAACAAGCCGAGTCAAGTATCCAAGAGTCCGTAAGGTTATCCGACCCCTATGAAACTGAAAGAACATCACCATTGCTGCAAACTGAACCACATTCACTGATTTCAAAATCCCCTCATACTTTTCAGCATTTTCCTTCTACCAATTTGGACAGTCCTGTTTAACATGCCCTTTTTTACCGCATTTATAATACCGGATTTCCTTTTTCTTCTTGGATTGATTGCAAGATTTCTGACTTGGCCCACTTTTGAACTTTACTTTGCCTCGCTCGTTATGACCTTTCACTACAAGTCCTTCTCCTTCATCACATATTTTTAGCCTTTGATGAAAATTCAGCAATGCACTTGTTACCTCTTTTAGATCAAGAGTCTTTTTTCCCCCACGTAAGAGTGTTAACTAGATTTTCTATATATGAGTCGACAGCAAGGAGTTCAACAACATCAAAGCTTTGTCATCTTTATCAAACTTAACATCAACTCTCATCAAATCACTTATGATTTTATTGAAGGCATTGATATGTTGATCTAAGTTTGATCCTTCAACCATTTTAAGCCAATAAAGACACTGCTTAAGAAAAAATTTATTGTTAAGTGATTTAAACATGTACCGGCTTTCCAAATTTCACCATATAGCCACTGGAGAATCCTCCTCCATCACACGATAGAGAAATTTGTCGGCCAAACACAATCGTATTGTAGAAGCGGCCTTTGCTTTCAAATCTCCCCATGTTGCCTCATCTATTCCATCCGATTGAACATCAAATAGAGCCTTAGCCATTCCTCGTTGCACAAGAATATCCTTGACTCTCCTCTGCCATAAACCAAAATTTGTTGTGAATAATGATCGGATAAAGGATGCACAGTGGAATAAAAATGCAAAAAGCAAATCAATCACAACCAGTAAAAAAGAAATAACAAGCACAACAACAATATTTACATGGTTCGGCAAAGCCTACATCCACAGAAGCAATGGCATAATAATTTCACTAAGGAAATATCAAAGTACACAATACACTTCACAAATGATCACTCTCTCTGTCAATACACACCCGGAATGACATATATAACAGTCCCTCTGAGGTTTCCCTCCAATTACCCAACCACCCCAATGTTCAAATTCAAAATTCAAAAAAAAAACTGCTCACAGCCCAGAACTACACGTCGAAGAGAATAGGGGATTCGTTGACGAGAAAAAGAAGTACACTCGTCAACTAGTCTATCCACTCGTCGACGAGCCCATTTTTTTGCTCTCGGTATCTTAGAAACTCTGAGTTTTTTCTTGCTCTCTGGATCTCCTCGTCAACTAGGACACTCGTCGACAAGTCCCTACTGCTGCTCTGCACCAAGAACACATCCACATGTTTTTCCTCCCTTTGTTTATAAACCCATGAAATATAAGAGTCATACCATAAACAACAGAGGTTTTAAGCACTTTCATCTACCTACAATCCCCAAAGTTTCTAACCATGCGCCTCATTTTTGAATTCCACTTTCCCATCATCGATCTATGACACCTTCATCACCATCGACCAAATACACTACCAGAACATCTTTCCTGAAATTTCATCGTCATCCAATAACTAGAGAGCTTCCATGTGCCACCTAAAATTATTCCACCTAACCCCCTCTAAAATCTCACATTTTCTGTAGCTATTTTGATACACTTCTACCACCAAAAGACTCATTATCCCCTTGATTTACCATCAACAACTGATGGATAATCACCATGGCAGTGCATGGGCCAACAATGTTGTTAGCCTTGGTGGCTACACTATCATGGTTTAATGTGTTTTTATGATATTAACCTATTTTTTATTCCTAGTATTTTCCTATCTTTGCATATCATGTTTAGTACAGGTACAAGTGACACATTCACGAAGTACTAGATCAAAGGCAAAGATTGGACCGAGTTGACGTTGAGTAGGAAAATCAAATGGACACGCACTCGAAAGAACCCAAGCATGACCAAAGTAAGCTTAAATGTAGTATTATATGTATTTGGGGAGTATTTGAGGTAGTCTATTTTGCAACTCTTGCAGTTTTATTTCTTAGATGATTTCTGAGTAAGAGTTGAGCAAATGCATGCATACTAGGACACATGAGTTTATAAGATTTCACCCAAAGTCACAAACTCAACATACATGGTTTTCAATGTTAAATCAAAGAGTTTGTCAAAAGAATCCTAAACTCAAAGTTATTTTTCAAAGGGACAAGTTTTCAACATCTTAGTATTTTGAACATCTTCACACTTAGTCTTGGTTTTATCAAAACGAGTCATATGTCCAAAAGCTTCAAGAAGTCAAGCATATGTTCATTAAAGGAAATATTGAAATATAAGATATCAAAACGAGCTTTCAAATGTGTTTTATCAAACAAGATATCTTATGTTCAAGGGGAGACTCACTTGGACAACTTTTAATCTTTAATAAACTTAATATCTTTTATATACTTTTGTCCACAAATGTTTTAAGTCTTTAAAAGGCTTTCTAACAAAGAAAAGCAAAGCAATCATCCACTAACGTAGTGTAGCCTTGAGTCCTGAATACCTTTCGGTATTTAGGACATAAATTTTGAAAGAAAAATCCAAAAAGGACGATCTTGGTGTTCCTGGAAAGTTAAGAAAAAATCCCACAATTTTCATGTTGATGACTTTTTCTGATGCAGGACACTCATTGATGAGTGTAGGGTACTAGTGGATGAGTCGTAGTGTATCACTAGTCGATGAGTGCAAGGGACTAGTCGACGAGCCCAACGAGCAGAATAACGCTAATGGGCAAAAACGGCTAGTTTTGTTTGGGAATTGCTCCCAACGGTCCAATAACGGCTATTTGGGTATTTTGGCTATAAATACGAGCTATTAGGCTTGTTTAAACATGGTTTTGATGATTTATACAAGCATTTAGTGAAAGATTTCTTTGAATCCAAAACCTAGGCACTCTTGCATTTTAGTTATTCATTTCAAAGTGCTCAATCTCTCTTGCTCTCTAATTTGTGTTTGATTCAATCCATGAGAGATTAAGTGTGAGGTTTGTTTTGTATTTATTATCAGCTCAAATTAAAGGAGCATCATTTGTATTCATCTTTTTCTTGTAAGGTACTTTGTGAACCATTGTGAAGGTTCTTGGTGAACCGCTTGGTAAAGGCTCTTGGTGAGCGTGGTAGGGATTTATTCCCGAGTTGTAAGATCTTCCCCATCAGCGAAGGAGTATTCATAGTGGATTTTGGAATCCTTGGCTTGGTGTTAAGGCATGGACGTAGGCTTGGTGCTGAACCACGTTAAAACCCGGTGTTAAGCTTTTCTCTCCCTACTTTTTATTTACTTGTCTTGTGCACGTTTTATATTTTATCTATAGTGATATAATTGCTTTCTTCTTTCCAAGACATTTATTTTGTAGAGAAATTTTAAATACATGAAATGATTCATTCACCCCCCCCCCCTCTGACTCTGTATTGTATATCCACTACATCTTGAGATCGTGTGCTTTGATGAAGGTAGTCATTCGATTTTTCCAGGCTGGGTAGTTTGAACTGATGAAAAATGGTGGTCTTGTCACAGATTGTCCTTAGGAATAGATACTCACCAATTACTCCATTTGATATTTTACACTCTATATTTTACTCCAAAAAATGCAAGCGCCTCGCTCTGATGCCACTTGTTAGACAGTCGTAGCCCGTGAAGTATATACGTAAGCCCCGCAATGGACATAATAACAACCCGTAAGCTTATCTTTGCATAATAAGTTATGGTGAGTCAAATTAAAATTAAAAATATTAAATAGATTCTCAATAGGTTAGAAATCATCAAAAAGGAGGAGATTGTTAGCCTTGGTCAACGAGTCCAACGGGCAGAATGACGCTAACAAACAAAAACGACTAGTTTTGTTTAGGAATTGCTCCAAATGGTCCAATAAATACTAGTTGGGTACTTTGGCTATAAATACAAGCTATTATGCTTGTTTAAACATGGTTTTAATGATTTATACAAGCATTTAGTGAAAGATTTCTTTGAATCCAAAACCTAGGCACTCTTGCATTCTACTTATTCATTTCAAAGTGCTAAATCTCTCTTGCTCTCTAGTTTATGTGTGATTCAATCCTTGAGAGATTAAGTGTGAGGTTTGTTTTGTATTTATTATCATCTTAAATTAAAGGAGCATCATTTGTATTCATCTTCTTCTTGTAAGGTTCTTTGTGAACCATTGTGAGGGTTCTTGGTGAACCGCTTGGTAAAGGCTCTTGGTAAGCGCAATAGGGATTTGTTCCTGAGTTGTAAGGCTTGCTCCGTCGGTGAAGGAGTATTCATTGTGAATTTTGGAATCCTTGGCTTGGTGCTAAGGCATGGACATAGGCTTGGTGCTGAACCACATTAAAACCCGGTGTTAAGTTTTTCTCTCTCTACTCTTTATTTACTTGTCATGTGCATGTTTTATATTTTATCTATTGTGATATAATTTCTTGCTTCTTGCCAGGACATTTATTTTGTAGAGAAATTTTAAATATGCGAAAAGAGTCATATGCGAAAAGAGTCATTCACCCCCCCCCCCCTCTCTAACTCTATATTGTATATCCGCTACATCTTGAAATTGTGTGCTTTAATGAAGGTAGTCATTTGATTTTTTCAAGCCGGGTAGATTGAACCGTTGAACAATGGTGGTCTTCTCACAGATTGTCCTTGGGAAGAGGTACTCACCAAATACTCTATTTGATCTTTAACGCTCTGGATTTTACTCTGAAAAATGTAAGCGCCTTGCTCTGATGCTGCTTTTTAGACGATCGTAGCCCGTGAAGCATACATGAGCCCCTGCACTCGTCGACTAGTGATACACTGCAACTCGTTGACCAGTACCCTGCACTCGTCAACAAGTGTCTTGAATAATAAAAAGTCATCAACATGAAAGTTGTGGGATTTTTTCTTAGATTTTCAGGGACACCAAGGTCATCCTTTTTTATTTTTACAGCAAAAATTATGCCCCAAATACCGAAGGGTGTTCAGGACTCAAGGCTACACTACGTTAGTCGACGATTGCCTTGTTTTTCTTTGTCAGAAAGCCTTTTAAAGACTTAAAACATTATTGGACAAAATTATATAAAATATATTAAGTTTATTAAATATTAAAACTTGTCCAAGTGAGTTTCCCCTTGAATATAAGATATCTTACTTAATAAAATACATTTGAAAGCTTGTTTTGATATCTTATATGTCAATGTGTCCTTTAATGAAAATATGCTTGACTTCTTGAAGCTTTTGGACATAAGACTCGTTTTGATAAAACCAGGACTAAGTATGAAGATGTTCAAAATACTAAGATGTTGAAAACTTGTCCCTTTAAAAAATAACTTTAAGTTTAGGATTCTTTTGACAAACTCTTTGATTTAACTTTGAAAACTATGTATGTTGAGTTTGTGACTTTAGATGAAATCCTATAAACTTATGTGTCCTAGTATGCATGCATTTGTTCAACTCTTACTCAGAAATCATTTAAGAAACAAAACCGCAAGAGTTACAAAATAGACTACCTCAAACGCTCCCCAAATACATATAAGACTACATTTAAGCTTCCTTTGGTCGTGCTTGGGTTCTTCCGAGTGCATGTCCATTTGATCTTCCTACTCGACATTAGCTCAGTCCGATCTTTACCTTTGGTTCAGTACTTTATGAATGTGTCACTTGTACTTGTACTAAATATGATCTGCAAAGATAGGAAAACACTAGGAACAACAAATAGGTTAATATCATCAAAACACATTAAACTATGATAGTGTAGCCACCAAAGCTAACGATCTCCCCTTTTTTGATGATGTCTAACCTATTGAGAATCTACTTAATTTGAGTTTGACTTACCATAGCTTATTATGCAAATATAAGCTTACCTAGAACCACTAATGGGTTGCTATCATCAAAACAAGACAATTAAGCTCACGTAACCTCTAAGGCTAACAATGCCCAAGTGAAACAATGCTAAATCCAATCATTGCCAATCTATTGCATTTTGTTGGTTGTTTCGTGGACTTGAGAAATTTTAAGTTGGTCTAAGAAAATCATATTACTAAGCTAAGACTCATTGCAAGATGTGCTTAAATTCTTCGATGAGGTAACTAAAATTCTTCCACTTTGTTAGCCTTGGTGTATTCCCAAGAAAGGGGTGAATTGGGTATTTAAAATTTATTCCTAAGTTTAACTAATCCAATAACAGTATTTTACAACCTAGGGTCTTTCTATATACATATAAACCCAAACGCGCAAATAATATGCGAAAATTAAATCATGCGCAACATTTATAAAATAACATACACGTATAGAAAATAAATTACGAAAAAGTAAAGTGTACACACGATATGTTATCGGGGTTCAGCTAACTGTGCCTACGTCCCTGCCTCTAACTCGCAAGCACGAGGATTCCACTAATGCTCACTTAATGGGTGGAGCGGCACCGTTTACAATCAGGTCAATTAGCACAAGGCTGACCTCAACCTTTACAACCAGGTCAATTAGAGGGGCTGACCTCAACCTACACCTTACTAGGATGGTGTGCCTAACTTTCTTAACCGGGTCTAAGTCAATTCGGGACTATTCAATAGGGCTCATCTCCCTTTTTAGACCCGCGCCTAGAATACAACAGATATAAAAAAAATATGCGTGCAAACAAATATTTCTTACATAAGAAGATATGTACCACTACGCACAATATAATCAATGCACCTCAAGAATGTATGAAATATAAGCTCGGTGCTCTATGTGTGCAATCAACACTCAAGGTTATGTCTATAGTCTATCAAGCACAAGAGTGTTTTACAAGCTAATCTTTGAAAGCAAAGTACATCAAATCTCAATATCATATTAGTGTTTCAAAGATGCTAGCAACAATATTCAAATCAACTCAAAAAATATTTTCCTCAATGAAATATGGCACAAGAGTTGTTTGAAAAATATTATAACTTGTGAAAATATTTACACAACAAAATATAGTTATAGGAATCTTGCAATGACAATGCAAAGATCCTCAAGCCTATAAGTTTATCCCAACAAAAGATTTACTATATTCAAATCTTTGAGATAAACTTTGTTAAATCCCCAAAATAATATCAAACAATCAAGTCAAGCAAACAATGGGAGTATTAGCCATTTAATAATATAGCAATAGCACACTAGATACTCTCACAAAGTTAGGATTTATCAAAGGAATAAAGGTATGAGAGTATTTAAAAGTAGAATGGGAAAAATAAGGTTATGGATTTTTCAGAGAATTTTTGCCCTAATCTTTTTGCTATTCCCCACTAATTTTGACAAATGATTGGGTATATATAGAAATGAGGGAAAAATAACCATTGGGGGACATGCTAGGAATTTTTCAAAATATTTTAGTTGTGTTTAGAAAAATTAACCATGTTTAACCGACTTAACTACAATAAAAAAAATAAGCAACCCAAGAGGTTTCGGGTGGCTGAACCTTAGTTCAGTCGCCCGAATAGACTCAATTCAAAAAGTTGTTTTTAAACATTTGGGTGCCCGAGTTTGGGTTCGATTGGCTGAACAAGGCGATTTTCCTACTGTCCGCGGTTCGGGTGCCCGGCCCAACATTCGATTAACCGAACTCACAAGTTCAGTCGCTCAAGGTCATTTTGAACTATAAAGTTCCGTCGCCCGGGTTGGTGAAAAGTACCCTAACACAGGTTCAGTCGCCCAAGGGCAGTACGTTCATTACTAGTTTGGTCGCCCAAAATCAAGTCAATCCGCTGACTTCCCAACGTTCGAGCGCCCGAGGTGTTTTGAACACCAAGGGTTCAGTCGCCTGAATCCTCATGATTTTGATATTTTAGTCCAATTTTAAATCATTTGATCCCCATGATTATGTAAGTGATATAGGGACTATTTGTGCATTTGTTTAGGGACCTAAGGTCTTTCTATTATACCAGAAAAATCCGGAGTCGGTCGACCGAAGGGTGATCCCTAAGGTCTATCTAAGGTCTTGAGCTTATAGTCCTACATGCATGATATGCAGATTATTACAGACCTTAGATGATTATTATTATTATAGATCCAGCAAAATGAAATATAGATTGCAACAATTAAAAACATTTTGGGTCTTCATTTTCCTCAAGTTTCCATGTGCCATTAATATGATCTTCCTAATATGGTCCTGCACACAAACTTGGTAAACGTTAAATACCGGAATAGTTGTCATAATCAAAATAGGGTATGACCCATGGGGTCAACACACTTCATATGAAATCCTTTATAAGATCCATGGAGGTGCTTGTCTCCATCCCTAAGAAATTTGGACCTATGCATATTTACTTGGTATACTTACCCATATGACCATTAGTCCAATTTTGAACATGGGAGTTTGAAAATTTATGGAGGCACCTCAGAGCCTCTTGCTTTATCATCTAATACTCGTGCAAGTCAGCAGTTCCTTATTCTACCTCTCAACAACAAGAAACCGTGAATTCTATTATGTATTATGAGTATGTGACTTCTTCTCAAGGTGACTTGTGAGGGTGAATATT
This sequence comes from Malania oleifera, assembly GCF_029873635.1. Taxonomy (NCBI): domain Eukaryota; kingdom Viridiplantae; phylum Streptophyta; class Magnoliopsida; order Santalales; family Ximeniaceae; genus Malania; species Malania oleifera. The sequence continues at coordinate 31,351,729 of NC_080418.1, read as the reverse complement.
TGGTCAAAAGGTTGTCATGCTTCTAGTGCTACATAGTTTACTAAAGGTGATGTTCATGATAGTGTCCTTCAATTGTTGGAATCACATTTACAATCTCAAGAGTTGAGGTCCTGCCATTTAAGGGAGTATGTAGGAAGATCCTACCTACATTTAGGCTACCTATTCAACATAGTTATTTTTGGCTTAGATTTAAGAAACTATGCTTGTATAGATTTTAGTTTCTATAGTGAAATTTCCTCTGACATTGAACTTATTATGTAATCAAGGTGTTATTATGAAATTGTTTGTTCCAATTAAATGTAGGCACAAATACTTTGATTCTTGTATGGGACAATTATCATTTGAATTTAGAATTCCAAAACTTAATTTCCCTCTCTATCACGCAACCTCTCCCTCTCTTCTTCTTCTTCTTCTTTTCCTTCTTTACTATTATATCATGTTGTTTCTTTTCTCCCTCATGTTGTCTCTCTGTCTCTCTTGATTCTCTCTATCTCTGTTTCTTGGTATCTTAGATCATATAGTAATAAGTACTTTGCATTGATAATATATAGAATAAAAGAAGTCCAGCAAAGGATTAAACGAATAGAAATTACAAGTCAAAATGGTTTGCGTCAAACTATAGATTGAATCCATTGTGTGACACATATATTCAGTTTATAAAGAAATTTAACACACCAACCAACCCAAATAATATTTGAAATAGTCATGTGTGGGTGGCTTAGTTCTAGTAGGTCAAGTGAGTTAGGTTGGATAGTTCCTCAGTTCTACTCAATTATAAAACTAAACCAACAACATTACGCCCTAATGGGTTTACGATATTAACATTATGTATGGTTCGCATGATAGCATAGGACAATAGTGTAACCTAGCTATTGTAAAGTAATATAATAATTTTATTAATAGTATTATTTTAAATCGAATTGCTTTGTTTCTTCTATAATTAACTTAGCATCATTTTTCTTTTTCTTTTTTGACTATAAACTATTTTATCATATCATATGGTAAACATTCCATTCCCCTCTTGTATTAGAGGAGAGCTTTTAATGTGACCTTCCTTTTCCTCCATCCGCTGCCACTAAAGTTGGTACTCGAAACGTGTGAATGCAGTTGCTTTGCTTGAACCTCTAAAAGAGAAAAACAAGATCTAATTTATCTGGCACATTTTTCAAGTGGGTGAATACAAAATAGTGACTGGCGTCGAGTCATGTGGCTCGTGGCATGGGCCCTTGAGAGGGCCTCCCTGCTAGTGTTGGGTGCGTGGGTGCGGGGGGGGGAAACACCATATCTGCCCACTTTGAATGGCTGACGCTAATAATACAGCCTTCACGCCTCTTCCCACACCAAGTATCACAACCAACATATCATTTTCCTTGCATGATGCCATGTGACGAACCTACACTCCCACCCCCTACTACCAAGTTCGGAAGATTAGGTGCACTACCTAAATTTAAATTTTTTTAAAAAAAAAATTGTTTTTTGAGTTCACACAAATTTAAATATGAATCTTCCTGAAATGCATGCTTTTAAACACAAATCTTTAAAAGAAAATTGGAAGTTAACATGCCCCATTCACATCAACAACCGTTGCTCAAATGTCCCTATACAAAAAGAGAACACACCGCCTACCTACACTCTCATCTTAAAAAAGACATGATTTTTTCAATTCTAAAGATAACAAAAGTTAAAAATGTAAAGAAACAAAATTTTCATGCTTCATTTTTTTTTTCCTACATTCGTGGGCCTCCAGAGAGGATGGGATCATTGTTGAGTAAGGAGGACTCCCGCTTTCCCAAGGCAGGAATGCTGAGGGAACGTTTTCTCATTCTAACATACCCAGGAGAAGGGTGTTTCTTTTCACTCTTCTCCATAAGCACACCCTGCAATGGCTCACTTGTACTTCCGAGGAAAAGATCCAGGTTTTGTCTGTACTTCTTCTCTCCCTCAGCCTTCATCTTCATTTCCCCGCCATTGTCTTGTTGATTCTTGTATGCGGGTACTAGCTTGTCGGTGGACGACTCCTCATCATCTGACCAGTACCCATTCTCTTGCATATCCTGCATTGCCAGATCATCATACTCTTCGTCTGACTTTGTCGACTCCTCATCAACCGACCCCTCCATCTGCCAAACAAACGAATAAAAGAAACTAATATTTTAGTTCACCCGATATCCAAGTTCCAAAATGTATTTCTACGGTGTTTCCCGCCAAACAGAGTCCAACAGAGCTGGCAGGCCTCGATCAGTATTCAATAGTGCCACTAGAGGGCCCACTGCCTCCTAAATTAATCAACAAGCATATCCAACTTTCCAAAACTGACGCCTGATTATTATTGTTTCTAATTATTATTCAACCGTTTGCCATACCGTATTATGATGCATGCAGTAATGATGAATATAATTGCTTTGGCGAAATACTCCCAATGAGAAGACCCTTGCAAATCTTTAAGGCTCCTCACTTGCAACCTAGCCACTATAGATTCAAGTCACAGAAATAGCTTTTCTCACATGCAGATGTAAAGCTCTACGCTATTGTAATCCTAGATTTTGACCATTTTAGCTCTTAAATTATTGCATTCTGTGAAGCAAAATAGTATCAGGTTCTTCAAATGAAAACAATTATTTTCAAAACTGATTTCAAAAATATTTTTTTGAAACAAATGGAAGACTAAATCAATCAAATCATGAATACCTCTTCATGAATCTGTTTGTCACCATCACTGAGATCCTCATCGCTGTCCACCTCAGATTGATCATCAACTTCTTCATCACTGCCACTTACTGACTGTTCTTCCTTACGCTGGAAGTTAATAAAACAATAATACATCTCAGCAGAAAAGCACCAAAAATATTTCAAGGGGGGGGTAAAAAAGCAGACCATTTGGTTACTAATATAATGCACATGACCTGCATCACTAACTCAAACCTATAAGAAGCATGATGCACGATAGTTTCTGTAAGAGTTTGTCGAGGAACAATTATGCATTGGAAATACCTCTTTGGCAGGTCCCTCAGACATCCTAGGAGAGCTGCAGCACGAAGAGTAATATTTACTACCAGTTTCAGTTGCATCAGCCCTCGACCCATCAATGCTACTGGCATGACTTGTGCCACCAGTGTCACTGGGCCAAGCACTAATGCCAAAGAGACCAAACTGAAGATTAACAGGTTCAGCTTTACCGATCAGCAATGGCCCATACATTGGACTCCCTATTCCATTTTCAGTCCCGTAACCCAGGATGGGCTTGCCATTGCTATCTATTGAATCAACAGGCCAAGCCTTTGCCACAGATCCATCAGTATTAAGAAGAGCCATCAAATGTCTACTAGAACCTTTCCTTTGAATGAGTTGAAACATTCCCTTCGAGCTTAATGAATTGGCAGCACACTGGTTTCGGTATTCCTCATCAATCACACTTACTGTGTTTGTAGTGGGATCATAGAGTTGCTCCCCTCCTTCATGCCTACGTAGGCAGCCAAAGACTGTTGCATGGATAGCTGCTACACTCTTGTCAACATTTGTATTATTAATTTTAGGGACAAGATGCTTGTCAGCCCGATTGCAAAGGTATTCTTGGATTGTTCTGATATTTCGGATGTATTTCACATACTTGTTTTTTGCAGGGTCCAGGGTCATGTACTTGGCACGAACAGCAAATCGTTCCAGATGTTTGCCTTCATTTGTGATGTATATCATGAATGGTATGATAGAAGGGTGTTTCTTCATGAGTCCCATCTATGATCACATAACAAAACCATAATAAGAAATACGCCACTAACTAAAGTTAGTCTCATTTCAGTGGGATGAAAATTTATGTTAATAAATGTGTGTGTATGTGTTTACTCACCACAAAATTAAGGCTTAAGTGAACGCCCTCAACAACAACTGATTCCTTCCGTTCTTCCCATGCAGTGATCAGCCGATCAAGACTGTCAATAACCATCTCACTTTGTGCCTTGAATCCTTCAATGGCCATCTGTTTTGGACTAATAAATTCAGCATTATTAGAACAGATCTCTGATGATCTAGGGTCAGATTTCCCAGTTGAGGAACTGCCAAATATTTCATCCCTAGGAAGTGTGTGAGAGACACCTGCCAATTTTTTTGCTTTTCTTTTGGCCTTTGCCTCTGCCACAGCTACCGGATCTAAGAATTCGCCAGCATGGTAGGTTGAAGCCCAGATTAGGGGATTTTGCTTTTCATCTACAAAGCCTCTCATCATGTGCCGAATTGAATCTGTAGATACGACAGTTGTGATTCCCAGCCGACTACCCTGCACAAAATACAAGTACGGCTCAAATTCTTGAAAAGCACAATCAGATGTCTCACAATCACAATCTCATAAAGTTGGGCTAGCATGCTAACATAGTGTAACTAAACACAGTTTTCCCACATACATTCATGATATTTTATCATTGATTTGTTCAAAAGCCCTAGTTTTAGAGCCATCAGCTTGAAAAACAGAGGGATGACTAGATTTCAAAAGAGCAGAGAAACTGCACAACTACAGTACCACTTTCAATTCCAGCATCAGAGTGAGAAGTGAAGGTCGAGTAAATTAAATTCAAAAATTTTTTGCTTGATAGTATGTAGTTATACTTTTTTCTACTTGATAGAAAAATTAGAAAGATCACAACCAAACATAACCAGAAACATAGTTTTGATATGAAAAATGAGAAAGGCACATGTTCCAGTTATTGCTTCAACATAAATGTATACATCAAATATAATAAATGCAGAGAGGTATTTTAATAACACAATTAAAAATTGAAAAATATTTTCAAATTCAGCAAAAGAAAATTATAAATGAGAACAGAAAAAGGCCAGGATTAGATTCACATTATCAATGCTCTTTGCAAAGAGATTGAAAATACCAGTAATGCGGACAAAGTAGATTTGCCACAGCCACTGGTGCCACACAAGAGGACAGTTACAGATTCCTTCCTTTCTCGGATTCTAAAACAACAAAATAATATCTCAGCTGGAACAGTAAAAATACTTAGTATTACTGGTAAAAGAAAAAGGAGAGATGCAAAAATAGAGAACATATATATACATCCATATCTGCAAATAGACATTCTGCAACAATGATAAAGCAAGACAATTCAGAAAAAAATGCAACAGTTTAATTTACAAGAAAGGTGCACAAGAGCGGAAGCTTAATAATTATAGCCACAAAAAAAATGATCAGCACATGAGATCTATAGGACCAAGGATTTATATTTTACCACAGGAAATTAAGCTCAATTTGAAAATGGGGCTTCCAAACTTGAAACTCTAATTCCCAGAGTCTAAATGGAATTGATGATCATGTTTTCAGAAGTACCAGTCCAAAATCTCAATGCATAGCTACAACACCTACTTTTTTAAAAAAATTATTAAAAAAATTCTTGGAATTTTATAACAGAACTCTGATGCTTTTTCATACCGGTAAGCAATGGACTAAATACTGAGACAACAAATTGAATCGTCTGACTGTCTCTCAGCAAAAGGGCCTTCAGCTAACATGCATAAGTAAGAAAAACAAATTGAACCATGTGCCTCAACAAAAGGGATTTTGGGCAATATGCATAACAGTTTTTTTTTTTCTTGACCACAAAGAGAGAGAGAGCAATAATTCCATTTCTTTCATAAAATCCATATCCCATTCAGTTCAACATCCTAATCAGTCATTTGACATGGGTTAAAGAATTAATAGGAATTGTGTTTTACAGCTAGAAAACGGATGCTGAACTCAGTTCACACTACAAAATTTTATGGAATCAATTGCCCCTCTCACAAATATTACAAGTAAAACTTCACATCTCTCAATGTCTTACCATTTTTCAATATCCAGTTTCCACAGTATAGGGAAACAGAGAGCTGTGGTAACACAAGAACTGTGGGCCTACATTCTTCCAAACAGAGAGACACATAACTACATGAATTTTAATGACATGAATAAAATTCAATAGAAAATAAAATAACAACTAGGCATGTTGAACTCTATCCTTGTCAAAAAAAATTCAGCATTAAAGCATTAATTAGTAAACAAACAACTCACCAACACATCCATGAACAAAACACCACAGTATTCAAATGATCTTTTGAGATATTAAGGAAATTTCCAAGAGAACAAAATCAAGGAACCTACAATCATTCATGATTCAATGCATTAATATTTGATGTGATGTGATCGCAGTTCTAAATTAAATGCCATTAGCAAATCTAAAAGATGTTTTGAATTACATATTAGCAAACTTTGAAACTCAAATTTAGCTCTAATTATTACCCTTTAGCAGACAATATGATATTTTCAAGCAGTCAAAGAGCCACCTTGCAAGAGTAACTTACGGGCTCAGATTAGACTTTTGAAGCAGCAATTGTCCAATACTCCAAATTATAGTTAAATTGGAGCGCTTAATATCTGCTAAAAATGGATGGTTAATTACCAATCCCATTTCCCAATTTTTATTTTGATAAACAACAATACATTACTTGAGCTGCTCAAAGATTGTATTTGGTTAGAAAGCAATTTGACCTCTTATTCGGTACACTTGATAGGTAAAGCTACCACATCATCAATAAAGCCATGTGTTTCATATAGACTAATGTCACAACTAAGGCATATACTACCATAATTACACTACTATCAAATACAAATTTTCAATTCATTCAAACATGAAGCTTCCATATTTCTAAATTTGGGAAAGCAACCAACATTATGTTGGCATTGAAAAAGCAATTATAGTTTGAAGTTAGGAGAAATAAAAAATATAGGATAAAAACATCACAAAAAGAATATCAAGCAAACAACTAACTATAAAAAGAACAGAAAAATTGTGCAATTTTCCCACATATACCAGTTGCAAAATGTTAGGCCGTTAGGGTGAGGCCTTAATTTTTTTTATTTTTTATTTTTATAAACAAAGGGTAAGATTTTTGACTCATCAGTTGGTATCGATTTGGGATTTATCAACCTGATATTAAACAAGTTGAAATGGACAACAAGCATTAGTTCCAGTGGCAGACAGTAAAGCACTTTGGGAGGGGATTCAAGTGGGTCTCAATAAGCAAATTAAAGGGATACGTATAGGATGTAGTTCTAGAGTGATAATTGATTGTGTTCTGGGTAAGTGTATGCCTCCATAGAAGCTCTGGTAATTGTTGGAAGATATTAAGCACTTTTTAGGAGGGTTTGAAGTCGTCAGATTTAATCATGTGTACTGTGAAGCAAACCATGCAGCAGATTGTATTGCTAATTTGTGATATTCTGCTTGAGTTCAATAAGGAAATTAAGAGGATATACACATAGAAGGTAATTCTACAGTGATAATTGATTGTGTTCAGGGTAAAAGTATGCCTCCATAGAAGCTCTGGTTCTTGTTGGAAGATATTAAGCACTTTTTAGGAGGGTTTGAGGTTGCCAGATTTAATCATGTGTACTGTGAAGCGAATCATGCAGCCAATTGTATTGCTAATTTGTGATATTCTACTTGAATTGATCTTATACGGGATAGGAATTTTCCTTCTGTTAATTTGTGATATTCTACTTGAGTTGATCTTATATGAGACAGGAATTTTCCTTCTGTCACTAGTAGAATAAGGACGTGAGGCAAGTAGCTTTTCCTAGATGTATGTTGTCCCTCAAATAAAGATGATGTTTCTTTTCTACCCAAAAATGAAAAAGTAAAAAAAAAAAATAGTCAGATTGGGAATATATTTGACTATTACCCATGAGAACATTGGGTGGTTGTGAAAACAGTTTTCATTTTCTAGTTTTAGTTTCCCAAATAATTATAAAACTGCAACCTTGTTTTCCAGCTTTCCAGCATTTGTTTGGAAAGATGAAAAACAATTCTAAAAAAAATGTGTTCCAACTTTTATGTATGAATGTTGGAGAAGAAACATTCAAATAGAAAATACCTAGATGCCACTCTAGAGTTTTGTACTTTCAAAAACTTATTAACAAATTTTAGCATTGTTCAACCTAAAACACTGCAAGCAATTGTATAACAACAAAAGAATAATAAACCCAAAAGTCAAACCCCCCTTGTTTTTTTTTTTTTTTAATAGAAACACTACTTTTACTCTCTTTTTTCTTCTAAGATATTTTCCGTCCTTAAAATACTGATCCTTTTTTCTTTACAAATTTGAATGTTTTGTTAAAGTGAAAGTCTTTAATTTTGCAATGTTGTCCAACAGGCATGCTATTCTCCTGAACCAAGGGTTAGAATAAAGTTGGCAGTAGCAAGGGCAAGCATGTTAAAAATTTGAAAAGCATGGATGTATTTAGGGCCTTTATCTTGTGATATTTTCTTTTTTATGGCAGTTTCTCAATATACATGTCTTTTTTATATATAGTAGCCATAATGCGTGCTCCATGACTCCATTTTCTGAACTTTTAAAAAATTACAAAGAAAAAAATAAACAATTAAATAGTATAAAGGGCATTTTGGGATAGTTGTAGATAGTTTTAGTTATATTTTGGGATAATTATGAGTAGTTATAGGGATAAATATGACAAACTATAAGGGTATTTTGGGATAGTAGTGGATAGTTAAAGGTGTATTTTGGAATAATCATTGGTAGTTATAACAATAAATTTGACATTTTTTAAAGAAGATACCAAAGGGAGAATCCCATTAATAGTATTAGAGAAATAGAGATTCACTAACTTCCCTGATAGATGTCAATAACTATACCTAAAATATGACAACAATATATTAAGCATTTGAAATTTTTGCTAAAATAATCACAACAATATGGAATGTAACAGCATACCTGCATGCCAGAAGCAAATCTGCCCTCTGGTTGGGACCCACATACTTATATTCAGCAAGGGCATCACAAACAACATCTAAGAAAGTCCCTCTTCTAATGACAGTTGTTGTGCGTCTCTTGTACAATTCAAATGGTACACTCTTACTTCTTTCATCTTTCTCTGAACCCAAATAAACCTCTGGTTTACTCTTGCAGTAATCAACTTCTTTCTCGCATTGCTCTTTTGAGGAATCCGTTCCTGATATATCTATTACTGCAGAAAGCGAATCATCTCCAGGGCACTCACTTCTCATCACTTCAAAAACTCTTTGGCTAATCTGATCAAATCAGAACAAGAATATTATATGCAAAAATAAATAAATAAATAAAGATAATGAAAAAAAAAACTTGGAAGAAACAGCAACAACAACAGATATACCATATTGAGTGTTTTACCTGTAATCACATGTCGAGCATCATTAAGTTCTTACAATTGGAGAATATGACAGAATGTTAACTCCGTATTTTAATATAAATTATTTTAACATAAAGTAAATATCAGAGAGGCAACACATGGCAGAAGGAGATCAACAACAACGGATATACCAAATTGTATGTTACTTGCCTAGTATAATGAAATCCTCAAAATTAGGAAAGTCAGTGTTAAGTCCCTGCTTTAATATGAAGTAAACTCACAGAATCAACAAATAGCATAATGAGATTGCCAATCCAATAGAAAAAACTAGAAGAATGCTCCATACGACCCAAAAAAATGACACAATTGAAAATCATCTATCCAATACAGTGCTTACAATATTTTAAAAAGCAAGGTTTCCACAAATCACTATCATGGAAATGGTTAAATGGTGTAACCATTTGCAAAATACATGCGCCATAAAGAAAAATCTATATAACACATTACGTTATCCCAAACTATCAATGTATTAACTTTATTTATATACTTATTTATTGCCAAGGATCAATGTATTAACTTTAACTTAATTAAAATAATACATCAACACAATCCCAGTTTCTACCTGAATTAATTTCAATGAAAGAAAAACTTATTAAATGGACAAAACAACATGCTCACTGATTCAATACTGATATCCCAAGGAAATCCCACATAAGCAGTGCCCTTGGCACTAGCCCTAGGATTTAGGGCTGCCCAGTAATTCCATGAAAATTTTGAAGGTAGGGGGTTGCAAGAATACATTATAACTCGTCTCATCCTAAAAGACATGGAGGAATGGAAATGCATTGAATTGTCATTTGAAATAGATAAACTAAAAGCCCCAGCGTCCAATCAATTAATCCTGCAAAATGATTGTTGTTGGGGTTGCGGGGCGCCCGCGGCCGCCCGGGGGGGGGGGGGGGGGGTGGAAGGTTGTGCAATTCACATATGTCGAACGCAAGGTTGCAATTGACATATCTCAAACCCAAAGGAAGCCCGAGTGAGAGAACAACATATGTGATAGGAGGAAATCATACCCAACAAGGACTCAAAAGTGGCAGGGGGTTGCAATTGACATATCTCAAACCCAAAGGAAGCCCAAGAGAGAGAACAACATTATGTGGTAGGAGGAAATCATACCCACCAAGGACTCAAAAAAATCTTGCAGTTTTTTTTGACAAAAATAAAATAAAATAATAAAAAAATAAAAATTGAAGGAGTACCAATATATTTCATAAATTGCCCCCACTCAAAGCCAAAGGTAACAATGATAATGTGCAAGAGTTAATAATCAATATAAAGAACAATCGTTTGCCCCCAAGCCATGGCATAATCAATGTGCAAGAGGGGGGTAAATGCACATTTTTTAAATATATCATCAACACCCTAAACATGGGTATTTTTAACCAAGACAGATTGTGTTTTTCCTTCATTCTTTTTTTGTCTTCGCCATAAGATTATTTGTGTGGCTTTTCTTTTTTGCATTTCTCAAAAAAAAAGTAAACTGTAAACTAATTTCATGAAAATTCAAGGTGACTTTAACAATAAACAGGTGACTCAAAACTTGTAATTTTGTTTTATAGTCTACATATTTTTTTTGCTTAAGAAATCATTAATTAGTACATGAACCAAATTAGTAACTTATTCAATAATTTTTTTTTAAATATGGAAATAGTAGTATATTAAAGGTACATTATTGTTGTAAACAAATGTCATAATTGTAGTTAATGTTATTCGAATTAGTATTTGCCCCCACTGGAAACAAATTTCTTGGCTCCCCCACTGAGATGAATGGATGCATCCTTTACTTTTAGATATAAAGATTGAAGCTGGACTACCACACATGCCATTCACTTTTTAATACAACTCCTTCAATTATTCAAGAATTAGAGTAAATGAATTTGTTAAAAACATGGCATAGCCCAATGGACCGTGATTCAACAGAACGCATCCAGGTGTTGGTATCCAATTGAAACATAGGAAACATAGACTTGCATGACCTAATTTCTGAATGTACAAATGGAATGGACAATCATTCACAGTATGAAGTTTTAGAGACCTGGCTAATCACTTCACACTTCAGTTCACAGCGAATCAAATGAACCCCCCAAACGAAAAGAAAATGTCCCCTCCCTTTTACAAAACCAAAGGGAGCCTCAAGTTGGCCCAACAAAGAATGATGCTTGGAAAAAGGCATTGTTGACTTAGCAGTGCACTTGGCTAGAGGATGCTCACATGGAAACAAATCCAGAAATTTTAAATTCGCAAATAATAATATTTCAGCAAAATTACAAAACAATTGCACGCAAAACATGCAGTCCAGATCTATCGCCATAATTACAATCACCAGTCTCAAAAAAACCATGGTTATTTCATCAACAGAGACGCAAAAACGAAGCTTAGATTTGAAACTGCGAACAACATTCCATTGATCCAAATAAAGATGCTTTAGAAGTGAAATCAAATAAAATGCTTTAATTGAACACAACTTTAGTATAATTTCTATAAACTACCTTAAAGGCGTGTCGCGCTTTGCATCCCATAAGCTGCAGAGTGCTCTGCAGTACAGGACGCGTGTATCTGAAAGACTCCTTCCCTTTCTCTCTCTTCTCTTCATCGTCCACAACCACAATATACAGCACCTTCACTACGTCCGACATTTCTTCATAACCAAGACAATGAATTGAAATCAAACACTCTCATAACAACATAAATGCACCAAAAAAAAACAAAAACGTAACAGCGTAACACAAACCTCGCTAAACAACATCAAAGAACTAGAACGAATACACACAAACGTACATCATAAAGAGAGAGAGGGGGAGGGAGGAAGAAAGGGGCGAAAAAAGATCAAATGAAAAGCTTTGTAAGCAAATTAACGGACGTTTAAAGCATGAATCCAGAAATTTTCGACAAGAAAGAGCGGGAAAATGAAAGAAAAAAATAGGATGAAGAGATTGGGGCGAGAAAAGGCGAATAAGCACGCAATGTAGGTTTGAAGCACAACGAATCCAAAGAACAAAACGAGACTCGTAGAGAAAAAGCAGAGTGATCGCACCTGAAGTTCGAGAACCAACCGTATTCCGAGGGAGAAAATCGCACGAGTTCTGCAACAAGCAGTTAGGGCTTTTCAAGCGGATGGATCCGCCATTTCACCAACTTCCAACACGATCTCGCCATTCTGTCTGCTTCTTCCACGCATCGCAGGCAGGTGCCTCCACGAGTCTCTTCCCCCGGCCTTCTCTCTCTCTCTTCCTCCCCCTCTTCGCGCTATCTCTGTTTCTTTCTCTCTCTAGGTAAATTGACGCATTTCGCCTCGACTTGGTGCACAAATTTCGATTGCCCCAAATTGAAGGACGGTCTTGGAGTGGCCGGATATTTATAGCGGGGGGAACCGCGTGCTATTTACGCGCCACGGGGAATGACTGGATTGTAATTTGTGGCCAAACCAAGGGTAATAGCTGTTTTGCAGATCACGCCTGTACGACCGCCTCCGTCTTGTCCGTCCCGTCTAATAAAGAAGAGAACGAACGGGTGGGAAGAGAAACATTTAACATAAATACAAGCCATCACGATAGTGGTGTGCTGACGGCTCTCTATTTTTTTAGGTAATTATAAGTGGTTATTAAATTAAATATAACATAAATTATAGAAATATTTTGAAATAGTTATAAGAATAAATTTGAGATTTTTTTAAAAAAGTAAATACGAAAGGAGAATTCCCTTTATAATATTTGAGATTAATCATGGACAACCCGACGTTTGAGTAATAGTTATTTAATTATTATTTATAAATATAATTTCATAAACTAAAATGTTAACTTTTTAACTCTGATCCCTTTTTAATGCTGATAAAGCACATGTATTTTATGTGTGTGTCTAATGTTTTGAACAGATTTACAATTCAGACTGCACACATAGAAAGGAAGATGGAAGCCAGAAAGCTCACATCAATTGGCATTTTTTACAAAAGACAGAAGAGTAAAGAAGAAGACATTTGTTTTGTAATTGTATTGTATTTAATTTTTTATCTTTGGTCAGTAATAATACATGTATTTGCGTGATATGTTTGAATGCTCAGAACGACTGTAGATAGATCCTAAGAACCAACACATTTCACCAAAAACTTTTTTTTAAAAAAACTGAAAGCATACAAAATTTTTAGAATAATTTTAGGGTCAAAATCGAGGCAGGTCGACCGACGCCAAATTTTTTGGACAAAATATTTATTGTTAATGCCCTCGGTTAACTGAACCAAACCAGTAATAACTAGCTTGGTCGATCGAACCACTGTTTGCCTAGAAGTCAAAGTTTGACTTGCCCATTCGACTCTGTTGCAGTATAAAAGCCACGATCGACACATCGAACGGTCAAAAGTCAACATTTGACTTCCTTCGGTCGACCATTCTAGTTTGAACACACCGCCTTCAGTCGACCGAACCAACATGTGTTTGACACCCAACTACTTAGTCGGTCAAACCTTATAGTTCATTTTTGTCACAATCAACTGAACCCAAAGGAATGATCAACCGAGCCTTGCCTTGGTCGACCAAACCTACGAAGGGTTCAAAATCCCCCTGATATGGTCGACCAAACTTGTAGTTCAAATTATCCATGATAGACCAAACTCGTGATATAGTTGACCAAACCTTTAATATAGTCGATCAAACCTCTCGAGTTGAAAATTTTTTAAGGGCTAAAACATTATTAATTTTTTTAATTAAACTTTCCAAAATACTGAGTGTCCCTAATGGTCATAATTTTCAAAAAATCTATAAATACCCATTCCATAACTCAGATTAGCAATTTTGATTAACCTAAAATTTTTCTCTAATTCATTGTTAATCAAAGTTCCCCTAAAATGTTTTTCATTGTCAAAATCATTTATTTGGGGCAATTTTTTCAAACAAATCTTTCTCAACTCTCTTTTGCTTGTTATATTTCAAAACCATTTTTTAGGAGAGTATTTTATTTAGGGAATTTTACTTACACATACTCTCACTTGTTCTTTATATTCTAGAAATCATTTTTTGAGAGTATTGCTTGCATTTCTCTTGGTCATTCATTTAATAAATATTTTGGGAGAAACTATTTACAGCACAAATATTTTATTGAGTTTAAATTCCTAGATTCTCCAAATATTCTTTATTTGTAAAAATATTTATAGGAGAATATAATACTCATATTTTCATATATTTCATTTGTGAAAAAATTGTTAGATAAGCACCCTTACTCTACTCAGCAGATCGCATATCATATTAGAGCGTATGTTGTTAGAAAATGTGTATTCCCAAGAGGGGGGGTGAAATGGAAATTTTAATTTTTCTCCTAGGTTAAGTTAAAAGTCAATATGTTTTGGTAACCTAGGGTCCTTCTACACGGTTCCAAATGTGCTGATAAATAAAATACGTGGAATTTAAATCATGCACATCATTCATACAATAACATATACGTGCGATAAATATAAAGTGCTGAAATGTAAATAGACACACGATATGTTATCGGGGTTCGGCCAACTGTGCCTACGTCCCCGCCTCTAGCTCGCAAGTCAAAGGATTCCACTAATAGCTCACTTAAGGGTGGAGCGGTACCATTTACAACCAGGTCAAATTAACACAAGGCTAACCTTAACCTTAACTAGGTTAATTAGCAAGGCTGACCTCAACCTACACGCCTTAACAGGACGACGCACCTAGCTTTCCTAACCGGGTCTAAGCCAATCCGGGATTATTCCAAGGCTAGTTTCCCTCTTCAGGCCCGTACCTAGAATATACAACAAATGTGTATATAATCAAATAGTATAGTGATTGTGCTTTCGTGTAAAATAGATATGCACCCAAATGCGCGCAATAACATACACCATAATATGATTCAATATGTAAGCTCAATGTGGTCCAATATTTCAACTCTCAGATATATATATATATATATATATTTACTATCAGTGTAATGAGTGCTTGAGAGTAACAATCAAGCAATCTTTGTTTCACAAGATATTCAGGCAAGATGTTCACACAAAGATGCTAGTCAAACAATATATATATATGTATATTTTAATGAGCGGGTTTTCTCAATCGTATGATGCTCTAGTAATGTATATGTTTGGTTTGCAAAAAAATATTCAATTTTTGTATTCAGCAAATAATATGTAGGTCAATGAATATTGCTACAAAGATCAATATCACATAAACAAATATCTTTTCAAAGTTATATCAAGAAAAATCCCACAAGATATTTGGAAATGTTTGAAGAGATTTTGCAATCCAAAAAAAAAATACAAACTTCAAAAGATATTGCAATGAATGTGCAATACTTGGAAGTTTAATATAAGTCTTTTTAGAAGAGACTTATTAATAAAGTCCCCTAAGAATACTCAGGTTGGCTCTTAATTAAAATCATCACAAACAATTAATACACCTGGGAGAGCAACCCTAGAAAGCAACAATACTTAAATCACACTTACAAAATATGTTTGAGTGGAAGATCTGGTAAGAATAAGTGTTGGAGACTCAATAAATGAGTATTATAAACTTTGGGATTTTCAGAGAATTTTTCCTAATCAAAGTGGCCAATTCCACTTAATTTTCTCAAATGAACTCATATATATAGACATGGGAGAAAATATGACCGTTGGGGACTTATTAGGGATTATTAAGAGAGTTTAATGATGTTTAAAGCATTTTAACCCTATTTAAAAATATTAACTGTGGTAAAAAAATCAGGATAACCCGAGAGGTCCGATCGACCAGAACAAGTTTGGTCGACTAGGACTCATATGGTTCGGTCGACCAGGGAGGTTTTGAATTGAGGGCTCGGTCGATCGGAAGTGGGCAATTTTCCAAATTTCTGAGGTTCGGTCGACCGAGCCATTTTGAACTGCCTGGTTAGGTCGACCAGACAGTTAGGAATTCTCCCAAGGACCCTTCGGTCGACTAGGTAGTTGGAGTACAAAAAGGGTCGGTCGACCAGATAGTCAAATTTTGATCCAGGGAGGTTTCAGTCGACCAGGGCCTTTTGAACTACCTGGTTCGGTCGACCAGGTGGTCAAAAAGTTGACCAAAAAAGGTTTCGATCGACCAGGACTTTTTGAACTATTCTAGTTCGATCGACCAAGTGGTCAAACTTTTAACCCAGGAGGTTTCGATCGACCAAGGCCTTTTGAACTAACTTGGCTAGTCGACCGAAAGTGCACCATGTATGCATTTCGGTCCTGTTTCAAAACAAACAAGCCCTATTCAAGTGCCTAACAAACATATGTGTAAATGTATATGTCCTAGGGTCACTTGGGGTCCAATTTGAAGACACCGAAAAAGTCTGGCGTCGGTCGACCGAAAGTACACCCTAAGGTCTTTCTAAAGTCATTTCTCATTTACGGTTTGTTTGAGCTTACGTAATAAATCATACATGTGATGTGTGTAAGCTTCTTACAAACCAATCCCTATTTACTATTACAAACCTTTCCGACTTAAATATTACAGACTCGAATATAAATTACAACAAATAAATTATATCTAGGGTCTTCAAAGTCTTCGTTTTCCTCCGGGTCTCCGAGTGCCATCATAGGATACTACCAAGATAAACCTGCACATCAACTTGGTAGTCATTAAATACCTGAGTATTTGTCATAATCAAAACAGGGTATGACCCATAGGGTCAACATATGTATTTAAGCTTTTAACGTGTACATCTTTGCTTATATTTAGAAGCATTTTATTATGCACAAATTTTTTTTTATGTATCGGTTGGGTTCAACTCGAAATTGAATTGGGGAGTCTTAGCCCTGTAAATGAGACCAGTTGGGTTCAGTTCGGAAATTGAACTAGGGAGTTTCAGCCCCGTAAGTGAAACCAGTTCGGTTCACCTCAAAAATTGAACTAGGATTTTCCTTACCCCGTAAGGAGAGGATGTAAACGGCTTCTGCTCCACCTATTTGAGCAAGCAAGGATAGTGTAATCCTTGGGGGGTATGCCCAAGGCGGGGACGTAAGCTAGTTTGGCCAAACTTCGATAACAAATATCGTGCATCTCTCTATCTTTATCTTATTCAATTTCCGCACTTTAATTTCCATATGTGTATGTCTGTTCATTTACAGTTATAATTATTTGCATGCACATTTATTTTAAATGAGATACACATGTATGTCTACACTGATAACTTAATCATTTTCATACACACTTTCAATATTGAATGGGATATGAACTGTGGTAAATTGACGAAACATTTAAATTAGTTGAAAAGTTTTAAAACCCAATTCACTCCCCCTCTTGGGATCACACTAATTCCAATAAGGTATCATAGCCTGATTGCAATAAGCTTAACCGCTATTTGCATAAAGATTGCAACGACTCATTTTTCAGTGTATCATTGTTTTGAGGGTCAACCATTTGCAATTCCTCTACTATTTTCATTGCGTAGATTTTACTATTTGTTTATTAAAAATGTTGTTGTAAAATCGATTGATTAAAGGTTTTGGAATGTGCTTCACACAGGAAGTCATATCCCATTGAAAATGATTTTTAAAATGAAATGTTTCCCAAATTCTGAAAATGAATTGAATTTATATGACATGTGTTTTAATGCATATCATTTGTGTGTCATGCATATTTTTACTATGCCTTATCTACTAATGTTCTTAAAAAGTTCATGTCTTATTGTAGTGCTAAGGTTTTTGGGAATATCTAAAAAATGTAGTAAAATCAAGAGAGAGATGTAAGCCACTATGAGCTTAAACGACTAAGAAGTAGTAAATCGAAAAGGAATATCAATTCTCCTTCTAATTTATTAAAAATTTCATGCAATGATTCATGTTGGCGTAATAAGGCTTTTCAATCTTGTTTTGATGACAACAAATGAAGGATATTTTAACATGTGTTGTTAAGTGACTTTATTTCAGGATTAAGTAAAACCACACTCATGATCATGGAAGCAAGCTGGAAATTAAAGAAAGCTTCTCAGAATATTGAAATAATAAAAGACAAATGAAGAGCTTAAAGGCTAAGTAAGACTTGAAGTAAAGTTGAACCTTAAGAGACTTGAAGACTTAGAGCTAAATGAGTTCATGCTTAAAAAGATATTTATAAGTACTTCAATCCAATACTATTTAGATATATGAAACTCTTTAGGATAAAAAAACTTAGAGACCATCTCTTCAACAAACCCTTGAAAATGATTTTGAAAAAGTTATATTTGAGTTTTTGAAAATAATCTAGAGTTTAAAAATAAAAAATGAAAATATTTGAAATAGAATGGTTTGTCCAGCCAACTGACCATGTTTGAACTAAAGTTTAGCCAGACAACTGACAAACATAAAGAATGAAAAACCTACCCAGTCGACTGACAAATTTGAACTAAGATTAGTTAGTCGACTGACACCCTAGTCTATCTAACCGACTGACCATTTTTAACTAAGTTCAGTCAGCCGACTGACTATTTTTTGAAGTAATTTTTGGGCAGACAAAACACTATCAGCCGCCTGTCCAACTGACTGACTTGCACAAAATTTGACCTAGTTTAGTAAGGCAGCCGACTGACTCCATGGAGATTTTGAAATTCGAACTAAACGGGAAGTTTTTCAAAATTAATTTTAGGGTTTTAAATCTTTTATGAAATTGACCAAACACTCCAAGTCAACTTGGTAAATAAGGAAACTCTTTTACAAAAGAGTTTATAAATACCTCCCTTACTCAATGAAAATATACGCTCAAGCAATACAAAGCATTCTACATTCATATTCTCCTAAATCCATACGTGCTTACACTCTTGCTGGGAGAACTCTGCGAAATTGCTGGTTGATCAAAAGCCTTGGTTTTGATTCTGCAACTAAGTTTTCTCTATATATAAGAAAGAACCTTTGGTGATATCTAAACCTTGAGCTTCATATTTTCTATTTAGTATTTGCTTTGAAGTATATTAAGTGCTTTTACTTGTACAAATTTGCTTTGTTTTAAGAGTTTTCTTGTATGTAGATTCTTACTTCTGTTTAGTAGTTCTTTGACGATACAAGATTGATTTGGATTGTTGGACTAAGCGTGGGCTGTCGCTTGGAGAGGTTTCTCTTCCTGAAAAAGACGTTATTTGTAACGATTTTGTTCCACCCGGAAAGGAACAAGTATAGTGGAATCTTTAGGTGGTTTGCCTAAGGCGAGGATGTAGGCTGGGCATAAGCCGAACCTCGTAAAAATAGTTGTGTCACTCTGTTTCCCTTATTCTCTTTAAATTCCAGCAAAAATATAAACTGTGTGGATGTTGTAATTCTCTCAATCATAAAAACGTATATTGAAAATTAAATAAACCAAAGCTTAATTTGTTCTTGGGCTTGCGGAAACCATAAGGGAGTATGTTGATTGGTTAATAACTCAAAACCTATTAACTGAAGGTTTATTTGAATTTTGATTTTGGAAAGAGTGACTGGATGTTACTTTGATTATCAATTGAAAGGCAAATTGCATTCTTTACAGGGCTTACATATTCATATACACAGGGCTGCAAACAATCAAGCTAAATATTGTCAAAAGATTGCAAAGCATATATTGATTGGTTACTTATATTGTGGTTGATTGGTTTAAGTAGTTGATTGATTGTTTATTTGTGTTGTGGTTGTGGATTGAATAAAAGACTTAAGCCTTTGTGTAATTACTAAAAGAAGTCAAGAAACCTTTGAAAGAATTATAAAAGGTTAAGAATTCATAAAATGGTTTAAAAGAAATTTTAATAACTCAATACAACCCCTCCCCCCCTCTTGGGACTACACCTTAGTTTTCAATTGGTATTAAAGACACGTTATAGTAAATCCTAACAAGAAGCTATACAAAGATCTAGATGACACAAATAGGAGTAGCTCCCTTTGGTGAGGGTCAATCCTCAAATGGATTGGAAGGCATGGAAGGTTGTCACAAATGGTAACCTAATCCCTACGAAACTAGTGGATGGAAAAGAAGTACTTGAGGAAGACAAGGAGATGATCGGAATAGATCACAAAATGCTACAAGTTAACTCTAGTGCAATAAACATCCTATATTGTGCACTTGAAGCTAATGAATTCAATAGAGTGATGGCATGTAAAATAGAAAAAGAAATTTGGGATAAATTGGAAGTAACCTACGAAGGCACAGTAGATGTTAGAGATAGTATAATTGATATGTTGACTAGTAAATACGAAGCTTTTAGGTTGAATTCCGATGAAACCATGTGCACTAGGTTCGCACATATCATAAACTCACTAAGTGCCTTCGGAAAAACATATTTCACCCATGAGATGATTCGCAAAATTCTAAGAGCACTTCCACCTATTTGAGAACCGAAAGCCACAACCATAACGGAAGGTAGAAACCTCAAAACAACCTCATTAGATGAACTTATATGATCACTTCTAACTTATGAAATGACTATAAAAGAAAGAAACACTGAAAATAAAAATAAGAAGTCTATAACTCTAAAAGCCTCGAAATAACATTCAAGTGAAGAAGATAATGACTCTAGTGAATTAGATGATGAAGAATTAGCTTTCATAACTAGAAAACTTGGAAAATTCTTCAAAAGAAATAAAAAATACACTAGAAAGTTTAGAGGGTCAAAAATTGAAAAAGGTGAGAATAGTAAAAAGGAATACAAGAGCAAAAATGAACCTCCCACTTGCTATCACTGTAAAAAGGTTGGACACATCAAGTTGGACTGCCTTTAGCTCAAGAAGGAAAAGAAGAAAAAGAAGCCTGCAATGACAATAACATGGGACGACACAAGTTCAAGTGAATCGGAGAGTGAATCTAGCGAACAAGAAGTGGCAACATGTGCTTCATGGTGCACAACGAAGAGGTAAACTCTTATTACTCATTCTCGGAAGATTCGTGTGATGAATCATGTAATGATTCATGTGAAAGTATGCCCTCTTATAAATAACTTCAAGATGGATTATTCTCTCTTCATAATAAGTTTATCAAGGTCTCAAAAAGGAACATAATCTTAAAACAACAAAATGAATCACTTAGAAATCAGGTTGAATCCTAAAAAATTGTTGAAAAAGAAAAAAATTTAAAAATTGATGAGCTTGAGAAGAAAGTAAATGACATGTCTCAAAAATTAGCAAAATCTCAAGTGAATGAAGATGGCAAGAAAGAACTAGAAATAATTGATCTTAAAAACTCAATTCAAGATAAGGAAAAGATTATTTACAACTTTACCAAAGGTAAAGAAACTTTGAAAAAAAGATAGGACAACAAAGGATGGCTAACAATAAAGAAGGAATTGGTTACAATGGAACACCAAACAAAAGAAAGAAAAAATTTGTTTATGGGATATTTTGTAAATCAATCTAAACACTATGCAAGTACTTCATCGACAAACATTTATGAGCATACTACTTGCTACATGTGTAAAAATGAAGGACATATAATGTTTAATTGTCCACTCAAGAAAAAATACATCAAAGTAAAAAATGAATGGAAGATAAAAACTAAAACTAGACAAGACTTAAAGAGAGTTAAGAAAGTTTGGGTTCCAAAAATAACAACATAAATCATTTCTTGTAAGTTTGCTTTAGGTCCCCTCCATCTAGAGAAAAATGGTACTTGGACAGCGATTGTTCAAGACATATGACAGGGGATAAATCAAAGTTCACTTCTCTCACTCAAAAAGGATGGAGGATATGTAACCTTTGGTGACAACACAAAAGGCAAAATTATCGAAATTGGTAAAATAGGTAAAGATTCCTCATTCACTATTGATAATGTTTTGCTAGTGGACGGTCTAAAGCATAATCTATTAAGTATTAGTCAACTTAGTGACAAAGGATTTGAAATAATCTTTAAGAAAGACAAATGTATAATACAAAATCTAAGGATCATGAAATACTATTCACGACACATAGAATGAGTATTGTGTATTGCATAAACCTTGATAGCCTAATTTCTCAAGATGTAACTTGCTTGACTGCCATGAGTAAAAATAACTGGCTTTGGCATAAAAGATTAGGACATGCTAGCATGAATCTTATATCCAAACTTTCTAAAAAAAATTTAGTAAAGAGCTTGCCTAATGCTATGTTTATCAAAGATAAAGTTTGTAATGCTTGCCAATTAGGAAAACAAATTAAGACAAGTTTTAAAAAGAAGAAATATATATCAACTAGTAGACCCCTAGAACTCATACACTTAGACTTATTTGGACCTACTAGAACTCAAAGTTTAGGAGGAAAACAATATGTCTTCGTAATTGTTGATGACTACTTTAGATACACATGGGTACTGTTTTTAGCTAACAAAGATGAAGCTAGCAATTTGCTAATAACTCTATGCAAGAAACTTCAAAATGAGAAAGGTTACAATGTCTCAAACCTAAGAAGTGACCAAGGAAGAGAGTTTAAAAATAAGAACGTTGAAAAATTTTGCAATGATCATGGTATAAGTCATAACTTCTCAGCACCTAGAACCTCACAACAAAATGGAGTTGTTGAGAAGAAAAATAGAACCTTTCAAGAAATGGCAAGAACTATACTAAATGAAAATAACTTACCCAAGTATTTTTGGGCGAAAGCTGTAAATACAACTTGTTATGTAATTAATAGGGTTTTCATTATAATAAGCCTAAACAAGATACCTTATGAATTACGGAAAGGGAGAAGGCCTAACATAACTTACTTCCATATTTTTGGGTGTAAGTATTTTGTTCTTAATAACAAAGATGACTTAGGAAAATTTGATGCTAAATCGGATGAAAGAATTTTTCTAGGATATTCTACAAATAGTAAGGCCTATAAGATCTACAACAAAAGAACACTAACCATTAATGAATCAATTCATGTAAACTTTGATGAATCAAACCTTTTTTCAAAAGAAGTCAAAAATGAAGAAAATGATGATATTTTCAAAAAGGATGATGATCTAGAAATTAAGGAAGAAAAAGAAGAAAATGAAGAAACCTCAAGAGATAAACCTATAGAAAAATTTGAATTTCCAAGAGAGTGGAAGTATGTAAGAAATCACCCTCAAGATCAAATTATAGGTGAACCATCTAGAGGTGAAACTACTAGATCTTCTTTAAAGAATTTATGTAATCACTATGCATTCCTATCTCAAGATGAACCTAAGAATGTTGAAGAAGCCCTTAAAGATGACTCTTGGATAATTGCTATACAAGAAGAATTAAATCAATTCGAAAATAGTAAAGTATGACAATTAGTACCCAAACCTGGAAATCACTCAAATATTGGAACTAAATGGGTATTTAGAAACAAAAAGGATGAAAATGGTATAGTCATTAGGAACAAAGTTAGACTTGTAGCTAAATGGTATAACCAAGAGGAAGGGATAGACTATGATGAAACCTTTGCCCCTGTAGCTAGAATGGAAGCTATAAGGATGCTATTAGCTTATGCCTCCTACACAAAATTTAAGCTATACCAAATGGATGTTATAAGTGTCTTCTTAAATGGGTATATTAATGAAGAGGTATATGTTTAACAACCCCCCGGATTCGAAGATATAGAAAATCATGATTATGTTTTTAAACTAACTAAGGCTTTGTATGGGTTAATGCAAGCCTTTAGGGCTTGGTATGAAAGACTTAGTGAATTTTTAATAAAAATGAGGTTTTCAAAAGGAAAATTTGATAGTACCTTGTTCATTAAATCCAAGAAA
The DNA here is from genome assembly GCF_029873635.1 of Malania oleifera. Taxonomy (NCBI): domain Eukaryota; kingdom Viridiplantae; phylum Streptophyta; class Magnoliopsida; order Santalales; family Ximeniaceae; genus Malania; species Malania oleifera. Next base: position 31,327,906 of record NC_080418.1, on the reverse strand, counting down.
GATGACATACTTTTAATTCAAATCTACGTAGATGATATAATATTTGGTGCTACTAATGAACATCTAGGTAAAGAATTTGCAAAATGTATGCAAGAAGAATTTGAAATGAGCATGATGAGAGAATTAAACTATTTTCTTGGACTACAAATTAAACAAGCAAAGAATGAGACTTTTATAAGTCAATCCAAATACATAAAAGAAATGATCAAAAAATTCGATATGGAAAATAGGAAACACATAGGAACCCCTATGAGTACCTCCATCAGCCTGCCTAGATAAAGATGAGAAAGGAAAGCCTGTAATATAAAGTATTATAGAGGCATGATTGGAAGTTTACTATATTTAACAGCTAGTAGACTCGATATAATGATTAGTGTGTGTATGTGTGCACGTTTTCAATTAGCACCTAAGGAATCTCATCAAGTTGCTGTAAAAAGAATCCTAAGATACTTATTAGGCATAATTGAACTAGGACTATGGTATCCAAAAGACATCGGCTTTGAAATAATTAGCTATTCAGATACAGATTATGTCAGATACAAAATTGATAAAAAGAGCACTAGTGGCATATGTCACTTTTTAGGAAGATCATTAGTATCTTGGTTTTCAAAGAAATAAAATTTTGTAGCCTTGTCAACTGCTGGGGCTGAATATGTAGCAGCCGAGAGTTGTAGTGCACAAACACTATATATAAAATAGCAATGAAGAGATTTTAATTTAAAATACACAACTATACCAATTAAGTGTGACAACACGAGTGCGATAAACATATCCAAAAATCCCATTTCACACTCAAGAACCAAACACATTGACATAAAACATCATTTTTTAAGAGACCATGTTCAAAAAAAAGATATAACTCTTGAGTTCATCAATACAAATGATCAATGGGCTGAGATCTTCACTAAACCTCTCTCAGAAGATAGATTCATAACAATTAGAAGAGAGCTTGGTCTATTACATAATAGAGAAATTATGTAAAGAATCAGAATTTCAGGAAAGATCAACAGTCAGCTGACTAACTAAAGACCCAACCGACTAACTGAACAAATGCATGAGAAAAGTGTTACAGTCAGCTGCCTGACCCAAGACCTAGCCGACTAACTGAGCTATTTTTTTGAAACAGAAACCGGTCAGCCAATTGACCTTGAGGTCAGCCGACTGACTGACGGAAAAACCCGAGACTTGTTTATAAAAGTCCAAGTCATTCGAGTGGTCAGTCGACTAACCTACGGTTTATTCTCTCATATGCTCTCTTTCTCTCCCATTCCTCAGTTCCTCCTCTTCCAAAAATCACCAAAATCTTGTCTTCCATTTCCAAAAATCTAACACTGCCTTATCAAAACCACCCTAGTTTTTCCATAGAAAAGTTCCAAAATGCCAAGGATCAAGTCTGTAGGAAGTAAGAAACCCTCCACCTCAACTCAACACAGTGAAGATTCTTCGATCGATCAATGACTTGTAGCCCCACACGCCAAGAGCTTTTATCGAACTCATCTAAGCACGGCGGATCCTATCCTAAGTAAAATCCTTGATGTTTCATTTTTCACATCTGATTTCCCTCATATCATTTCCTTATTCGAGACACTAGGATGGAAAATTTTCATTGTGTATCAAGCCAAGGGACATTTTCCTAACCTCGTAAAAATTTTCCACGCAAATCTTGTTAAGGAAGAATACGGACTTTCTACCAAGGTGATGGGCAAATCCATCTCTCTTATTTCTGAATCCCTTGAAAAAACCTTTAAAATCACTAAAGGAGATTTTGAATGTCCTCTTTTTAGTACTTCTTGGATTTTAGAACAGGGTTTCACTCCAGAAGAATTCCTTCCCTTGGTATTGGACACCGAGCTTGTTCTTTTGACAATCCTCCGCTCTACAAACATTTGAATCTACAAGGTCAGATTTTACAAAAATCATCACATATAATATATTTCCTCAAGCTGGATCACACGCGTATATCTCCTATACAGACTGTCTTTTCCTCTAGTGCTTGCTCAAGGGCAAGGACATAGACTTATCGAGCCTTATACTTCAATGGATGATATCTCGGGTGGAAACACGATGAGTCACCCTTCCCTATGGAGGAATTTTAAACCAACTTTTTGCAAACTCCAAGTATGCTCAGCTTCTGATATCTTTGTGAAACACACCCATTATGACATTTTCAATTCCACAACTCCCAAATTAATGGGTTATGAGAAGTATGAGGATGGTTGGATTCTAAAGGGAAGTGGAATTCAAGTACGACAACCCCATGTTACTACAACTCCCGCATGGTTTAATCCTTTTTGTCAACAATTCACCACTTTCAGTCAAACCATGCAAACCGAGCTTCAATCTCTCCAATCCAACCTTTCTTCCCTTTAGGCAAATCACTCCTCACTTGATGAACGTTTGAGGAGCATTGAGAAACATTTAGCCAGTTCCTCTTGTACCATTGATCCTATGGATATCAGTTTAGCTCTTACCAGTGATGATGGGAGTGATGACGGGGATTCCACGGGAGGAAGTGAGGATGATGATAAGGAAGACATGAAAGAAGAGCATGGTTCAGAAGAAGAAGAAGAAGAAGAAGAATAAGAAGAAGATGAAGAAGAAAGAAATAAAGAGGAATACGAAAGGAATGAAGAAGCAGTAGATGATTATCCTTCTAATGAAAGCTGGTGTTTTTACTATTCTTGTCCTTCAAAACCTGAATCTTGTAACTTTTTGACTGTAATTTGGTATTTTGTATGACAAAACACTTTGTTTGGTTGCTTTGCTTGTATTTCTTAGTATGACCTGCATCTTTCCCTTTGTTTTGAATGATGTCCAAAGGGAGAGAAATTGGGAAAAGCAAAGATGTCATGTTAAGTAGTTAAGTATGTATTTAGAAAGCAAAAATGTCATGACATGAAATAGTATGTTAAGTATATTGTAATGCTATGTTTGAGATTCTGAAATGCTATGTTTGAACTTATGATGAGTCATGTTGAGTACATTATTTGCATATTGAATATCTTTGCCTTTGACTTTGAGCAAATTGACTATATGTATTTGACATTACATGCTTAACGTATTGAAAAAATACTTATAGTAAGAGGGAGCTTTTTCAAAGAAACATTGATATTTGCTTCTCATTTGTCATCATCAAAAAGGGGGAGATTGTTAGCCTAACAAGGTTTTTCAATCTTATTTTGATGACAACAAATGAAGGATATTTTAACATGTGTTGTTGAGTGACTTTATTTCAAGATTAAGTAAAACCACACTCATGATCATGGAAGCAAGCTGGAAATTAAAGAAAGCTTCTCAGAATATTGAAGCAATAAAAGACAAATGAAGAGCTTAAAAGTTAAGTAGGACTTGAAGTAAAGCTGAACATCAAAAGACTTGAAGACTTAGAGCTAAATGAGTTCATGTTTAGAAAGATATTTGTGAGTACTTCAATCTAATACTATTTAGATATATACGAAGCTCTTTAAGATCAAAAGACTTAGAGACCATCTCTTAAAGAAACCCTTGAAAATGATTTTGAAAAGTTATATTCGAGTTTTTAAAAATAAACTAGAGTTTAAAAATAAAAAATGAAAATATTTGAAAAAGAATGGTCAGTCCAGCTGACTGACCATGTTTGAACTAAAGTTCAGCTAGCGAACTGACAAATGTAAAGAATGAAAAACCTACCCAGCCGACTGACAAATTTGAACTAGGATCAGTCAGCCGATTGACACCCTAATCTATCCAGTCGACTGACCATTTTTGAATTAAGTTTAGTCAACCTACTAACTATTTATTGTAATAATTTTTAAATAGATAAAACGTTGTCAGCTGCCTATCCAGCCGACTAACCTGCACAAAATTTGACCCAGTTGAGTGAGTCAGCCGACTGACTCCACGTAGATTTTGAAATTCGAACTAAACAAGAAATTTTTCAAAATTAATTCTAGGATTTCAAGTCCTTTGTGAAATTGACCAAACACTCCAAGTCAACTTGGTAAATAAAGAAACTCTTCCACAAAGGAGTCTATAAATACCTCTTTTTGTAACGACCTGCTTAAATTCCATTTTTTCTATAATAATATAATAAAACTAGTATAACACAACCAACAGATCATAATCAACCTGAACCCGTGGGTACCAGGGATACATGAAAAACACAACACGGAAGCCTAAGTTGCGGGAAACATAAAATCATAAATATCTCATAATGCAATTTACACCACATCAACCATTACAATATTAGAGTTACTACATCCATCAAATACAACCCAAAACAGTCAAAAACCAGTCCTAGGATCATCGCCTAAAATCCATCTGACCCTAGCAAATACTTACTCTTCAGAAAGGGTAGATCTGCTGTAACTACCTTAGTGAAACTTTATCCACTCTCCTATCAGGGGCTCCTGAAATGATCATATAATTTGGGGTGAGACACCTCTCAGTAAGGGAAATAAACTAATACTAGTATATGGCAACATAAGCATTTATGTGATATACATATAATCATATACATAAACATAACCAGTAAAACCGTATGTATCATTTCTGGGAAAAACCATGTATAATCATAGCATAGCAGAACATATAGGATTTCTTTATGCATAATCCATCTTATATAATAATAAGAAAACAACCCTGGTAGGTTAGCCGGCTGTTGTCATGTATTACCCCCACATGACTGGGTTGTGTGGCTCGAAGGGTGGACCTAACAATGGTTGGCTAACCACTGCCAAGCCAAAAGTACAGTTTGTAAGTCCGATGGGTCTGCCAGACTTGGTCTGTACACCAGGGGCGTCCACACTTCTTAAAAACCACATCGACTATCCATCCTCACACTAATTCGTACAGCAGCGTTAACACAATATCATGATGTTCATGAACACATAGCAACGGTATCGTGCAAGTGCTAGCCTAAACCAAGCCAACCAGGTTCTGATAATATATAACATATAATCAAACTGTGATACATGAATATTTCATACTAATATTTGCAAGGTTAATATCATCACATCATTTTGCATACATATATATACATCTTGAAAATCATCGGCTCGTACGCCGGCATTTCATATTTTATCACAGCTTGGCTCGTATGCTGGCAAATCATATCCATAGCTCGGCCCATACACCGGCAAAACATATCCATAGCTTGGCTTTTACGCCGACAAATCATATTCATAGCTCAATCATATAAAATTCTCGACCCATACGCCAGTTTTCCATATTTAAAGTTCTGTATCATTATCATGTTCTCAGAAAACAGTAATTCATCATAATTTCTACTCATGCCACACTAAATGGGTATTATGTATATTCAGAACATATCATCATTTTTAGCAGTATTTCCCAACATATCACACACACACACACACACACACACACACAGATATATATATATATATATATATATATATTCTGAAATAAAATGCTATAAAACTTTGCTTATAATTTTCATAAAACAATTAGTTTAGTTTATCCCCTTACCTGATTCTTGAAAAGTTCCTAAGATAAACAATCCTGCACCCGTAGGGTTTCCCGATCAACACCTTGAAAATGATATTCCCTAGAACTAAAATTTAGTATTTCTACGCGTACTATGCTTTCTACAATTGTCAAGAAGTCAAATATTGAGTAGAAAACCTTACCCTAAATCTAGGATGGATTCCGAACTAGCCCCACTAACGATCCACTCTGGAAGATATGCAAAGAACTTCCCCAAGAGTATCGTGGTGGCTTCAGATCGTTGAATCGGTAAAAGATTGGCCCGAAATCTTAGAGAGAAGTGAGGGGAACCGAAGGGAGGAAGAGAGAGAAGTTCTGTGGCAAAAATTAGTCAAGAAATGGCATTTAGGGCTACTTATACACCGACCTTCGTCGACGAGGTCAAGAAGACAATTCATTGACGAACTCTTCCCTTGTCGACAAAATTTAGAGATGCCCAAAACATCTTCTCGGTATTTTCTCGTCGACAAAATGCTTCCTCGTTGACGAGCCCCTCATGCTTTTTTGTTGATGAACCCCCTGAATTCGTCAACGAGGCCATGTTTTCCTTATTCCTTTTTCCCTTATTTTATTATTTAAATATTATAAATTTTCTAGGTCACTACATTCTCCCCTCCTTATAAAACTTTGTCCTCGAAATTTGTTATTCACATGATTCATCATCCCTTAAAACAAAACGGTCTACTTATTTTATTACTTACCCTCACTTATGGTGGAGGAATACTGTGGTTACATTCCAAGTCTTTGGGGATTACATATACCAAAGAAAATTCCCCCAAAACTAAAATGCTATACTACTTAAACTTTTACATGTACCTGCAAGAGAAATATTACCTAACTACTTAAGCTTCTTAAAATAATTGCGGATACTTCTGCTTCATCTACTCCTCGAACTCCCAAGAAGCTTCTTCCACTGTATGATTCCTCCATAAAACTTTTACTGGAGGAATCTTCTTGTTACGTAACTCCTACACTTTCTTATCTAGAATCTGTACTGGCACTTCCTTAGACACTTGTGAATCGCTAAGTTCTAATTCACCATAACTGATAATATGAGAAGGGTTAGGGATATATTTTCTCAACATGGAAACATGGAATATGTCATGCATCTTGGATATTACAGGTGGCAAAGCTAACCTATAGGCAACTGACCCTACTTTATCTAGAATCTCAAATGGACCGATAAACCTAGGGGTAAGTTTACCTTTCTTTCTGAATCTCATAATTCTTTTTAATGGAGCTATCTTTAGAAGTACATAATAACCGATGTCAAACTCCAATTTCCTGCGACGGGTATTGGCGTAACTTTTCTGTCGACTCTGATCTACATTGATTCTGTCTCTGATAAGCCGAACCTTATCACACGTTTGTTGAACAAGCTTTGGTCCCACAACTCGCAGCTCATCTATTTCATCCCAAAATAAAGGAGAATGACATCTCCTGTCATACAGTGCTTCAAATGGTGTCATGCCATTGCTGGTCTGATAACTGTTATTATGTGCAAATTCCACCAGCAACATGAACTAAGTCCAACTACTCCCAAAATCTAATACGCACGTTCGGAGCATATCCTTTAATATCTGTATCGTCCTCTTAGTCTACCCATTTGACTGAGGATGGAATGCCGTGCTTAAAGACAACTGAGACCCTAATGCTTCCCACAAATTCTTCCAAAAACGTGACGTGAAACGCGGGTCTTAATCTGACACAATAGATACTGGCACCTCATGAGAACGAACTATCTCCTGAATATAAATCTTCACCAACCGGTTGAGGGAGTAACTGATCTTGATAGGTAAGAAATGGGTAGTTTTAGTCAACCAATCTACTATCACCCAGATTGCATTCTAACCGTACAACGCCGTCGGCAGTCCTGACACAAAATCCATAGATATATGATCCCAGTTCCACTCTGGACTAAATAACGACTGCAACTGCCCTTCCAGCCTCTAGTGTTCAGCTTTTACCTGCTAACACGTCAAACACTGGGCTACATACTCAGCAATCTCTTTCTTCATACCACTCCACCAGTACGACTCTCGCAGATCCCTATACATTTTCGTACTACCTGAATGAACTATGTATAAAGATCTATGAGCCTCCTTTAGAATGGTCTTCTTGATATCCACATTGGTAGGAACACATAATCTGGAACAGAACCGCAAAGCTCCATCATCTGCAACATTGAATTCCTCCCCCTAACCACTCTCCACTCTGTTCATCACCTTTGCTAATTATGGGTCTTCCTTCTGAGCAGCTTTAATCCTTTCCTGTAGAGTAGGTTGCACTACTAAACTGGTGATACATACCTGAGAATCACTCTCAACTAATTTGATGCCGAGTCTCTCCAAATCCATTATGATCAGGTACTGGATCTTCATAGCCGCTAACACTGATTCCCTAGACTTCCTGCTCAATGCATCAACTACCACGTTTGCTCTCCCTGGGTGATAACTAATGGTACAATCGAAATCCTTAATTAGCTCCAACCACCTTCTCTATCTCATGTCTAGTTCCTTCTGGGTGAAAAAGTACTTTAAACTCTTGTGGTTGGAAAAGATCTCACATTGCTCGCCACACAGGTAATGTCTCCAAATCTTCAAAGCATGTACTACTGCAACCAATTCAAGATCATGGGTAGGGTAGTTCTTTTCATATTCTTTTAACTGCCTAGAAGCATATGCCACCACCCTGCCATGCTGCATCAACACACAACCAAATCCTTTCAAGGACGCATCACTATAAATGACATAACCCTCTCCCCCTAATGGGATGATCAATACTGGCGTTGTGACTAGCCTCTACTTCAATTCCTGGAAACTCTGCTCACATTTGTCGTCTCACTCAAATATGACATTCTTCCTAGTCAGTCATGTCAGAGGCTCAGATAACGCTGAGAATCTCTTAACAAAATGATAGTAATACCCAACTAGCCCCAAGAAACTTTTGATTTCCTAGACGTTCCTCAATCTAGTCAAATTCACTACCGTCTCAATTTTACTAGGATCCGCAGAAATACCAATTCCAAAAATAACATGCCCCAAAAACACGATCTTCTCAAGCCAGAATTCATATTTACTGAACTTAGCGTACAACTTATTTTCCTGAAGCATTTGTAGAACCTGCCTCAAGTGCATCTCATGCTCCTCATAGCTTCTAGAATAGACCAGTACATCATCAATAAAAACTATAACAAACTGATCTAAATATGAATGAAAAATCATATTCATCAAATCCATAAATAGAGCAGGAGCTTTCATTAGACCAAATGGTATAACAAGGAACTCGTAATGCTCGTACTTGGTCTTGAAGGCCGTCTTCGAGACGTCTTCTGCTTTCACTTTCATTTAATGATAGCCGGATCTAAGATCGATCTTCGAATACACCGGTGTACCCTGGAGATGATCAAACAAATCATCTATATGGGGTAGAGGATATTTGTTTTTGATTGTCACTTTATTAATCTCCCTATAATTTATACACATCCTCAGACTCGTCTTTCTTCTTCACAAATAGAACTCCCCACGGAGATACACTAGGTCGTATAAAGTCCTTATCAAGCAAATCTTGCAACTGATTCTTCAATTCTGCCAACTTTGTTGGCGCCATTCGGTAAGGTACTTTAGAAATCGGCGCTGTACCTGGAAATAGATCAATAGGAAAATCTACCTCATGATTAGGTGGCAACCCCGATAATTCATCTTGAAAAACATCTGTAAACTCCTTTACCATAGGTGTGCTGGAGAGTTTCAATTCATTCCCTGTCATCTCCTTCACAACAACCACAAATCCCTAACAACCACGCAACAGTAGTCTCCTCACCTGAATAGTTGAAACTAGCTGAGGCGGGGATTGCACTTGCAACCCTGCAAACCTGAATCCTGCTCTTCCTGGAGGTCTGAATAACACTTCTCGTGAATGACAATCTATGTTGAAAAAATTAGCTGCTAGCTAGTCCATGCCGAAGATCACATCGAACCCATGCATATCCAATACTATTAAATCGGCAGACAAAATTTTCCCTTGAATATCAACTGGGCAATCCCGGAGTACCCTACTACACCTCACTACTGACCTAGTCGGTGTAGACACTAATAATTCAGTATTCAATAACTTCATTTCTGCCCCGCACAATTTAACGCACCCCACAAATACAAACAAATGCGTGACTCTTGAATCAAACAATACAATAACTTTAAAAGAAAACATGCTAACCATACCTGTCACTATGTCACCGGCTATCTCAGCATCACTCGGCGTCAGAGCAAACACTTTGACTAGAGCCATATTCCTCTACTGGCCCCCATATGATGCCTGGTAACCTCCTCGATACGGTCTAGAAGCAAGAGCTGCATATAGTGGTGTAGGACGGTCTCGTACCATATGCTCCAGTCTACTGCAGTGATAGCAGACTACTCCACCTGCTCGATACTCTCCCTAGTGTCTCCTCCCACAAGTCTGATAGATAGGAGGACCTTGTACTGCTTGAACCTCGCATACTCTAGTCTCCTGCCTCTGTCCTCTACCATGGTTTCCTCTCCTCTACTGCTTCTGTCTAGGACCATGGTGGTAGCTTAAAGATGCAGATCTCTTCCTCTGTCCCTGCTCCTCTACATCTAGACGCTCACCAACCTCTGCTAAGGCTACTTTATCAACTAACTTAGCAAAATCCTGGATTCGTAGCACTACCACCTGCTTGAATATACTCCACCTCAAGCCTCTTTCAAACTACGCTTTCTTCACCTCATCAGGGACAATATACAGAGCAAAGCAAGAAAGCTCCATAAAATGCACCGCATACTGCTAGACTAATAATTGTCCCTGTTTCAGACTCAAGAACTCTTCCACTTTAGCCTCCTTGACAATAGCTGAAAAATATCTATTGAAGAACAATTCCTTAAACTGATCCCAAGTCATGGCTATCAACGTAGTCCTCTGCTGCTCCAAAAGCCTTGCAGCAACCCACCACCTCTCAATCTTTCCTATCAGTTTATAGGTGGCAAAGAGGACCTTCTGTTCCTCCGCATACTGCAACACGGCCAAGACTTTCTCGATCTCCTACATCTAGTTCTCAGCGGCTGTAGGATCGACTCCACCTAAAAATGCCAGAGGATTCATCTTCGTAAACTTCTCTATCATGCACCCATGGCTTGTCGATGGACCACTCTGCTCCCTAAAGCTTCTAGCGATCTCAGCCATAACTTGCTAAGCCATACTACGTAATATTGTGTCAAAGTTAGTCCCGCCTGCACTCGAGGGCCCTGCCCCATCATTGCCGCTTGCGTGGGCACTACCTTTTCCTAGATCCATTTTGAAAACAACAAACGCAACTCAGAAATCATATCCTTATAATTTACCCACTTAACCTAGCCTCTTATCTTAACATTCTTCACTTATTTCTAACCCTAGTCCTACATTTTAGGAACATAACCCGACAATAGTTTACTATGGTTTTCTTGAAATCGTCACCTAGGAAAAACACAGAAACCACCACGAAATTCTTGCTTCTAGATTGTAGAACAAAACCTTAAATCACTTTCCTATACTCTGGTATCGTTTTTACTGCACTCTAGAGTCTACAGAACCTAAAAACCTACGCTCTGATACCAAACTGTAACGACCTGCTTAAATTCCATTTTTTTTATAATAATATAATGAAACCAGTATAACACAATGAGCAAATCATAATCAACTTGAACCCGTGGGTACTAGGGATACATCAGAAACACAACACGGAAGCCTAAGCAGCAGGAAACATAAAATCATAAATATCTCATAATGCCATTTGCACCACATCAACCATCACAATACCTGAGTTACTACATCCATCAAATACAACCCAAAACAGTCAAAAATCAGCTTAGGATCATTGCCCAAGATCCATCTGACCCTAGCAAATACTTACCCTTCAGAAAGGGAAGATTAACTGTAACTACCTCAATGGAGCTTTATCCGCTCTCCTATCAGGGGCTCCTCAAATCATTATATAATTTGGGGTGAGACATCTCTCAGTAAGGGAAATAAACTAATACTAGTGTGTAGCAACATGAGCATTTCTGTGATATACATATAATCATATACATAAACATAACCAGTAAAACCGTATGTATCATTTTTGGGAAAAATCATGTATAATCATAGTATAGCAGAACATACATGATTTCTTTATGCATAATCCATCTCATATAATAATAAGAAAACAACCCTGGTAGGTTAGCTGGTTGTTGTCATGTATTATCCCCACATGACTGGGTTGTGTGGCTTGAAGGTGGGACTTGACAATGGTTGGCCGACCACTGCCAAGTCAAAAATACAATTTGTAAGTCCGATGGGTCTGCTAGACCTAGTCCGTACACTAGGGGTGTCCACACTTCTTAAAAACCACATCGACTATTCGTCCTCACGCTACTCCATATAGCAGCTTTAACACAATATCATGATGTTCATGAACACATAACAGCGGTACCGTGCAAGTATTAGCCTAAACCAAGCTAACCAGGTTCTGATAATATATAACATATAATCAAACTGTGATATATGGATATTTCATACTAATATTTGTCAAGTTAATATCATCACATCATTTTGCATATATATACATCATGAAAATCATCTGCTCGTAGGCTGGCAAATATCCATAGTTCAATCATATAAAATTCTCAGTCGGTATGCCAGTTTTTCATATTTAAAACTCTGTATCATTATTATGTTCTCAGAAAACAGTAATTTATCATAATTTCTGCTTATGCCACACAAAATGGGTATTATGTATATTCAGAACACATCTTCATTTTTAGCAGTATTTCCCAATATATTACACACACACACACACACACACACACACACATATATATATATATATATGTTGATTAAGGTGTAATCCTAAGAGGGGGATGAATTGGATATTTTAAAAATTCTTTAAACCTATTTACCACTTAATCCCTATTTGTATATATACCAAATCAATTGCTGGGATTTATAACAAACTTAAATTGATTTTATCAATAAGTTCTTTTTACCCAATTAAATGTGTGTATAGTTATTCAACATACACATGCAATACGAATAATAAAGTGTAATGTGGAAAGTAAAGAGTTATGGGAAAAGAGAAGACAAATGCAATTTTTACGAGATTCAGCTAACTTGGCCTACATCCTCGCCTTGAGCAACCCACTCAAGGATTTCACTAAAATCCCTGCTCCTTAAATTGGGACGTAGCTTCCCTTACAATCCGTTGCTTACAAGAGGTACCGCTCCCTCCTACTCCACTGCTTACAAAAGGTACAGTTTCCTCATAATTCGCTGCTTACAAGAGGTACAACTTCCTTCTAATCCGCCGCTTACAAGAGGTACGGCTTCCTCCTCAAATCCTGATTCACACATCGAACTATGAATACAATTTAATCTACAAAACACTCAATGTTGCTTTTAACAAAGCTAGTGAGTACAATTCAAATTCCTAATACATAATCATATGATAAAACTTAAAGCTCAGAATGTATGAAACGATATGATCATTTCTGTATGATATGCTTCCACACACAAACCCCTTTTTATCAAATCTCCCAAAATTTTTTATATAAATCAATGTTTTGGAGAATATTAGGGTTCTAGTTCACTTTGCTAAAATGCACAAATATATCTTTTGCGAACTTATTCAAAAACTTTGTCTTGAATATTAAATCAATTAAATTCAAAAACCTTCTTTCAAGTATTCAATCACACCATAATCTTTGTAATATGCACACACACACACACACACACACACACACATATATATATATATGTACACGATATGTGTTGCAAAGATAAAAAACCCAATGTAATATATTTCAGAAAAAATCCCTCAATAATATATCGCTATGAACACTAAGGATATTCAAATAAGTAGATTTGTTATATTAAAAATATCAGCTCTTTGAATGAAAACTCACTTGAACCAAAAGGATTAAATCAATAACTAAAACTCTTCTCAAGTGGTAATCTTCTTAAAAATGATTTACTATACGCACACTTAAGATTAACTCCATAACAAATATTCAAAAGTAGATTTTGCAATGATAAGCTCTATGAAAAATGGATATACTCTTGAATAAAAAACTATTCAACCAGTGATAAAAACCTTTTTCAAGCAATGAGATTATCTAGATAATATATAAGGTTTACTCACTCTCTATCACTCAGCATATTTTAACAATAGATTTCTAAATGAGTGGTTCTTTGAAAAATATATATTTCAATGGCAAAGTAAACTTTCTCAAATAATGAATTTGTCAAACAAAATCTCTATATGCTCAAGAACACCCAAGGTCAAATTCTCTAAAAATATTCAATAGCAACCGAAGTACCTTGACCAGATTTTGTTTTTCCCATTAATTCTTCAGGCTACTGAACTTAATCTTCAGGCGATTGAAGTTGAGTTCAGGCTACCGAAGTGCCCTTTTTCTCAATTTTTATTTTCTAATTTAAAAATATGCTTTGCTCTCTTTCTTGGGTCTTTTATAAAACATATTTTCCATGATGTTAAAAGTATTTCTAAGTTCATGAAAGTCCCCTAATGATATACACGAAATGCATGAATCCTAAAGTCATTCTAAGTTATGTTGAGCCTCAAATTAAATCATATGAAAATGTAAGTACATGAGTTCAAAATACCCATTCCCAAGATGTTCTTGAACTTTGCCACTTGCATCTTGATTCTCGTACTCTTTGAGTTCCATGGATCTTGTCAAGATATGTTAGCTTTACTTTATGACTTCCATGACTCATTATCTTTCCGTGCATGCTTAATATAGGTCATGTTCACAAACTCAATGCACAGATAAAATACCAAGTGATTTGTCATTATCAAAACCAGATTGGACTCGTAGAGTCAACAATATATATATATATATTCTGAAATCAAATGTTATAAAACTTTACTTATAATTTTCATAAAACAACTAACTTAGTTTATCTCTTTACCTAATTCCTGAAAAGCCCCTAAGATAAATAGTCCTGTACCCGCAGGGTTTCCCTATCAACACCCTGAAAATGATATTCCCCATAACTAAACTTAAGTATTTCTACACGTATTACACTTTCTACAACTATCAAGAAGTCAAATATTGAGTAGAAAGCCTTATCCTAAATTTGAGATGGATTCCGAACTAGCCCCACCAACGATCCACTCTGGTAGATATGCAGAGAACTTCCCCAAGAGTGTCGTGGTGGTTTTAGATCATTGAATCGGCAAAAGATCGGCCCGAAATCTTAGAGAGAAGTGAGGGGAATTGAAGGGAGGAAGAGAGAGAAGTTCTGTGGCAAAAATCAGCCAAGAAATGGTATTTAGGGCTACTTATACATTGGCCTTCGTCGACGAGCTACGTCACCTTGTCGACGAGGTCAAGAAGACAATTCGTCGACAAACTTTTTCATCGTCGACGAAATTCAGAGATGCCCAAAACATCCTCTCGGTAATTTCTCGTCGACGAAATGCTTACTCGTCGACGAGCCCCTCATGCTCTCTCATTGACAAACCCCCTGAATTCGTCAACGAGGCCATGTTTTCCTTATTCCTTTTTTCCTTCTTTTATTATTTAAATATTATAAATTCTCTGGGTCACTACACACTTGCTCAATGAAAATATACGCTCAAGAAATACAAAGCATTCTATGTTCATATTCTCCTAAATCCATACGCGCTTACACTCTTGCTGGGAGAACTCTACGAAATTACTGGTTGATCAAAAGCTTTGGTTCTGATTTTGCAACTAAGTTTTCTCTATCTATTAGAAATTGCTCTATTTTGAGAGTCTTCTTGTAACGACTCGACCCTTTAAACGGACCCAGGTTGCCAACCTACATATATAATAACCTGTACCTGATAGACATACATGAATAACCCGCCCTAAATAGGGACATACAGGTGTAAATCATACAAAACTAGGATATAAATATCACGGAAAAACATAAATATCCATCGAGATTTATACTAGGTATATACCAGAGTCTACCAACTGTATTCTTAAATTCTCAAACATCCAACTTAATACATAAATTAATGTTTACAACCTCCAAAAAGATGCTTCTAACTAAGTTTATTACATAATAAAATACTTACACAACTAAACCAAAAACCACCCTCCTAGTCGCTTTAGCAACTAGGACTGACGTCCTGAAGGACCTGAAAATAGAGGTTGCGTAATGGGGTGAGACACTTCTTAGTAAGGAAGAAAGTATTACAATCAGTGTGTGACCACATGTGAGTATTTCAATTTAAAACATATATCCATATATATAAAACAAAGGTTTTCAATATTGAAGCACAACACATATATCAATATAAACAATACCGTTTTTCCATATCAGCTTTTAAATCATGTATATGGATATAGAACGACCAACATCTTGGAATCACAAATAATGCCTATTTTACCCCATGGCATGGTTGTGCACTGATATCTCTAAAAATGCCATGTTTGTGCAGGCACTGTCATGTCTCTCATATATAGTCCGACTACCTCCCCTAATCCATTATTCACCAATGATTACAAACTCCTACAAGCCGACCATCTCTGTACCCACACTGCTTAGCGTGTGTGGTTGCACTGTACTCACTGGCAACGGAATCCGAGCCTTTTGGTATCGGGACTATAAACCCCTTTACCCTGAAGTATTTTAACTCTAGTTCGGTAGTATCTTTCAACTCCTTAGTCGGTAGTATCTTTCAACCCCTTAGGTGGTAGTATCTTTCAACTCCAATAGTCGCAAGCTTTGGTTCCACTTATCATATATACAATTTATAACAAAACATGATAACCTGTGCAATTCCAGTATTTTCACAAACTCATATATCATATCTTGTATAAACCGGCACACACCCTCTCGATTTACCCTTTTTGCATGATTAGCATGGTATATAACCGACACCCGTTTTTCAACATTTTCTAGTATAACAATTTGGAACTCCGTTCCCATAATCCATATCAATAATATCAAATGTTCACTAGTTTATTTTCATCCACATGTCACACTAATTTAAACAAAAATCCGCTATATAGTATATAATACAATAAACACCATTTAAATAAAAATAAGGGATTCAGGCATCTCCTACATGCATAATAATACAAATAAAGAAGTTTTGAAACATTTGGAGAGCATACGCCAAAACCCGTATTTTTACCAAAATCGTAAAATCACGAAACCCGACATTTTAACCTAGTGAAATTTAGTAAAATAGCAATCAAATCAATCATATGAATGTAAACTATCTTTTTAGCGGCTTAGTTTTACGAAATAATAGTTGTAATCAATTTCCCTTTACCTTAAACCTGAAACCGAAACACGAACGAACCGATCGAAAACAACTACTCGGGGTCCCCAAAACATAAAAATCAAAGAACAATACTTCAATATAATTTCCTATACTACCGATCTACTGAACTGAAACCGAATTCAAACCCTTACCTCGATTTTAGGAAAAATCCTGAAATTCCACAAATGAAGATCCATTCCACAATAAACGTAGAGATTCTCCTCCTGACTCACGTGATAACGACGGATCGTGGATTTCGGCAATAGATGGCGCGAAATCCTAGAGAGAGAGAGAGAGAGAGAGAGAGAGAGAGAGAGAGAGAGAGAGAGAGAGAGAGAGAGAGAATGAGAGAGTTTATAGAATAAAACCTAACTTAACCTTTAAATAATCTAAACAAATATCTCCTCCAAGATATTTATATATAAATATCTCAAAATATCTTCTCCAAAATATCTCTTTATTTATTTATTATTAATTATTAATTATTTATTTATTTTAATTTTTTTTGGGGTCGGGTTACTACAATCTCCCCTCCTTATAAGAATTTAGTCCCCGAAATTCACCAACTGATACCAAGCATACTCTACCTTACATCGGAGACCTATAGAAGAGTCGGCAGCCACCCACAAAGTAGCTCCGACTCGAATTTATTATCTACCCTTGCTTATGGTGGAGGACTATCGTGGTTACAATGCGATGCTTCGGAAGATTACACACACACACACAAAACTCTCCCGAAGACCATACCACCTATACTACTATACATAATTGCGTACCATCAGAAAATAACTGCAGGCACTTTTGGTGTATCTCTGACTCTAACTCCTATGAAGCTTCCTCCACTGCATGGTTATGCCATATTACATTCACTAGCGGTATTTTCCTAGTCCATAACTGCTGAACTTTCCGATCTAATATCAGTACTGGTACCTCCTTATATGATAAAGCATCACTGATCTCTAGAGGTTCGTAACTCAGCACGTGCGAAGGATTCGACACATATTTCCTCAGCATCGAGATGTGAAACACGTTATAAACTTTAGATAGTGTTGGAGGTAAAGCCACTCGATAAGCAACAAAACCTATCCATTCCAGGATTTCAAAAGGCCCGATATATCTAGGACTTAGCTTCCCCTTCTTTCTTAACCTCATCACCCCTTTCATCAGAGCGATCCTTAGAAACACCATATCTCCTACCTCAAATTCCAGATCCCGTTGACAAGTATCAGCATAACTCTTTTGCCGACTTTGAATTGCCTTAATTCTCTCCCTGATCAACTTGACCTTTGCAGAGGCCTGCTGAACCAGTTCTAGACCCAGTATCTACCACTCACCAACCTAATCCTAAAATAACGGAGATCGACATCGGTGACCATACAATGCCTCATAAGGTGCCATCTCAATGACAGCCTGGTAACTATTGTTATATGCAAACTCGACAAGTGGTAGATACCATATCCAACTATCACCAAAGTCCAGTACACAAGCCCACAACATATCCTCTAACGTCTGAATAGTCCTCTCAGACTGTCCATCTGTCTGAGGGTGGACAGACGTATTGAACGTCAGTTGTGATCCCAAGGCATCTTGTAAACTTTTCCAAAATCGAGACGTAAAATGTGGATCTCGATCTGAAACTATAGAAACAGGAACACTATGGAGTCATACAATCTCTTGCACGCATAACTCCGCCTACCTATTCAGAGAAAAACTAACTCTGATTGGAATGAAATGTGCAATCTTCATTAGCTGATCTACCACAGCCTATATAACATTCTGCCTATGCACTATCGTAGGTAATCCTGTCACAAAATCCATTGAAATGTGCTCCCACTTCCACTCAGGGATGGCAAGTGGCTAAAGTGGTCCTACTGGCCTTTGGTGCTCTGCTTTGACCTGTTTACAAGTCAGGCACTACTCTACAAAATGAGTGATCTCTCTTTTCATGTTGGACCACCAAAAGGACTCCCTTAAATTTCGATACATCTTTGTACTACCAGGATGTACGGTGTAGAGCGAATGGTGTGCCTCTTCTAGAATAACCTATTTAATTAAGAAATAATTTGGTACACAAACCCTGTGGAAAAATCTCAATATCCCATCACCAGAGATAATGAAATCTGACTTCAACCCACTTTGAACTCCTTCCATAAGCTCAACTAATTCCAGATCCTCCTTTTGCGCAGCACGGATCCTCTCCTGTAAGGTCGGCTGCACTACCAAGCTGGCAAGAACAACCTGATGATTCCCTTCCACCACCTCCAAGCACAACCTTTCCAGGTCCATACAGATCTGATGTTGAGCCCCCATTGCTGAGACCGACGCATCAATAGACTTCCGAATTAGAGCATCAGCTACCACGTTAGCCTTTCCTAGGTGATAGCTAATAGTGCAGTCGTAGTCTTTTATCAACTCAAGCCACCTACATTGTCTTATGTTCAATTCTTTTTGGGTGAAGAAGTACTTCAAACTTTTATGATCGGTAAAAATCTCGCACCTTTCACCATACAAGTAATGCCTCCAGATTTTTAATGCAAACACCATCGCTACTAATTCCATATCATGTGTTGGGTAGTTCTTCTCATACTCTTTAAGTTGATGAGAAGCGTAAGCAATTACTCTGCCCTGCTACATTAGAACACAGCCAAGACCCTTTTTAGAGGCATCACTGTAGATAACAAATCCGTTATCCCCAGATGAAATGGTTAGGACTAGAGCAGTAACCAGTCACTGTTTCAGCTCCTGGAAACTCAGCTTGCACTCGTAAGTCCAATCGTACCTCATGTTCTTCCTTGTGAGTCACGTTAAAGGACCTGCTAAATTGGAGAACCCTTTAACACAACGTCGATAGTAACCTATAAGACCTAGAAAAATTCTGACCTCCTGAACCTTCTTTGGTCTTGCCTAGTCCATTACAACCTCAATCTTACTTGGGTCCACTGATACACCTTCTTTGAACACAATGTGCCCTAGAAATGCAATCTATTCCAGCCATAAATCACACTTCTTTAGTTTAGCATACAACCTCTTATCCCTAAGAATTTGCAATGCCAACCTTAAATGAACTTTATGCTCTGCAGCGCTCCTAGAATACACTAGGATGTCATAAATAAATACCACGATGAACTAGTCTAAATATTCGTGAAAGACCTTGTTCATCAGATCCATAAATGTTGCAGGTGCATTAGTCAAACCAAAAGGCATAACCATAAATTCGTAATGGTCATACTGAGTTCGAAATGCTGTCTTCGAAATGTCCTCCGCTTTCATCTTCAGCTGGTGATACCAGATCGTAGATCAATTTTAGAGAAGATCTGTGTTTCCTGAAGCTGGTCAAACTGATCATCAATCCTGGGTAGTGGATATTTATTCTTTACCGTTACCTTGTTAAGTTCTCTGTAATCAATGCACATTCTCATCGACCCATCCTTCTTCTTCAAGAGTAACACCGGTGCTCCCCAGGGAGAAACACTAGGTCGAATGTACCCCTTCTAGTAGCTCCTACAGTTGTTCTTTCAACTTTCTTAATTCAGCTGGAGCCATGCAATACAGAGCTTTCGAAATTGGCACCGTATCTGTAGCTAACTCTATAGCGAATTCCACTTCACGGTCCAAAGGTAATCCTGGCATGTCCTCTAGAAACATGTCCAGGGACTCGCGCATTACTGCAATCATCTCTAGCTTATGTTCTTCAGTCGGTGTGTCTTTCACAAATGCCAGATACCCTTGGCAACCCTCCAGGAGTAACCTCCTAACTTGTAAAGCTAAAAAGATCCATGGTGTAGAACACATACGTGATCCTAGGAACTTAAATTCCTATTGCCCTGGCGGTCTAAATATCACCTCCCTCCTGCGGCAATCGATACTCGCATAACTGAAGCAGAGCCAATCCATCCCTAGGATGATATCAAAGCCATACATATCAAACGCCACAAGGTCAATTGGTAGTACCCTTCCCTAAATTTCAACCGGGAAGTCATAGAATACCTTGCTACGCCTAACTACTGATCCTGACAGCGTAGCCACTACCAGTTCATTATCTAACAATTGAACCTCTAATCCACACAGTTTAACAAATTCTCGGGAAACAAAATAATGTGTTGTCCCAAAATCAAATAATATGACAGCTTTATAAAAAAACATGTAAATGATACCTGTGACTACATCACCAGCATTCTTTGCGTCGCTAGGTGTTAGAGAATACACCCTAGCCTGGGCTATACCCCTTTGCTAACCACTACGCTGCGCCTAAGTATTTCCTTTGTATGGTTGTTGCAAGGTTCCACTATTTCCTGACAGGCGACAATCTCTCGCCTTATGTCCCTGCCTACCACACATCATACAAGCCCCCATAGCCAGCCAACACCAACCAGCGTGCTTCCTACCACAAATAGAGCAACCAAGGGAAGCTGTGGTGTTCTGAAACGTACCATCACTATTCCTCTTCCAGTTACCTTGCCTTGCCCCAGACGAAGAACTAGGAGGCGCTAGCCTCTTCTTCGGGACTTGAACCTCCACGTCCTCCAGCAGGCTCTCCTCTGCCACAGTGGCTTTGTTGACCAGTGTAGCAAAGTCTTGCAACTGCAAGATCGCTGTCTGTCTACAGATCTCCTTCCTTGCTTCATCCGGTATCATGAATGGAGCAAATCGGGATAGCTCCTAGAATTTGGCAGCGTACTACTGCACCAACAACGACTCCTGAGATAGGTTCATAAATTTCTCCATCTTTGCGTTTTTGACCGTGGCCGAAAAGTACCATTCAAAGAATAGATCTCTAAAATGGGACCACGTCATCGCTACTGGTATCGGTCGGTGTTCCTCCATCTTCTTAATCGACACCCACCATCTCTCTACCTCCCCTGACAACTTGAACATTGCAAAGGTTACTTTCTGCTTCTTCGTGTAGTTCAAAACATCTAGAATTTTCTCGATCTCCTAGATCCAATTCTTAGCATGAACTGGATCTACACTTCCTACGAACACTGAAGGCTTCAACCTGGAAAACTAATCAATGGAGCATCCCATCTCAGAGGTGAGACAGTTCTGCCCCCTATTTGTTCGCACCACCTCAGCCATAAGCTGCTGTGTGGAATCCTGTAATATACTCGTAGAGTCACTGCTAGCCTCATGACCAGTACACTACTATTGCCTCCTATGTTGGCAGTAATTTCCCTAGATTCCATCCTGAAAGGCAAAATGAAAATCCATTAGAAAGGTAAAAGCCTAAATATCGGCTAATATTATTTTACTATAGACTCAGTCCCCTAAAATCATATTTTCAATATTGACGTACTCCATTAATTTAACATCATCATTCTAACTCAAATCCTACACTTCTGCTTGGAAACAACACCATCAATAGATTGTTGTGATTTTCTGAACCCTTCGAATGATCCAGAAAAACATAGAAGTCAGCCAAGGGAACTCCGTCTCCAGGCATACAAAACAAAACCTGAGGTCTTATCCATGTCCTATACTCTGGTATATTCTAGACTACAGAACTAGAAAATTCTTAATTATGAACATATCCCTAACCAGGCAGCATGATTTAAATTACATTTCCAACTAGTTAAGGGCTCTGATACCAACTGTAACGACCCAACCCTTTAAAGGGACTCATGTTGCCAACCTACATACATAATAACCTGTACTTGATAGACATACATGAACAAACCACCCTAAACAGGGACATACAGGTGTAAATCATACAAAAATGGGATATAAATGTCACGGAAAAACATAAATATCCATTGGGATTTATACTAGGTATATATTGGAGTCTACCAACTGTATTCTTAAATTCTCAAACATCCAACTTAATACATAAATTAGTGTTTACAACCTCCACAAAGATGCTTCTAACTAAGTTTATTACATAACCAAATACTTACACAACTAAACCAAAAACCACCCTCCCAGTCGCACTAGCAACTAGGACCAACGTCTTGAAGGACCTGAAAATCGAGGTTGTATAACGGGGTGAGACATTTCTTAGTAAGGACGAAAGTATTACAATCAGTGTGTGACCACATGTGAGTATTTCAATTTAAAATATATATCCATATATATAAAACAAAGGTTTTCAATACTAAAGCACAACACATATATCAATATAAACAATACCGTTTTTCCATATCGGCTTTTAAATCATGTATATGAATATAGAACAACCAACAACTTGTTATCACAAATAATGCCTATTTTACCCCATGGCATGAGTTGTGCACTAATATCTCTAACAATGCCATGTTTGTGCAGGCACTATCATGTATCTCATATATAGTCCGACTGCCTCCCCTAGTCCATTATTCACTAGTGATTACAAACTCTTGCAAGCCGACCATCTTTGTACCCACACCGCTTAGCGTGTGTGTTTGCACTGTACTTACTGGCAACAGAATTCGAGCCTTTTGGTATTGAGACTATAAACCTCTTTACCCTGAAGTATTTCAACTCTAGTTTGGTGGTATCTTTCAACTCCTTAGTCGGTAGTATCTTTCAACCCCTTAGGTGGTAGTATCTTTCAACTCCAATAGTCGCAAGCTTTGGTTCCACTTATCATATATACAATTTATAGCAAAACATGATAACCTGAGCAATTCCAGTATTTTCACAAACTCATGTATTCATATCTGGTATAAACCGGCACACACCCTCTCGGTTTACCCTTTTTACATAATTAGCACGGTATATAACTGGCACCCATTTTTCAACATTTTCCAGTATAACAATTTGGAACTCCGTTCCCATAATCCATATCGATAATATCAAATGTTCACAAGTTCATTTTCATCCACATGTCACACTAATTTAAACAAAAATCTGTTATATAGTATATAATACAGTAAACAACATTTAAATAAAAATAAGGGATTCA
This sequence comes from Malania oleifera, assembly GCF_029873635.1. Lineage (NCBI taxonomy): Eukaryota > Viridiplantae > Streptophyta > Magnoliopsida > Santalales > Ximeniaceae > Malania > Malania oleifera. The sequence goes on along the minus strand of NC_080418.1, from coordinate 31,304,243 downwards.
GGCATCTCCTACATACATAATAATACAAGTAAAGAAGTTTTGAAACATTTGGAGACCATATGCCAAAACCCATATTTTTACCAAAATCTTAAAATCATGATACCCGACATTTCAACCCGGTGAAATTTAGTAAAATAGCAGTCAAATCAATTATATGAATGTAAACTATCTTTTTAGCGGTTTAGTTTTACGAAATAACTGTTGTAATCAATTTTCCCTTACCTTAAACCTGAAATCGAAACACAAACGAACCGATCGAAAACAACAGCTCGGGGTCCCCAAAACCTAAAAACCGAAGAACAATACTTCTATATAATTTCTTATACTACCAATCTATCGAACCGAAACCGAATTCAGACCCTTACCTCGATTTTAGGAAAAATCCAGAAATTCCACAAACGAAGATCCGTTCCACAATAAACGTAAAGATTCTCCTCTTGACCCACGTGGTAATGACGGATCGTGGATTCCAGTAACGGATGGCACGAAATCCTAGAGAGAGAGAGAGAGAGAGAATGAGAAAGTTTATAGAATAAAACCTAACTTAACCTTTAAGTAATCTAAATAAATATCTCCTCCAAGATATTTATATATAAATATCTCAAAATATCTCCTTTCAAAATATCTTCTCCAAAATATCTCCTCCAAAATATCTCTTTATTTATTTAGTTATTATATATATATATATATATATATATTTATTATATATTATTTATTTATTTATTTATTTTTTTGGGTCAGGTTACTATAGTTCTTGCACGCTGATTCTTACTTTTGTTTAGTAGTTCTTTGACAATTCAAGATTGATTTGGATTGTTGGACTAAGCGTGGGCTGTCGCTTGGAGAAGTTTCTCTTCCTAAAAAAGAGGTTATTTGTAATGGTTTTTTTCCACCCGGAAAGGAACAGTTGTAGTGAAATCCTTAGGTGGTTTGCCTAAGGCGAGGACGTAGGCAGGGGATAAGATGAACCTTGTAAAAACAACAGTGTCACTCTTTTTCCCTTATTCTCTTTAAATTCTAGAAAAAATATAAACTGTGTTGATGTTGTAATTCTCTCAATCATAAAAACAACGTGTATTGGAAGTTAAATAAACCAAACTTTAATTTATTCTTGGGCTTGCGGAAACCGAAAGGGAGTACGTTGGTTAATCAATATTTTGTAGAAACCATAAGGGAGTAAGTTGATTGATTAATAATCCAAAACCTATTAACTAAAGGTTTATTTGAATTTTGATTTTGGAAAGAGTGATTGGATGTTACTTTGATTATCAATTGAAAGGCAAATTGCATTCTCTACAGGGCTTACATATTCATATACATAGGACTACAAACAATCAAGCTAAATATTGCCAAAAGAATTGCAAAGCATATATTGATTGGTTACTTGTATTGTGGTTGATTGGTTTAAGTTTATTGATTGTTTATTTGTGTTGTGGTTGTGGATTGAATAAAAGACTTAAGCCTTTGTGTGATTGCTAAAAGAAGTCAAGAAATTTTTGAAAGAATTATGAAAGGTTAAGAATTCATAAAAGGATTTTAAAAAAATTTTAATAACGCAATTCACCCCCCCTTGGGGCTACACCTTAGTTTTCATTTCATACTTTTGTTTTGTATTACATGTTTTATGAATCATGTGAATTTAATTATGATTGCATGCTATCTTATGAGATGTTCAAAATAGATCCTTGTTAATATTCATAAAATATTAGGATATTTTTTGTTAAAAAAACAAAGGGTATATTGCCTTAAATGCTTAAATAGTGTGTGTGATTAAAATTCTAAATTTTTGTATACACTATTATCATCTTGAGAACCATAGGGAAAAATAAGCCAATATGAAAATTAAACTGTTATGTTCAATCTATGCTTAATATAAATAAATATCATTATGATTGGCTATTATTAAACAAGATTGGCTATAGGGACCCGAATTCGGAGAAAATAAATAAAGAAAAGAGAAGGGAAATTAAAAAGGATAAAACAATAGAGCTAATCGATGAGGCTCCATTTCTCGTCGATGAAGTCTCTTCTGTTGCTCGGCGATGAGATACAAAGGCCCATCGACAAGGAGATATCGAGGGATTTTTAGATGAAATTAGGAATAACTTCCCAAGAAGGTGGGGGATGAATTGGTTTTAAAAAAAAAATTCTTTAGAATTAGTTCTTTTAAGAAACAATCACAATCAATCACAACAAGATCAAACTCTCAATTTTAAGTAACAATATATGTGAAAATTTGCTGTTCTCAATATAAGCCCTGTATCACAAGTATTCTTCTTCCCAATGTTCAGTTTTTAAATAAACTTTCAAATTAATAGGTCAAGGATAATCAACCAACGTAGTCCCTTTCGGTTTCCGCAATCAATGCTGATTTATCCAAAATGAATTACCTTTTGGTCTATTTAACAACCAAACATGTAGGATTAAAATTTAAAAACAACCACGCAGATTATATCCTTGAAAAATAAAGAATAAAAAATAGAGTAAAGAAAGAAGAATACAAGGATTTTTATGAGGTTTGGCTTCAACATAGCCTACGTCCTCGCCCTTGGCCAAACTGCCAAAGGATTCACTATTACCGTTCCTTTATCAACTGGAACAAAAACAATTACAAGCACTCCTTGGGTAAGGCTAGAGCTTGCCTTCTCCAAACAATCTCCCTTTGTTTGGTCCAACAATTCAATACTCAAATCGTCAACAAGCTTTATTACAATGATAGAGAAACAACACGTACAAAAACTTGCTCATCAAAGAGTTGATTAGTACAAGTTTAAAATACTAATGCACTTCAGTAAATTCTGAATATGAATTTTCAGAATGAAGCTCTTAGAAATTTATCACCGTGGATATCTTTCAATGAAAGAATCAACAACTTAATAATCAAACACAGTGAAATTCAGCAAGATCTTCTTAATTTCGAGCAAGGATGAGAGCAATATGAGGCACTTTCAGAATTTCAGAGTGAGAGAGAGTATGACAGCAGATTGTGAGCTTTTAATAATCTTGGTGTTTAATTTAATGAGTCTTGGGGGTATTTATAGTTGTATAAAACGTCTTTGCTTGTTCCCCAAAGGATACTCAGACTTGTTTCCATAAAATAAACTTATTTGAATTTCCAAATTTTTGAATTTCAAAAATTATATTCGTTGGAAAACAGAAAATTGCCGTGAGGCAGACGATTGTGAAGTCCTAACAGTCGTCTGTCCATTTAATATAACGGTAAGATTCATAGGCAGAAAGATGGCAGTCGTCTATCCCTTGAGTGACAGTCGTCTGTCCCTTGAGTGACAGTCATCTGTCATCAGAATATAAGGTGACAGTCGTTTGTCCATATGATGACAGTCGTCTGTCCATGTGAAATTTTGAGCCTTTTAGTAACATATAAGGTAGGTAGTCGTCTGGTGAAACTTTCACAGACTTCTCACTTTTCACTGACAGTCGTCTATGGGAGCCTTGATAGTCGTCTGTTAGGTTCCGTGTTTCAACTTTAAGTATTTAATTTAGTCAGTCATCTGCCTATAACCACACAGTCATCTGTAAACTAAACAAATATCTTTCTTAGTCACTTTTTGATTTCTATCTCATTTTTACTTGGAATATAAATTTGTTTTAACCTTGAAAACATGTTCCAAGTTATTTTCTTATGGTCTTAAAGTCTCTTTGTTTAATGAGCTTCAAAATGAAAACTTCATACTTGAATAAACTTAAAGTACTTATAGAGACTTGTCCTAATTTTTCAAAAATTCTCCTTTGTTCTGAACTTTCTTTGTTGCTAATCTCTAATCTCATAGAATATTTTGAACTTTGAGCTCTCATGTTGTTCTTCTTTAATCATCATGCTCTTATGGTCAACAAACTTTGATCTATGCTATCAGTTATTGATTCATGCTACATGAGTATCTTCAATATGAATTCCTAAGAAAACATAACACTCAACTAAAGCATGTTAAATCCTACTTGTTTGTTAGCATCAAAATAGGGTATCAAACCTAGTAAGGCCAACATTAGAGATTCTGAAATCTTAGGCTCGTCGATGAGGTCACCTTCTTGGCCATAAGTGACCTTCTTCGGTTCATCGACGAGAACTCCAACTCATTGACAAGGCTTGCCGGGTCAACCTTGTTTATAAATATCATTTAGTTGTTTAATGAGGAAGAAACTCAATTTTCTCTCTCTCTCTCTCTCTCTAGAACATGAACCAACCCTCTCTCTCTATAGGATTTCATGCCGACTATTGCCAGAATCAACAATTTGACATCACTACATGGATTAGGAAGAGAATCTCTGCAGTTATAGCGGATCAAATTTTTTATCTAAGGATTTTCGAGTTTTTCCCTAAAATAGAAGTAAGGATCTGATTTTGTTTTTGGTTCGGTCTTTAGGTTTCGAGGATCATGTGTCATTATTTTGGGGAGGTTCATTCGTGTTTCAATTTTCGGGATTAAGGTAAGGGGATTTGTTTACATCAGTATTTTTAGAGAACTAAACAGTTAGAAAGATGGCTTATACCTTTATGCACATTTTGACTACTTATCTGCAAGATTTTATCAAGTATAAATGTTGTTTCTTACGATTTTACGATTTTTGGAAAAAATAAAATTTTGGCATATGAACTCCAAACTTTCCAAAATTACTTTAATTGTTTTAAAACCTAAAGTAGGAGCTGTTTGATACCTATGTTTGCGGTCCAAATGATATTTTTTGAATTGTATACTGTTTATAGCGAATTTTGACGAAACGAGCGTAACATATGATATGAAATAGAACATATTGAACTGTATACTAGTAAATGAACTGTGAAAACTAAAATTCCATCTTGTTATCTGAAAATGTGGAAAACAGGTGCCGGTTAATCACTGAGCTTTATATGTAAAAAGGGTTGAACCGTGAGTGTTTGTGTCGGTTAACACCACTGTCTGACAGAAAGAAATAGTGCATGAAAGATTGCTTGATTTCGATTGTGAAACTACTGAAACTGCACAGGTTGTTATGTTTTATTGTAAATTATATATATGACTGATTGGGACCATAACTTGTTACTAAAGGATTTGAAAGACACTCCAGTTCATTTAAATCTTTAAATAGCTTGAGGCACAGTTTCGTTGCTAACTGAGGTACAGTGTAACCACACATGTGAATCAGTGTGGATATCGAGATAGTCGGCTTACAGGAGTGTATGGGGCCACTAGTGAAATAATGGACCATGCGGGGCAGCCAAACTATATCTGTTATGCTTGACAATGCTTGCACGAATAGGGCCCTATCAGACTTTATCAGTGCACAACCCATGCCACAAGGTAATTATGCATATTTCTGAAAGTTCCAAAGCTGGTCATTGTCCTAAATTTTTATGTACATGATTTAAAAACTAAAATAGGCAAAGTCACAGGGTTCAATATCGTGTGGAGGGAATCATACAATGTATGGCCTGTGCCCTACCCTAACCTCAGGGACTCTCGCTTGTAATGATGTTGTATTATGTTTATATATCTCTTATAGTACTCACTATGAATGTCAAATTGTGCAACTGTTTCTAATTGGAATAAACTCTTGTATTCACTTGCTGATGTAATATCTTCCACCTTACTCAGAGGTGTCTCACCCAAATCTTACAACCTTTGTTTCAGGTCCTACAGGACGTCGGTCCTAGTCTTCTAGAGGGACTTTGGCACGTAGAGTCATGTTAGTAGACGTAAGTTTTTGTATCGGTTCTGGATTGTTAGCCTAGTTGAATGTAAAAGGGATACAATACAGTTTATGTTTTAAGCATGGATATTATGTACTGAAAAATATAGATAGAACTCTGGTATATGTTTAATAGAACCCCATAAGAATGTTTATGTTTTTTGCTGTGCATAAATATAGATATGTATGAAATACACCCATTTTTCCTTTATTAGGGCAGGTTGTTTATGTGTGCTTATTAGATACATGTATAATGTATGTGTAGTAGCACTCTAGGTTTGTATAGACCGTGGCATCATAGTATTGTATCAGAGCCTTTGACAAGTTGGAAGTCTGATGTGATTCATACTTCTTCGTTAGGGGTATACTTAGAGCTTAGGTTACTAGGTTTTGTAGTTTAGAATATACAAGAGTTTAGGATGTGAATAAGATTATCTAGTGCATCTTTGTATACCTAGAGACAGAAATCCATTAACAGACTTCTGTTCTTTTCTAGATAATTCAAAAGGTTCAAAAAATCACGACAATCTATCGTTGGTTTTGTTTTTAAGTGGAAGGGCAGAACTCGAGTCAGAATGTGAATGGGAGTCATTAGGGTACGTCAGTACTAGGAATGCTATTATGGGAAGTGAGTTTATAGTATTGCAGTATTAGTTAGTTAAGATTCTAATTGATTTCCTCAATTGTTTTTCAGGATGGAATCTTGGAATAATACTGCCAATGTTAGAGGCAATAGTAGTGAGGGAGCTAGCCCTAAGGCTGGCAGTGATTCCATGAATGTTTTGCGGGACTTCGCTCAGCAACTGATGACTGAGGTGGTTTGGACGAATAGGGGGTAGGATCATCCTGCGGCTGAGTTGAGTTGTTCTATTGATCAGTTCACCCAACTGAAGCCTCCTATTTTCATGGGAAGTGCAGAATCAATTCGAGCTGAGAATTGGATAAGGGAGATTGAGAAGATTTTGGATGTCTTGAGCTACATTGAGAAGCAGAAAGTGGGCTTCGCAACGTTCAAGTTGTCGAGTGAAGCATAGAGATGGTGCAAGTTTGTGAAGATGCTTGATGAGCATCAACCCATGCTAGTGGCGTTATCGTGGACTTGTTTAAGAGAATTATTCCTTGAACGATATTTTCCAACTACGGTTAGGAATGCAAAGATGGAGGAGTTTATAAGTTTGGAGCATAGGCAGTTGACAGTTCAGCAGTACGTTGCCAGTTTTCAGGAGCTGTCCCGTTTTGCTCCATTCATGGTTCTAGATGAGGCAATGAAGGCCTGAAAATTTTAGAGGGGCTTGAGGAAGGAGATTTGCAGGCAGATGACTATCTGGCAGATGCAGGACTTTGTTACTCTGGATGACAAAGCCATCATAGTAGAGGAGAGTCTACAGGAGGATGTCGGGGTCTAGATCTTGAAGAAGAGACGTGCACCTTCCAGTTCTTATAGAGGGGCAAAGTAGGGCAATTGGAAGAAGAAGAACCGTAGTGGTGCTTCTCAGAGTACTACGTCCACTTCTATTTGTTCTACGTGTGGGAAACCTCACGTAGGGCAGTGTTGGAGGGCTATGGGGGCTTGTTTATGATGTGGTAAGATGGGACATCAGGTGAGGGATTGTAATTTGCCGAGGTACGACAGAGCTTCACAGTAACCTTTCAGAGGTGGTGCGTAGGCACCACGAGATAGACATTAGGGGGTACTGCCCAGGCTAGGGTGTACTCCTTGACTTTAGGTGATGCAGAAAACACTGGAGATGTGGTAACAGGTAATATTTACAAGCTTTCCAATAAAACTGTTATATTATTTGACTCAGGAGCAACACATTCCTTTATCTCTTAGGGATTTGTTAAACTGTGTGGATTAAAGATGCAACAGTTGGGTTATGAACTGGTAGTGGCTACGCCATTGGGGTCGGCAATTGTATGTAGCAAAGTAGTCCATGATTTTCCAGTAGTGATCGTGGGAAGGGTATTACCAGTTGGCCTTATGGTATTTGACATGTATGGCTTCGATATCATCCTAGGGATGGACTGGTTGTCTTCCAGTTATGCCAGTATTGACTGCCAGAGGAAAGAAGTGATGTTTAGGCCTCAAGAGGAGTAGGAATTCAAGTTTATAGGGTCGTGTATGCATTCTACATCACGAATCCTTTCAACTTTGCAAGCTGGTAGATTGCTTTAGAAGGGATGCCAAGGGTATTTGGCATTTGTGAAAGAAACGCTGGTAGAGGAATGTAAACTGGAGACGATTCCTATAGTGCGCGAGTTCCCTGATGTGTTTTTAGAGGACTTGCCAGGATTACCTTTGGACCGTGAAATGGAATTTGTTATAGAGTTAGCTCTAGGTATGACGCCGATATCAAAAGCTTCATATTTTATGGCTCTAACTGAACTGTGAGAGTTGAAAGAACAACTTCAGGAGCTGCTAGATAAGGGGTACATTCGACTGAGTGTTTCTCCTTGGGGAGCACCTGTGTTATTTTTGAAGAAGAAGGACGGGTCGATGAGGATGTGCATCGACTATAGAGAACTTAACAAGGTAACGATAAAGAACAAATACTCGTTACCCAAGATTGATGATCTATTTGACTAGCTATAGGGCACGCAGATCTTCTCTAAGATCGATCTACGATATGGGTATCCCCAGCTGAAGGTGAAAAAGGAGAATGTTTCGAAAATAGCTTTCCAAACTCGACCATTGCAAATTCATGGTTATGCCATTTGGTTTGACTAATGCACCTGCAGCATTTATGGATTTGATGAACCGGGTCTTTCGCGAATACTAAGAACAATTCATCGTGGTATTTATTAATGAAATCCAAGTGTATTCTAAAAGTGTTGCAGAACATGAAGTTCATCTGAGACTGGTACTGCAAATGCTTAGGGAGAAGAAGTTATTTTCTAAACTGAAAAAGTGCGAGTTCTGATTGGAACAGAATGCATTTCTAAAGCATGTATTGTCCAAAGAAGGAGTATCAGTGGATCCGAGTAAGATAGAGATAGTAGTGGACTGGGCGAGACCAAAGAATGTTAAGGAGGTTAGAAGTTTTTTGGATCTTGCATATTACTACCGTAGTTTTGTTGAAGGGTTCTCCAGTTTAGCAGGTCTATTGATGCGACTCACGAGGAAGAACATGAGGTATGATTGAACTAATGAGTGTGAGCTGAGTTTCCAGGAGCTGAAATGATGACTGATTATTGCTCCAGTTTTGACCATTCCATCTGGGGATGGTGGATTTGTTATCTACAGTGACGCCTCTAAGAAGGGTATTGGCTGTGTTCTAATGCAGCAGGGAAGGGTGAATTCTTATGCTTCTCATCAACTCAAATAGTACGAGAAGAATTACCCGACACATGATATAGAATTGACAGTTGTAGTGTTTGCATTGAAAATCTGGCGGCACTACCTGTATGGTAAAAGGTGCAAGATTTTTACTGATCACAAAAGTCTTAAGTACATTTTCACCTAGAAAGAGCTGAACATGAGACAACGTAGGTGGTTTGAGTTGATAAAGGACTGCGACTGTACTATTAGCTACCACCTAGGAAAAGAAAATGTGGTAGCTGATGCTCTAATTTAGAAGTCAGTCAATGCATCGGTCTCAACAATGGGAGTTCAGCATCATATTTGTATGGACTTGGAAAGGTTGGGTTTGGATGTAGTGGAAGGAAATCATCATCCTGTTCTTGATAGCTTGGTGGTACAGCTGACCTTATAGGAGAGGATCCGAGCAGCACAGAAGGAGGATCTAGAGCTTTTGGAGGTTATGGAAGGAGTCCAGAGTGGGTTAAAGTTGGATTTCAATATCTTCGATGATGGGATTTTGAGATTCCATAACAGAGTATGTGTACCGAACGACGCCGGAATTAAACGGGTCATTTTGGAGGAGGCACACCATTCACTCTACATTGTATATCCTGGAAATACAAAGATGTATTGGAATCTGAGGGAATCTTTTTGATGGTCCAACATGAAAGAGAGATTGCCCGATTTGTAGAGTAGTGTTTGACATGTCAGCAGGTCAAAGCAGAGCACCAGAGGCTAGCAGGACCACTTCAGCCACTTGACATCCCCAAGTGGAAGTGGGAGCACATTTTGATGGATTTTGTGAGGGGATTACCTGCGGCGGTGCATGAGTAGAATGTGATATGGGTTGTAGTTGATCAGCTAACAAATACTGCACATTTTATTCCTATTAAAGTCATTTATTCCTTAAATAGGCTAGCAAAGCTATATGTGCAAGAGATTGTAAGACTCTACGGTGTTCTTATGTCTGTTGTTTCGGATCGAGATCCACACTTTATGTTTTTTTTCTGGAAGAATTTATAGGATGCCTTGGGATCACAACTGATGTTCAGTACATCTTTCTACCCGTAGACGGATGGACAGACTGAGAGGACTATTCAAAAGTTGGAGGATATGCTGAGGGCATGTGTACTAGATTTTGGTGACAGCTGGATATGGTACCTACCACTTGTTGCGTTTGAATATAACAACAGTTACCAAGCCAGCAAAGAGATGGCACCTTACGAGGCATTGTATGGTCGTTGGTGTTGATCTCCGTTGTACTAGGATCAAGTAGGTGAGCGGCAGATACTAGGTCTGGAACTGATTCTGCAGGCATATGCAAAGGTCGAGATGATTAGGGAGAGAATCAAGGTAGCTTAGAGTCAATAGAAGAGTTATGTTGATACTCATCAACGAGAGCTGGAATTTGAGGTAGAAGATATGGTGTTTCTGAAGATTGCTCCGATGAAACGGGTGATGAGGTTCGAAAAAAAGGGGAAGATAAGTCCTTGGTATATTGGGTCTTTTGAGATCTTGAAAAGGATAGGTTCGGTTGCTTATCGAGTGGCTTTACCCCCAGCACTATCTAGAGTCCATGACGTGTTCCATGTGTCAGTGCTGAGGAAGTACGTGGCAGATCCATCACACATGCTAAGTTACGAACCTCTAGAGATCAGTGATGCTTTATCATACAAGGAGGTACCAATACAGGTATTAGATCATAAAGTTCAGTAGTTACACACTAAGAAAATACCACTAGTGAAGGTACTGTGGTGGAACCATACAGTGGAAGAAGCTTTATGGGAGTTAGAAACTAAGATACGTCAGAAGTATCCTCAGTTTTTTAGAGACGGTTAAGTTAGTGAAGTAAGTGAATGTGTATATGTTAGTGTGTTTAGTAAGTAGATATGACATTTGGGAGAGTTTTGTATGTATATTGTAAGCTCCCGAAGCCTCACATTGTAACCACGGTATTCCTCAGCCATAAGTGAGGGTAGGTAATAAATTCGGGCTGGAGCTGCTTTGTGGGTAGTTGCCTACTCTTTTGTAGATCTTTGACATAAGGTAAAGTGTGCTTGGTATCGGTTGGTGACGAAATTCTTATAAAGAGGGGAGATTGTAGGACCCGAATTCAGAAAAAATTAATAAGAGAAAATAGAAGAGAAATTAAAAAAGATAAAACAACAGAGCTCATCGACGAGGCTCCATTTCTCGATGACGAAGTCTCTTCTGTTGCTTGGTGATGAGACACAAAGGCCTGTTGATGAGGAGATATCAAAGGATTTTTAGAGATTCTGAAATCTCAGGCTCGTCGATGAGGTCACCTTCTTAGCCACGAGTGACCTTCTTCGACTCATCGACGAGAACTCTAACTCGTCGACGAGGCTTGCCAAGTCAACCTTGTTTATAAATATCATTTAGTTGCTTAATGAGGAAGAAACTCAATTCTCTCTCTCTCTCTCTCTCTCTCTCTCTCTCTCTCTCTCTCTCTCTCTCTCTCTCTCTCTCTTAAGAACACGAACCAACCCTCTCTTTCTCTAGGATTCAGTGCTGACTGTTGCCGAAATCAACAATTCAACATCACTACGTGGATTAGGAGGAGAATCTCTACAGTTATAGTGGATCAGATTTTCAATATGAGGATTGTCAAGTTTTTCCCTAAAATCAAGGTAAGGATTTGATTTCGTTTTAGGTTCGGTATATATGTAGTAGTCGAGATTATAGTGAAGTATTGTTCTTCGATTTTTAGGTTTCAAGGATCCCGTGTCATTGTTTTGGGGCAATTCGTTCGTGTTTCAGTTTTTGAGATTAAGGTAAGGGGATTTGTTTACATTAGTATTTTTAGAGAACTAAACCGCTAGAAAGATGGCTTATGCCTTTATGCACATTTTGACTGCTTATCTGCAAAATTTTACTGGGTATAAATGCTATTTCTTACGATTTTACGATTTTTGGCAAAAATAGGGGTTTTGGTATATGAACTCCAAACTTTCCAAAATTACTTTAATTGTTTTAAAACTTAAAGTAGGAGCTGTTTGATACCCATGTTTGCGGTCCAAATGGTATTTTTCGAATTATATACTGTTTATAGCGGATTTTGAAGAAATGAGTGTGGCATATGAGATGAAATGGATCATACTGAACTGTATACTGGTAAATAAACTATGAAAACTAAAATTCCATCTTGTTATCTGAAAATGTGGAAAATAGGTGCCGGTTAATCACCGAGCTTTATATGTAAAAAGGGTTGAACCAAGAGTGTTTGTGCCAGTTAACACCAATGTCTAACATAAAGAAATAATGCATTAAAGATTGCTTGATTTCGATTGTGAAACTACTGAAATTGCACAGGTTGTTATGTTTTATTGTAAATTATATATATGATTGATTAGGACCACAACTTGTTATTAAAGGAGTTAAAAGACACTCCGAAGGAGTTGAAAGACACTCTAGTTTATCTGAAGCTTTAAATAGCTTGAGGTGCGATTTCGTTGCTAATTAAGGTACAGTGCAACCACACATGTGAATTAGTGTGGGTATCAAGATAGTAGTCGGCTTGCAGGAGTGTATGGGGCCACTGGTGAAATAATGGACCAGGTGGGGTAGCTAGACTATATCTATGATGCTTGACAATGCTTGCATGAACAGGGCCTTGTCAGAGTTTATCAATGCACAACCCATACCACGAGGTAATTAGGCATATTTCTGAAAGGTCCAAAGCTGGTCATTGTCCTAAATTTTCATATACATGATTTAAAAACTAAAATGGGAAAAGTAACAGGGTTGAGTACGGTGTGGAGGGAATCATACAATGTATGGGCCTGTACCCTACCCTAACCTCGGGGACTCTCGCTTGTAATGATGGTATATTATGTTTATATATCTCTTATAGTATTCACTGTGAATGTCATATTGTGCAATCGTTTCTAATTGGAATAAACTCTCGTATTCACGTGCTGATGTAATATCTTTCACCAGAGGTGTCTCACCCCAATCTTACAACCTTTGTTTCAGGTCCTATAGGACGTCGGTCCTAGTCTTCTAGAGGGACTTTGGTGCGTAGAGTCTTGTTAGTAGATGTAAGTTTTTGTATCGGTACTGGATTGTTAGCCTGGTTTAATGTAAAGGGGATGCAATACAATTTATGTTTTAGGCATGGATATTACTGAAAAATACATATAGAACTGTGGCATATGTCTAATAGAACCACATAAGAATGTTTATGTTTTCCGCTGTGCATAAATACAGATATGTATGAGATACACCCGTTTGTCCCTAATTAGGGCGGGTTGTTTATGTGTGCTTATCAGATACAGGTATAACGTATGTGTAGTAGCACTCTAGGTTCCTATATGGGACCGAGGCGTTACATTGGTTGTAGGATGATATTGGCTGAAAATCCCCTTCAAATGGACTATGATTTTAATTTGTGAAATGATGCTATATGTGTTGTAGTACAAATATCTTAAACATAGCATACTATTTTGTCCATCACAGTGTAATGAGCTTTAGGAAATTGATCTTTTTCTATATAATGTTTAATCCTAAACTCATCATTGAGCTTTAATGATAAATCATTTCTAAATGATAAATTTAGTCTAAGGAATTCATAAGCTCTTCCTATATTAGTAAATATTAGTTATGCCAAATATTATTGATTGAATAGATAATTATTTGGCTGCATAACGGAGGGGGAGCAAAGAATTTATTTTTGAACTGCTAATTACTATTTGTATATTGTGAGATGTTTAAACTCTTTGATGGATAGTTAATTATAATAACTGCTTTGAGCTGAATACCACTATCCATTACTTGCCAAATGATTATATTATTATATCTTCATACGGATAGTTTATATTTTATTTGATCTATTGATGTATCTACTGAAAGTATGCTTGATCTGGAATGCCAATTGCAAAACTGATGCAGTACATTGTGAATTGCATGCTGGTAGAAGATATAGGTTCTCGCATGCTTAAAATGAATTTTGAATTGTTTTCTTGAACCTATTAGGTATTAGGTACATGGTAAAAATGGGAAAATGTCCTATTTACAGACGATATGCTGTCGAAATTTTGGTAGAATGTTTTACTAAAAATGAAGTCATGTACTATAATAGATTATGATAAAATGCATGCTAGGTGAACTTTATAATTATTTTTATAATGCATGCAAAATAATTAAACAACTAGCTGGTGCATGTTGAATTTTAAAATGGTATGGGCTAAACTAAAAAACATGCACAGTCTTCACGCTCATTTCCTAGGATGCTAGATAATTGAATAGGTCATTACATGTAAAATCTAAACCGCTAGATATTTTGAAGACATGCACACTTTTGTTTTTGTCTTAGGATGAACTTAGTTCATGGACACCATTCGGTCCTAACCTTGGGATATGAACTTCATGAAGGAGCCAAATGGTCAATCAATCATGTTATAATATTCAAAGTCTATGTAACTATGAGCAATTGCATGACTTAGGGTGAGGTTTTGTATTGTACACACTCATTGCGTATTTTTTTAGTTGTGTTATCCTCAAAATTAATCCCCTATTACATTACCTTTGGAGTACAGCCTTGATTGACTATCATGTATTAAAATGAAATGCAATATGTCTTGGCAGTATGTGCTAAATGCCTATATTTGTTGCATGCTGAAAATCCTTTAAAAGGATGAATTTTTTATGAATGCTTTTAAATGACTATCATCCTTGAACTTACTGCAAGTATGTATGCATGCAAATATACAGAAGGGGTTTAAGCCCCACTTTTAAGAAATATGAACTTAATGCTTATAATCTCCTACATGCTAAGTAATATTAAGAAGGATAAACATGTAATGGATGTACTTGAATGAAATTCATCCTTGAACGTTAATGGACTTATGTGTGCTTGAGACTATACCGGGGAGTTTAAGCCCCATCCTTGAGAAAAGGATTAAAGTCACCTATCCCATGGACTCACGTTATTATTGTTTTTACTTTTTGAGTCCTAAATTTTTTTTAGTACCCTGAACATCATATCCTGTCATCATTGAATTATCTTTGATATGGATTGTTCTTGGTACGCTTGAACACCATGCATGATTTAGTGTTTGATTTTTAGTGTATGTGTGTTTAGGGACATTTTACTAGTGAAATACAAATAATTCAACTTATATCTAGTAAATTTTGATTAAGAATGAAAAATAGTACTTATATTGTTTTCTCTCTAAATGATTCTTTTACAATTAAAACCAGTATAAGTAGGTGACTGAGTCTAAGCATGTATTCAAATTGATAGGGGGAGCGTCTAAAATTAATTGTCCATCTTATTATGCTCACCAACATTTTAGGCTTAGACTTGTTTTTTGAATTTTCTGTGGCTTGTGCTTAAGTGTGATAATCTTATTGAAAAATTTTGATTTAAAATATATCACTTAGCCATAGTGTCTTAGGTTTGGCCATATGATCCTTGTCTAAAATTTCCTGATATCTTTGGAATCTATATGATTGTTTTTCTAGTCATATCTTATTGGAATATGCTTAAATGTTAAATCAGAAAAACATTGCTTGCTTGGTCTTTCAATTAATGTTTCTTTTTCAGCAAGTATAGCCCCTAGTACTTTTTGAAAATCATAAGGGGATATATATATTTTTTATACATACATACATACATATATATATATATATATATATATATATATATACATTTTAAAAGTAAGAATTGAACTTATATAGAATACATCTTGTTTCTTGCTTGTGTGCTTAAATGCTTTAATGACTTGTGCCTGTTTGTGTTAAAATCTTGTGTCATGAAATTTAATTTTTAAAAGGATGTTACATAACTAGTTCATTAACTTTACATGAAATGCATGTGAACTAGTTAGACAAATTTTATGCTTAAAACCTACTTTTTAATATGCCACATGTTTTTAAATTCCAATCTTTATCGGGGTCTTAAGTTGCACTTAAATTGAAATGGTTTGAGGATATTTCTTGTCTAGTCATATTAACTTGTCATTTCAAATTTAAATGATCAATTAAACTGTTTTGGATGCTTAATGTCATATCTTTCAAACAGTTATTTTTATGCCCATAATCTATACTAAAAAGGGAAGAGTTTTCTAAGCAAAATAAATATTATTTTTAAAAAAGTGGGGAGTTCTCTTTGCTAAGTCTATTTCTAAATGATCAAAATGTTTTCTACTTAACTTAACCCTTTTTCTGATGACCAAAGAGGGAGAATGTTTTTGAGCAAAATGATAATGACCGAAAAGGAAAATTTTAGGGGCAAAAACATTGGGGCAAACATCTGAGCTTGTGCTTTAATTCAAAAATTCAAATGCATAATCCTTGTAATGTCCTCTTTCGTGAATATGCTTGAGCATTAGTATATATATTTTATATTTTGCATATTCTTAGGGGGAGCTTTTTCAAGTTGTACCCATTTTGCTCTGGTGCGTTTGTTATCATAAAAAAGGGGTAGATTATTGACTTTTTGAGTCCGATCCCTGTTTTGATACTGACAAAGCACATGTATCTTATGTGTATGCCTAGAGTTTTGAATAGGTTTACAATTCAGAATGCACACATAGAAGAGAAGATGGAAGCTAGAAAGCTCACATCAACTGGCGTTTTCCACGAAAGACAGGTAGCAAAGAAGAAGACATTTGTTTTGTAATTGTATTGCATTTAATTTCTAATCTTTGGTCTGTAATAATGCATGCATTTGCATGATATATTTGAATGCTCAGAATGCCTGTAAATAGACCCTAAGGACCAGCACATTTTACCAAAAATCTTTTTTCTAAAAAGACTAAAATCATACAAAGTTTTTGGAATAACTTTAGGGTCAAAATCGGGGCAGGTCGACTGATGCTAGATTTTTTGGGCAAAATATTTATTGTTAATTCCCTCGGTCAACCAAACCAAACCAGTAATAACTAGCTTGGTCGACCGAATCATTGTTTGCCCAGAAGTCAAAGTTTGACTTGCCCGATCGACCGAACCTGTGGCAATATAAAAGTCATAGTCGATCGAATGATCAAAAATCAACATTTGACTTCGCTCAGTTGACCGTTCCAGTTTGAACACGCTGCCCTTGGTCGACCAAACTAACACGTGTCTGACACCCAACAACTTGGTTGACCAAACCTTATAGTTCATTTTTGCCATGGTCAACCGAACCCAGAGCAATGGTAAATCGAGCCTTGCCTAGGTCGACTGAAGCTATGAAGGGTTCAAAATTGCCCTGATATAGTCGACTAAACTTGCAGTTCAAATTATCCACGGTCGACTGAACTCAGTGATATAGTCGATCACTTTAATATGGTCGACCGAACCTCTTGGGTTAGAAATTTTTTAAGGGCTAAAATGTCATTAATTTTTTCATTTATTTTTTAATTAAGCTTTTCCAAAATACCAAACGTGTCTCCAATGGTCATAATTTTCAGAAAATCTATAAATACCCTTTCCATAACTCAGATTAGCAACTTTGATTAACCCAAATTTTCTCTCTAATTCATTGTTAATCAAAGTTCCCCCAAAACGTTTTTTATTGTTAAAATAATTTAGTTGGGGCAATTTTTTCAAACAAATCTCTCTCAACTCTCTTTTGTTTGTTTTATTTCAAAACCAATTTTGAGGAGAGTATTTTATTTAAGGCATTTTACTTGCACATACTTTCACTTATTCTTTATGTTCTATAAATCATTTTTTGAGAGTATTGCCTGCATTTCTCTTGGTCATTCGTTTGATAAATATTTTGGGAGAAACTATTTATAGCACATATATTTTATTGAGTTTAAATTCCTAAATTCTCCAAATTTCCTTTATTTGAAAAAATATTTATATGAAAATATAATACTTATATTTTCATATATTTCATTTGTGCACAAATTGTTAGATAAGCACCCTTACTCTACTGAGCATATTGCATGTCATATTAGAGTGTATGTATTTGAACTTTTAATGTGTACATCTTTACTTGTATTTACAAGCATTTTATTATGTATAAAAATATTTTTTTTATGTATCAGTTGGGTTCAGCCCGAAATTGAACTGGAGAGTCTTAACCCTGTAAGTGAGACTGTTTGGGTTCAGCCCGAAAATTGAACTGGAGAGTTCCAGCCCCGTAAGTGAGACCGTTTCGGTTCAGCCCAATAATTAAATTGGAATTTTCCTCGTCCTGTAAGGAGAGGATGTAAACGACTTCTACTTCACGCATTTAAGCAAGTAGGGATAGTATAATCCTTGGGGCGTATGCTCAAGGCGAGGACATAAGCTAGTTTGGTCAAACCTCGATAACAAATATTGTGTCTCTCTCTCTTTAAGTCATTTAATTTCCGCACTTTAATTTCCATATGTGTATGTTTGTTCATTTACAGTTATAATTATTTGCATATAAATTTATTTTAAATGAGATACACGTATATGTCTGCACTGATAACTTAATCGTTTTACATACACACTTTCAATATTGAATGAGATATGAACTGTGGTAAATTGGCGAAACGTTTAAATTAGTCGAAAAGTTTTAAAACCCAATTCAACCCCTCTCTTGGAATCACACTAATTCTAACATAAAATAATAAATAAATACTTTTAAAAAAAATAATACATTAATATATGAAAAATTTAAAGATATTACTTTAAATATAAATATTATTTTAAGGTAGTTGTGAGTAATTATGGAATATTTTTAGAATGTTTATAAAAATTTATAGAGGTATTTTTAGAATATTAATGGATAATTTTACGAGTATTTTATGAATTTTATGTTAATTATAGGAGTGTTTTGGGATCTCAATTTTTTTCTTCTTCTTCTAATAATAGGGATTAGAGTAAAAGATATAAATATTTTATGAGGTTTGGCAAAGAAACATGGATGTTTTTTTAGATTTTAGAATTTCATGCCTTTTTGTGATTTCAAAATTTTCAAACCTATTTTGAGATTTCGAAAAAAGATACTGACCTCTCCTTATACTTAATAAAAATATAATTTTTTAAAGTCCTAAAATACTGCAAACTTTTTGCAGAGTATAAATATCTCAATAATTAAATATCAAAAAAGGTATGTAAAAATTTTAAAATGTTAAAAGGAGGTTCATGTTTTTTTTGTTAAATTTCAAGTATGGTTGATATTTAATTAAATTAGATAAGTCATATATATATATATATATATATATATTCGTATTTAATTAAATTAGATGTTAATATTTATTTATTATGACTTATCAAACAAATTATAGTATGGCATTAATTTAAGTGAGAGTTATTCTAACTACTATGTTGAATATACCTATATATTGAAAGTAAGAAAAATTGAAGACTTTGAGCATTGAATAATCTTATTTATTTTAAATGATTATCTACTTTTTTTTTCACCTTTCAATTGAAAAATTCATTAAAAAGTCCATAATTAAATAGTTCAGTTAGACAAAATTTTACGATAAGGTATGCGTTATACACACTATATTGTAGATAGTTGAATTTTTTAGAGCAATAAAGATATAAAGGGTGTGCACAAGGTGCATCAACCATAATGAATTTTATGAATTTGCATATTAAATGCGTTAAGTTTAAATTTAAGAAATTGACCGAAAGGAAGTATTTATTTTTTACCTTTCAATAAATTAAGAAAAATAAATAAGTGAAAGAGATGTCATAAAAATTATGCAATAAATGCCTATATGAGGTCAAACAAATTATATAGATTTTTTGGATGTTTAACATTGAATATGGTAAACATTGATTTCATTTTTGGCGACAATTGTATTATTTCAATATGGATACATGCATATAGTTTACCTACAAGTGCAACTATGCAAAATAAAATATTTTCTCAAGTGTCTGTTTGAAACTTGAAAAATCTTTAGAAAATGAAAGGAAAATATAAAGGAATTCACTTTTTAATATTTGATTATCGAGAAAAGTAAGAAAGAAAATAAAAAGTATACCAAATTAATAAGAAAACAAAGTACATATAAAGTGCATGGTAATAACTAGTTATGATACCGGTAAGAGACCCACGTGTATGCTGATGAATGCCCTCCTTGAAATTTTGAAAGTTAAAAGAGGTCTCTCGCAAATTAGGAGGATGTTACCAATGAAAATATTTATTTGTCCCCACTTTCAAAAGTAATAAAGATGAAAGACAAGAATTTTATGGTAAATATTATTATTTAAAACACTTATATTAGAGTTAAATGATAACATATGTCTTTTAATTACTAGTCTTAGTAATTTAAAAAATATATTTATATTTTATTATGTAATTTTCACACTCACTGATAAAATTTTTTGGACTGGGTAACACCATAAGTTGATAGAGGAATCAATTTCTTGAGGGCCTGTTTGGTACCGCTGTTTTCTATATTCATTTTTACATAGCGAAGAAATGAATTATTAAAACATAATTATTTATATTACTAGTTTTTTGTTTCTGATATCAGTTTTATGTTGTTTGCAAAAAAAAAAAAAAAAACTTGAAATCATATCGATTTTCAGTTGTTTTAGTGACCTGTTATTAGAAGAATTTAATATTCAAAAATAGTTTTTTTAGATTACTTCATTCATTTTATAGACACTTTTTAATTAACATAAAAATAAAATGATTATATGCATTCAAATATAATTGAAACAAAAATATACATAAATTTTAAGAAAATAAGAAAATAATAAAAGTCAATTATAAAATAGTTTTAATATTCTTCCATTCCCATGCACAATAAAATTGTCATTGTAAGGTGGATTTTGAAAATTTAACAATTAAGTAAAACAATTATAACAAATTTTAATTTTATTATAGTATTTTTAATTTGTATTATTTTGTACTTTTATTATTTTAATTATGTGTTTTTTTTTAAAAAAAATTTATTTTATCTAAACACGAAAACAAGTGTAAATCATATACTACTTATTGACATAAGTACTTAATTTAAATATTTTTAAAATAAACACTTGTGCACTTTAAGTGAGCATGTGCTAGTTAATTTGCAGTTGCCTTCCACACCGCCCCTATGTTTTGTACTTTCATTTTCCAATTTTGTCTCTCAATGTATATGAAAAAAAGGGTTATTGCAATAATGTGTACAAGCACCATCTATGCACAAAAATAAAAAGAAGACAAAGTATCGACATACACAGTTACCATCTCAGTGTATGAGAATTTTATTGTATGTCCTATTTTTAACGGATGCAGTAATAAATGTTATCTAATGGATGCGTACATAAAAAAAAAAATGGCTTGGAAAAAATTGGGTGCGTACATAGATGTTATCTAACGGATGCAGTAATAAATAGTAGTCATATGAAAGAATTTTATTAATGGTTTCGATTGTATGTCCTAATTTTTTGTTAACTCCGTCTGTGATGTACTTAATGTCCTAATTTTTATGCGAGGGTTCCTGCATAATTTTGGACGTGGGCTGGTAAAGATGCTAGTTTAGGAAACTAGGATAAGATTAGCAACTTGGAATATAGGGACACTTACGGGTAAAAACATGAAAATTGTGGATACAATGATTAGAAGAAGAATTAATATAATTTGCCTTCAAGAAACTAAGTGGGTGGGGGAAAAAACTAGAGAAATCAATAAATCAAAATTTAAACTTTGGTATATTGGAAAAGAAAAACATAAGAATGGAGTAGACATTATTATAAACAAAAACTTAAAAGATAGCGTTGTGGATGCAACTAGAGTAAGAGATAGAATTATAAAAATTAAGATAGTATTAGGACAATAGATAATAAATATCATTAGTACTTATGCTCCTCAAGTTGGCTTAGTAGAAAATCTTAAGAGACAATTTTGGGAAGATATGGATAGTATTATACAAGGCATACCAGGGATTGAGAAAATATTTATAGGAGGTGATCTGACTAGACATGTTGGAAGAGATAATAAAAATTATGAGAGGATACATAGAAGATATGGATATGGAGACAAAAATGAGTCCAAGGAGATGATCTTAGACTTTGACATGTTATATGATTTTAGTATAATGAATACTTGTTTTGAGAAGAGAGAAGAACGCTTAATAACCTTTAAAAGTGGACAAAATAGAAGTATTTTTTTTTTTTTTTTTAACTAGGAGGGTAGATTGTTTATCATGCAAGGATTGTAAAGTTATTCCAGGTGAAAGCTAGCCACACAACATAGAGTTTTAGTGTTAGATATATGTATTAAAAAATGAAAGAAAAATGATAAAATAAACCAGTGTAGGAGAACTAGATGGTGGAACCTAAAAGGAGAAAATATAATAAAATTTAAAGATAAAATGATCAAAGATGGGGATTGGACCTTAGAGGATGGGATAGATACAAATACTCTTTGGAATAGATTAGCTAGCTCAATTAAAGAGATAGCAAAAGAGATTTTAGGTGAATCATAGGGAAGATTCTCGAATAGTAAAGAGAGTTGGTGGTGGGATAAAGATGTATAAAAAATCATAAAGACAAAAAGAATTTGGTATAAAACATAGCAAAAACGTAGAAACAGAGATAAGTTTAAAAAATATAAGGAAGCAAAAAAAGATGCAAAAAGGGTTGTTAGTGAAGCTAAATATAGATCATTTAATAGTTTGTATGATAGATTAGGTACAAAAGAAGGGGAAAAAGATATATTTAAACTTGCTAAAGCTAGAGAAAGGAAGAGCAATGACTTAGGAAATGTAAAGTGTATAAAAAGTGAGGATGATACTGTTTTGGTTAAGGAGGAAGATATTAAAGAAAGATGGTGAAGTTACTTTAGTAAGTTTTTTAATGAAAACAAAATAGAAGGCTTAAACTTAGAATTATCAAATGAGGAAAAGAATAAAAATATAAGATTTATTTGCAAAATTAGAGTTAACGAAGTTAAGTTTGTACTAAAAAAGATGAAAAATGAGAAAGCTATGGGACCAAATAACATCCTAATTGAAGTTTGGAAATGCGGGTGATAACGGAATTATATGGTTAACTAATTTATTTAATACAATTGTAAAAACTAAGAAAATGTCAGATAAATGGAGGAAAAATACTTTAATACCTATATACAATAATAAATGAGATATTCAAAATTGTAATAACTATCGTGGAATTAAATTTACAAGTCATATGATGAAACTATGGGAAAGGGTAGTTAAGCAAAGATTAAGGTTAGAAACAAAGATCTTAGAAAATCAATTTAGTTTTATGCCTAGGAGATCTACCACAGAAGCTATTTATCTTTTAAGAAGATTAATGGAAAAGTTTAGGGAAAAGAAGAGGGACTTGCATATGATATTTATTGACCTTGAGAAAGCATATGATAGCATACCTAGGCAAGTTCTATGGTGGGTTTTAGAAAAAAAAAGGTGTATGTTGTAGGTATACCAATGTCATTAAGGATATGTACGATGAAGTAATGACTAGTGTAAGGACAATAGATGGAGAAACTAGAGAATTTCCAATTACCATAGGTGTACATCAAGGATCTGCTTTGAGTCTTTATCTTTTTGCTTTGGTAATAGACCAATTGACTACGAGTATTCAAAAGAAGGTTCCATGGTGTATGTTGTTTGCAGATGATATTGTATTAATTGACGAAAGCAGGGACAAAGTAGAGGCTGAGTTAGAATTATGGAGAGGAGCTTTGGAATCTAGAAGCTTTAGGATAAGTAGAAATAAAAAAGAATTATATGAAATGTAATTTTAGTAATGATATGAGGAATATTGTAGACAAAGTTAAACTTGATGATGAAGAAATAAATAGCACTTGTAGATTTCGATACCTTGGATCTATTATGTAAGCCGAAGGAGAAATTGAAGATGATGTAATGCATATAATTAAAGTAGGTTGGGGAAAATGGAGAAGTACTTCAAGTGTGCTATGTGATTGTAGAATACCCATAAAATTGAAAGGGAAGTTTTATTAAACAGCTATAAGACTAGCTATGCTATATGGATCGGAATGTTGGGCGACAAAGAAACATAATATCCAAAAAGTAAAAGTTGCCGAGATGAGAATGCTTAGATGGATGAGTGGTATAACATTGAAATATAAATTAAGGAATGAACATATTCGTGGTAAGTTTGGTGTAGCTCCTATAGAAGATAAGATAAGAGAGGGACGACTCGGATGATATGGACACTTACAACGTAGGCCTTATAGTGCACCTGTGAGGAAAAGTGACTTAATTACTGTTGGAGGGGGGGGGGGGAGTAGAAAGGGTAGGCGTAGACATAAAATAACTTGAGAGGAGATAGTGAATGAGGATTTAATATCCTTGAATTTATCAAAAGAAATGCTCCATGATCGCATAAATTGGTGGAGAAGGATTCATATAGCCAACCCTTCTTAGTGGGACTAAGGCTTGGTTTTGTTGCTTGTTGTTGCTGTTGTTTCGATTGTATGTGAGTGTTATCTAGATGCTTATGGAATCTTTTATATTTCTATAATTTTTTTATCCAAAATTTTTGAAATTGGCTAATTATATGAAACTACAAGTTCAATAATGAAATATAAAAACAAATGGGAGGATCATAGATATAATAATATGGCTTTCTTGAGGTCTAAATATAGAGGCAAGAAAATATAGGCTATACTCAATCAGTGGCTTTAGCTTTTCCATAACAAAATTGGATAAACCATTAAAACCAGAAATAGTTGGGTTTATATGGATGAGGGAGGTGTTACTTTTCTTTTTTAATGGAATTTTAATGAAACAAATTGAAATCAATTATCTTGATGAGTGTATATTGATTCTATTCGTAGATGTCATCTCAGTAAGGGGGTATAAAAAGGATGAATACAAATTACACTTGCTAACTTTTCACATTCGGTACATTATGGATGAGATGAACCTTTTATATTGGCATCACAAGCCAAAGTTACATGGTGTGTGGAGGATTATTTGAAGAAGGGTTGGTTTTTGGCAATCTATTTGTGCCATATTTTTGCACGCCCTTGTGAAGGGTCGTGTGGTGCTAGCTAAAGCACTCTTGTTTAACTAGCTAGCCTATTGTTTACTAACATCCATCCACGAAACACTTTCATTAGCATTCAATCAAATGGCAGCGGAAACAGTAAGCATTCATGAAAGAAGTGGCAAGCAAGCAGTAAACATTGAATCTACGCAATTCATTAACAACACCTCCGTTGATATTGTGTGTTTAGAGAGGGAGGCAAGTAGACTAAACACGTTGACAATAACTAGTGAGTTTTACAATGACTGATGAACACTCACCCTCTCCTAAAGTGGTTTTTATGTAATTATCATCTGGACGCTAGGAAAAAATGGTTATTGAGTAAAAGAAGAATATTATCCAAAGGGTATCCAATTAAATTTGTGAAATGAAAGGATGAACAAAAATGTCAGCAAAATGACCCAATTTGGCCAAAATTGCAAGAACCTAGTAGTATTACCCATATTTGTATAGGACTAAAATAAAAGAGACCCTATTAAAAAGCAGCCCGGTTAAAATTGGGTGTCTACAAATGCCCCTTTGTTGATCTTATAGGTTATATCCTGTTTTGATTATGATAAATACTTTGGTATTTAATGTTTGTCAAGTTAGTGTGTAGGATCAGTCTTGCATGAATTGGCAAAGGCATACGGTGACTCGAAGAATTTGAAGACAAATTATTTTCTTTGTAATTTATATTCTCTTCAATTTAGGGTCAGTAATATTTAATTAGAAATGGTCTATAATAATTGATGCATATCATGCATGCAAGAACTGATAATCTCAAAGACCTTAGAAAGACCCTAGGACCTTGCACATACACTTAGAGTAAGCCCCCACTTTCAAATATGCAATTAGGGGAACATATATTACTTTGGTCCTAAACTATTGAGGTTTCTGGTGACTGAACCTTAGTGTTGAAAAATACCTCGGTCGACTAAACGTTTGAAAAAGTCAGAGTGTTGACCTGACTTCGGGTGACCGAACCAAAAAGACCTTAGCGTCTTCAGTTAACCAAACATATATCCTGACTTTTTCCAACAACTCGGGCGCCCGAACATTTATGTTCAAAATACCGTTAAGCGACTGAAAGTGTAAGTTCGGTAAACTGAACTTGAGACCAGGCAACCAAACCTTGAGCAGATTGGAAAATTGCCTTGGTCAGCAGACCGAATATTTGTTCAGGCACCCAAACATGGAAAATCACCTTTTCTCATGTGTATGTTTGGGCGGCCAAACCAATGGCTCGGTCAACCAAAACTCTCGGGTTGGCCAAATTTTTACCAAGGTTAATTGGGGTAAAACAAGGTTGATTTTATTAAACACTTTTAAAACAAATTTAATAATTCCCCTAGTGTCCCCAACGGTTATAATTTGTGGCATGTCTATATGTATGGCCTCATTTGCTCAGATTAACATTAAATTAGAAACTTGATTAAGAGTAAAATTCTTTGAATTTTTGAGAGCATATTTTTCAAATACCAAGCCCATACACTCACTCATTTGTTATTCTTTTGATAAATCCAGCCTAGTGATAGTGCCCTTGAGTGATTCTACATTATTCCCTATTGCTCAAACTCTCATTGGAGTGATTGTTTGATTGTTTTTCTATTGAGAGTTTAGCTGAGATTTTTCCCCCTAATTTAATTAATAATCATTGTGTGGGGAAAACTTTGTAACTTGTGATTCTTGACACTTGTAAAGCAAGACTTGTAAGCTTGTATTGTGATTGTGCAAAAATCCTTTTTACAAGCTTATTTTTCAAATATCTCTTGTGCTAGAATTTTGAGAAAATATTTTTAGAGATATTTTGATTACTTTTGTTGAAAATCTTTGAAACTCTTATTGTGGTTGTTTGATATTGACATACTGTTTCAAAGATTGCTTAGGAATACACTCTTGCTCTTGATTGAATATTGGTATTAGATTGAGTGTTATCACACGTATTGCACTGAACTTATATTTCTTATATTGTTGATGTGCATTGATTATTGCTTGTGCGTATTGGTACAAATCTGCTTGTATTAGAAGCAACTTTATTTGTACGTAAATTTCATATTCGCATTTGTATTCTAGGTGTGGCTTGAGGGGGAGTTGATCTAGCCCCTAAGGATTGGTAGGGCCTTCTTTGCCCCGTAAGGAGAGTTTATAAAGGTTGAGATCAGCCCTGGAATTTGACCTTGTTGTAACCGGTGCCACTCCACCTGTTTAATGAGCAATAGTGGAATCCTTGGGCTTACGAGTTGAAGCAAGGACGTAGACACAGTTGGCCGAATCTCGATAACATATCGTGTGCGCACTTTACATTTTCACAATTTATTTACTACACGTGTATGTTATATTGTGAATGTTGTGCATGATTTAATTTCCATATCTTACATTTATCTGTGCATTTGGGTTTATGTCTATATAGACAGACCCTAAGTTGAGTATTACTATTACGGATTTGGATATACCTAGGACAATTTTTTAAATACCCAATTCATCCCCCCTCTTAGGAATACACCAATTCCAATAGTTGGTATCAAAGCCTCGTGGTATTGACTTAATGTTTTTTCTAAAGATCGAGATGACTCACATTGGTGTATCCCCATTCATCGAGGGACGATCACTTTTCAGTCCTCCAATGTTTAGTGGTGTTGATTACACCGCTTAAAAATTTAGAATGAGCACTTTTATAAAATCAAAAAATTGGAAAACCTGGTGAGTGATTGATAAAGGAATTTGTATGTTTGTAAACGAAAATGATGATATTGTGATGTATGCAAATTCACATGCCATGGACTTACTGTATTGCACTTTAGATTCTAATATTTTACTTGAGATTATGACATGTTCTAGTGCAAAATAAATTTGGGATGAGCTAGAAAACAAATATGGAGAGCCCAAAGAGAAGGAGATCACTCCTCCGAATGCTCCAAGCTTATATGACTAGGAGGAGGTAAATCATGGGCTAGTAATATCAATAGACACTAAGTTATATGATTCTTACCCTATCTTATTTACTATTGCATGCAATAATTCATGTCAAAACTATTTTATTGAATCATGCAATGAGATTTATAATGAAAGCATGCCCCCTCCTGAAAAACTAGAAAATACTTTATTGAAAATGCATAAGGTTGTAGTAGTCAGGATGTGTAAGCAGAAAATAATCTTGAAATAGGAAAATAAGAAGGTGGCAAAACAATTAAAAGAATTGAAAACTTGTCATACCACCTTAGAAAAGAAAAAGATTGAAAAGATATTGAAAATTATCTGCTTAAGGAAAGAAGTAAATGATTATTCTAAAGTTTCACCCAAAGTAGAATATGAAAAGAATAATCAATATAAACCCCTAAGAGCCAAAAGAAATGAAATTTTCAAAAAAGGTTCTTATTATAAGTCCTACAGTCATATGTCGTCAAATAAAAATAAAACAAGTAAGCATAATCTATCACATGCGCATAAATTTCACTTGTAAAATGAAAGGGTGTATCCAACTTTGAAATGCCAGAGGTATAAACAAAGAAATGATGTGGGTTATTATGAAGGCAAACTCCGTAGGGTCTAAGAAAGATTGGATTCCAATACAAATTATATAAATATTTTAATCTTCCCTTAGTTCCTAAGTTTAGGGGTTGTGATGACTGTAGGCTTAGGGAGTGGTTCGAGGTTAAAATATATAAACCTAGTATTTGCATCCATTTCCAATTGGACATGGCATCTTTGCCAGGTAATTAATTTCAAATGCTTAATCCATGCTTGAATGTACAATTCTTAAGTTAAGCATATATTGTCCATTGCACAAGCTTGTGGTTTAGGGAATCCATCTCAAACTATATATCACTTAATCCTAAACCCATCCTTGAACTTAAACGCCTTGAACAAGTTGGAGTCATCACTCTTGGTACAAGCACTATTTATCAAAATTCCATAACTATTGTTTGCTGGTAGACTCACCAAGGTTTGGGTCCTTAACTACCAAAAAATAATATTTATAAACCTAACTATCCCAAATTCAATAGAAAGGGGGTAAGTTGGGTATCAATCCAAGGGGACTTGAAGAGCAGTTAGTAAACCACTTCCAAGTTAGTTTATTATGGCCTTGTTATGAAAAAGAAGTAAAAGGTGATGTTTTGTAATGTTGGTTGTTTCTAACTATTGAAAAGCTATTAAATAAAAGTGAGTAAATCCATACTACTGGAAAGCAAGTAAATTTATGAGTTACCCTACTCCTACAAAGCAATACTGTGGTCTGAATTAGACGCTGGGTGCCATGCCTCTATCTACGTTCATCTAGACTTCCATAGAAGTATTAACCCAAGCAGGCCAAAGTGGGAGAGGGGCGATCGAGGGCATAGGGTAGCAAGGGTACACCAACCCCCCGGAGCATGGTCAGGAACCAGAGTATACCTCGTCTTAATGATAAACAAACACCTCCATGGTTTCGTAGCTGACTATTTCCCTCTGACTGATACGTAGAAGTGCTTATCCTTATTTGCAATCTATCATCAAACATATAGTAGGTAAATAGAAAGCAGTAAACGAAGGCATGTAAATGAAATCAAGAGTAAAAGGATCATCCTTTTATTATTCAGAACGTTTGTCACTAACATCAAGAATTACAAACGGAGTGATCATGTAATATACACGGATAGCATACAAACACCAAGGGTTATCACAGGTTGACAAACACTTAATGCACACACCATAATAGGAATTGAAAACTATGCTACTCATTATCTATCTTAGCTCTCAATGACATCATAAGTCTGTCACTAACCTAAAAGAGGCCAAAGAGGAACCCAGAGCTCATGTTCATAGCAAATATTTATAGGCTCTAGGGTTTACAAAGTTTGTTTTGCAATTTAGGAAGGTTTGTAGAAGATCTCGCACAATAGATCATCACTGTCGACCAAGTCGCTCCTTCGTCATTCTTGTGTGCGCCTTGGTCGAGACTCACGGGAAGTCAAGGATTCGTATATCCAATGCCTTCAACTTCATCGTGCCTCAGAGTCTCGATGGTCGAGTTGATGATCGAGAATTGCAGTATCTCAGTCTTCAGGAAATCGCAGTATCTCGACATAGTCGCCCCTAAAGGTCTCCTAGTCGAACACTTCATCGAGACTCTTGGTACTTCTGAATTTCAGTTCTATCTTAGCATATCGATGTGGTCACCTCAGTGGGTTGCTTGGTCGAGCACTTGATCAAACCTTGTAGCAATTCGATCTCAGTCTGAACCTTGAGGTTTGCAGTGGAAGACTAAGTCACCCTTGTGGTTTGCTGGTCGCGCCACATAGTCGAGCATCATCTTCGTGTCCATTTATACTCTGAAGCTTCTGGAGCTTGGCTAAACGTTTGAATTCAAGCTTTGATTTCTCCAAATTCTCCTTGGCTTTCCATTAATGCCTAACTCCATGGTTTTAACCTTTTTTTTCCTGAAAAGATAAACAAACCTTGCATAACTTTGAACAATGATAACTCTGGGTTAATATATAATAAAATGCGAATAAGCATAGGTAAATGAGGGTCTAAAATCATATATTTTAGGGACTTATCATAACCCCCAACTTACACTTTTCTAATCTTCAAGTAAAGTAAAATCTAAGAAAACTACCAAATCCTACCATATGCAATAAGGCTTTAAACCCCTAGGTTGATCCTAGTGGACGAGTTCTAATCTCGTGAGGGTTTTCTAGGGCGATTCCCACAAACACCAATATAGTGAATAGAAGGTGAAAACACATGTAACATAATCACACCATTATATATACAAAAGTATAACCTTATTACATACAAATGACTTCATACATGACTACATTATATACACACTCTATGGCATTTCAATCATGTAAAACTTGACACAACACAACCATTTCAAGATACTATTCATAGAAAATTAACTCATAATTATAATTCAAAGTTAATATTAGCATGCAAATCCAAGTATGAATAGGCCAACTCACAGGGCATGTGTACAGTGTATGATTTGTCTCACTCATAATGCTCAGAGGCACCTACAGAACAGTTGTCTTGACTCACCCTCACTGGTTTATTCCCTCAAAAATCACTCAGGAAGATGGGTTTACTCTCATATGTGAGGAGGAGTTTCATGATCAAACATCCCACATATTTGAAGAACTGATGCTAGAAGTGTGGAGTGACTAGTCTTATAAGAAAGGAATCCAACCTTTGTTGAGGTGTCGGGTCCATCACCCTAGCATTTTCTCATTTAATCAACACATTTAATCAAGACCACCCTAGAGGAACTTATTCTTAGACTTGCATGAATTCAACAGATGCATTGGTCAGAAGATTTTTCATACGTGCAGACTTGTAGTTTCGTGTCCTTAGCTTGACCTCTTTATCTCTACTTAGAGTAGGTGTACAATTTTTTTTTTTGTTTTTATTTTTCTCTCCTCAAATTTTTATTTCTTTCTCATTTTGTTTTCTTATTTACATGGTTAGCTAATACAATCATCATGTTCTTATCTTATCTTCATGTTTCCAATGGGAGTGTAGCTCGAAAGGAGTCCATGGGAAAGTCAGTTTCTAATGGTGGCTTGACTTTTTCATCTTGAGTAACCTACAAGACCTAGATTTATATCTCCCCAATTGATGTCACCTCTAGGCTAGAGAATACAAGAACAAAGACTAGATAACAAAGGAAATTCAGTAGAAGGAGGATAGTTGAGTTTGATAAACTCAGAATTTTTGACGTCAAAAACTCGAGTGAACGAAAGGGTCAAGTATCTCATCAGGTGTCATAGTCGCCACGGTTGATCTCTCGGTACTCTCAAAAGACCCTCAGAGTTACAAATCATGTGTGAGTTTATTCTAAGCCCTATAAAATACTAGGTATATACAAGAGTTTATATTGCAATATTAACCCAAACAAACCACTTAGTCAACTACCTAAAGTAATGTCAAGTTGTTGGTCATATTATGCAAATTTTATACAACTGATTTTACTACATTGTTGGTGAGCATAGTGAAATCATATAATAAGGAAGTATATGCATGTAACCTTAGGTTTTATGGGTGAATGTATAAGGTATAAAATATGTTAACATGATTCCCTGGAATTTGTTTGCAAAAAGTTTTAAAAATTGTGTCATTTTTGTGCATGAAATCATGCCATGCAATATACTATCCCCTACCTCCAACTTATAACTTCAGTGTCCTCACTTAGGTGTTGAAAGAAAATAGGACCTAGGGTAGGGATAAGATAGTGCGTGGTGCTAGGAAAAACAAATCTTGCCCTACAAAATATAGTAACCAAAATAACATGCAAGCAAGAAGGTACTGTAGCACAAAAGATAAAAATTATTCAGAAGCACCATGGTCATTTCATTCATATTCCTATCTATACAATATAGTGCAAGCATTGGAAACATGGTGGAATTCGTAGAGGCATATTACAAAACCCAACAGCTGTATTGATATTAGTCAGAGTCAGATTTAGAATCTGAGTCAGATGAAATCATCAGCGGTTTGGCCAATGCCGCATCACGAGCAGGTGCTGTTTCTTGCAGGTACTGAAGCCGATAGGGCGAGAGTGGAGGTCGAGGCCACCGTAGTTGAAGAGCCTAGAGTGGTCTTGGCTGGTTAGGCATTGTTCATGGTGGGAGGGACTGATATGACTGAAAGGGGTATGACAATGGTTGCGGGTCAAGCCTGGGAACTAGAGGCGCCGTGATGGGAGGATCAGGAACCTCTAACGGTGGGATATATGGCATGGTTGGCTGAAAGTGGTGGAATGGCAGGGGGTAGGGAAACTGGACATCATGAAGATCAATGGAGGTCTGGTCCACGAATGGTGGTGTTATTCCCTGCGGTGAACTCTCTGGTCGCGGGGTCGATCCTCGATGTGGTGCCATCCACAAACGCTTGTGAGGAGCCTGAACTAGGTGCAAAACCTCCTCCTGGAATTTGGGACCCTGCCGGTCCCACAATGAAGACCCCCACCGTGGCATGGTTTGAAGTCGTCGCCTCTTGGAAATGGCTAATACGACGCATGGGAGGATGTCGGATATGAATCAGAGAGAGAGGACATCGCGAGGAGGTGCACTGGCGCTACAGATTGCTCTAGTAGCAAGCGCGAGAAGGGGGAGACTATGCTTGCCCAAGCTGTAATGAGAAGGCGGGAGATGCAGAGTCAGGGTCAAGCAGAATTTAAACAACTTCTCAATGTTTCTCGACCAGGTCAAACCAAGTCCAGTGCTAGTCGCGGACTTGGTTGACCCTCTAAGTATCTCCCAATCTAAAAGTAGTGCTGGGATTTGACCAGGTCACCCTCATGTGTGATGGTCTCTATACTTTGTCGCACTCCGAGATTATACTAAATCCTACATAACAGACACTTAACCCACTTGACCTACTCTAAACATTCCATGGACTAAAGAAAAATGAAAAACTATTGAGTTGCCTCCTAGAAGTGCTAAGTTTACCGTCTTCATCCAGTCATTTATCGGGTTGCCTAGCTCTAAGTTCACCATCTTCAGCTAGTCACTTCAAAGCTTATTTTTAACTTATCCTGGTTCCCATCTAACATTGGTTTCTTCCTCCCCTTCCTTACACCCTAAGTCGCATACCCCCAACTTAGTTTCAGATTTGGGATCCTTATCATGTTTTAGCATAGATTGCTCAGGGAAATCCTCAAATTCAGCATAGGTAGGGCTGTCAAGCCGCGGTGTAATTTTCCAAGGGTTTTTCCATAGCATTGAAGGAGTTGCTTCTCTTACAATTTTTTCAATTAAGTCTTCATCCACAACTTAGACGATGTTCAAAAGGTGTTGGGAAGCATTAAATATGTTTAGCCTACGTTGCTTATGGTCCCATGAGATGTCCATAATCCTCGTCCTACATTGAATACATGCGTTAGTCGTGGCTAAGAATGGTCATCCCAAAAGGACAGGGATCAGGTTAATGGGGTCCATATCTAAAATGCTAAAGTCAACAGGGTACTAGAAATCTCCCACCTTGACTACCATTTCTTCTACCACACCTCAGGGCTGCTTAAGAGATCGATCAGCAAGGCATATGGAAATCGAGGTGGGTTGCAACACTCCTAGGTTGAGTTTATGATAGGCTGAGTATGAAAGAATGTTCACACTTGCTCCTAAATCTAGAAGGGCCCCATCGATGGTGTAATTACGAATTACACACAAGATAGTAGGTGAGCCTGGGTCTTTTAGTTTAGGAACAAGGTGCTTTAGTATTATAGAACTCATATGCTTGGCCTACTTAACCAAACCATCCATGTGCACCCTTGATTCTGTCTCCTGCATTGACAAGTCCCTAAGGAATTTTATAAACGCAGGTGATTGCTTTATGTTGTTGCGGAGAGGCTTATTCATTCGCACTTGTTTAAACATGTCCTAGATGGACTCGGTGGAAGCCTCTATCCTAAATATAGAGGGTGCACATGGAGCTGCTGGAGGTGTCACTGAGTAGCCATGAAAAGTCCAGTGGGGAGCGAAATGAGATGTGGTTCTTTTGGTTGTGGGTGTGAGACTCAATGGCCCTTGTACCCGACTAGAGGAAGAGAGAGTGCACGAATCCGCGTTGGGTACTTCTAATTTTTCATCTTGGGTCTTTGCCATGCTCAGATGCTCGTCGCCTTGGTTGGCTGTTAGCCAGCCATTTTGAGATGTGGTTACTGCCTGAGCTTGCCCTGGGTATGATGAGGGGCTAGCATCCGGTTCACATTCTACCAAATATTGTCCTTGGATTTATGATGGGTTCACTTGGTAACTTACCCTCATCCATTCGACTTAGAGCCATGGCTAGCTGTCCCATAGCGGTTTCTAGCTTTGCAATAGATTGGGAGTGGGAGTGATGGAGTTGCCAATCAACTTGATGATCAGCTTCAATTCGCTTAAAAGCTGTCAACGCTATCTTCTGAAATGAATCATATTTGGATTGAAGTGGAGGCAGATGCTGAATGGTTAAAGTTCTGGGGGCTGAGTCCGAATGATTTTGGAAATTTTGATAAGGGCATGGAGGCACAACATTAGGGTTTTGTTGAGATCTTTGGCTTTGAAAACCCAGAGCTTTGCGGCCTCCAGGAGAAGTTAGGACATTGTATCCACCTGGGGTTGTAGATATTCAAATAAGGGTCATTAGATGGCTTATCGTACCAATTGTAAGTGGCCTTTACTTCCTTCTGCACAAGCTCAGGTTGGGAATGCACATGAGGGCAATTGTAACATGTATGGGAAGGGTCAGAGCAGATTGCACAAACCTCTATACACGCTATTGTCTGCGATCCTAAAGACAGGCATTGAACTAACATTTTAGATATGACATGAAAGGTCGGGGCTAGGTCTTGGCCAGTGGCCAACACACACTATATATCACATAATCCTAAACTCATCCTTGAACTTAAAAGCCTTGAACAAGTTAGAGTCATCACTTTTGGTATAAGCACTATTTACCAAAATTCCATATCTAGCGTGTGCTGGTAGGCTCACCAAGGCTTGGGTCCTTAACTACAAAAAAATTGTAACGCCCTGAACCCATAATCCCGAGCTCGGTGCATTATACTTGATAAAATCCCGTTATTCCATAATATACGCAGCGAAAAATATAAACATAATCTCCATATATAAAATACCATAATACCAGACTTTACTACTTCCTATCTACAATCCATATTATCACAAGCATTTCCATATATACACATATCTCCAAAACATTTTAGTATTCACAATCATTCCCTCCTCACAAACTTAAAACATAATAACATAAAACATAAAATTAAACTTTATACATTCCCCATAGTATATAAAAAATATACCCTTTTTCTTTACAATCCTAAAAAATGCTAATAATCCTCGAGTTCTCTAAGCCCGACCTCAAGGATGTCCTGAAAAGGAAATAATCATATTCGAGTGAGACACATCTCAGTAAGGGAAGAAACAATATATTAAAAGTAGTGTGTGGCTAACATGAGGTTTATAAATATTTTTTTAATTACATCTGCAAAACATTACCATAAATACTGAAATCATTCTTTGAGCCTAACCATACACATGCAAAAGGTTTATCCCACGAGATTACCTAAGGATAGGGGTGATTACCCGCCCATATAAGTAGCACCCCTCTACTCTGATACTTTTGACAACCAGAAGGTTACAACTAAAGCATACCAGGGCACTCACCTTACTCAATAAGCTCTCAAGTATTAGATTGATCTCGTACTCACACAGCACAACAAAATTTTACCAGTGAAGGCCCCAAGGATAGGGAAATTTACCCGCATATACAAGTAGGTTCATTCTTCCTTAGTTCGTTATGCAGCTACTGCCACATCTGAAGTTACTAGCGCACTCACCTTTCTCAACATGCCCTCAAGCAAAGAGTACGCCTCACCCATAATACACTATTCTTTTTGCCATTATTCAACCATTCACATCTATTCATGTTCATAGCTTAAACATAACATTACTGTAGACACCCCATTTTTACCCAGGCCCAATATATTTATCATTATTATTATTATTTTATTAGTATTTTTATTATTTTATTTATTCTTATTATTATTATTATTATTAATTTTCACTAATCTTATTATTATTATTATTATTATTATTATTATTATTATTTTCTTTATTATTATTATTATTATTTTTCATTAGTATTATTGATATTACTTTTATTTTTATTTTTTTTACGTCTATTTTATTATTATTATTATTTATTATTTTCATTATTATTTTTAATTTTTATTATCATTATTATTAGTATTTTTATTACTATTATTACTATTATTTTATTTATTATTATTATTATTATTATTATTATTTTTCATTAGTATTATTATTACTTTTATTTTTATTTCTATTTATATTGTTTATTATTATTATTATTATTATTATTTATTATTTTCATTATTATTGACATTATTTTTAATTATTATTATTATTAGTATTTTTACCTTTATTTATTACTATTATTATTATTATTTTATTTATTTATTTATCTTTGTTATTACTATTATTATTATTATTATTATTATTATTATTATTAGTTATTTTTGTCATTACTATTACATATATTATTACCATAAAATATGAAGAGAATAAAAATGAAAAAGGAAAGGAGAAGAAGGAATTTTTGGGGTTGAAATTTTATAAAAGGGGGCGCTGCACAAGGCTGCGGGGGGGGGGGGGGGGGCAAGGGCAGAGCCACAGAAAAAAAAAAAAACGTCTGCCTCTTCCTTCTTCTTCTTCTTCTTCCCGTGCACTAGACGGCCGCCCCTCACCCCTCTCGTCCATTCTCCTCCTCTCCAGAACCGCCACCACCCAGCCGAACCAGAGCCCACGCACCAGCAGCCACCGCCACGAACCCCAGCCCCCTGCCGAGACCATTCTCGGCTCTCTGCCGCTGCAACTCCGGTGAACCACCCACGTAACATCGTCAACCTCCCAGCCTCCATACTCGACGAACCAGCAAATCCGGC
The DNA here is from genome assembly GCF_029873635.1 of Malania oleifera. NCBI lineage: Eukaryota > Viridiplantae > Streptophyta > Magnoliopsida > Santalales > Ximeniaceae > Malania > Malania oleifera. Next base: position 31,266,918 of record NC_080418.1, on the reverse strand, counting down.
CGCTCACCAGACAGTCCAGGCATCGCCGTCGCCATCGCCCCACCTCCTCTGTCATCAGACCAGCCCCGCCGTCGCCGTCGAGCACTCATGACTTTGTATCTCCAACAGCAGCAGTAAGACCATCCTCGGCTCTCTGCCGCTGCAACTCCGGCGAACCACCCACGTATCAACGCCAACTTCACGGCCAGCCTTTCCACCCTCATCTCAGGCTACTGTGGTCGACGCTCCTCCAACTCCGGTAGCAACCTCTGAGGTGAACTCCCTGACTCTACACACACATCACACACTTAAACACACTTACACACCAACACACACACACAGAAACACCAGCAAATATATGTAAAAATGTTTTTTTTTTTTATTTGTTTAGTTATCCACATATTTATTTAATTTTATTATCATCTTGTTTCATTTTTTTTATTATTGTAAATATTAACCGGTTTGCTCTCATTGTGGTAGGATTTTTTTTTATTTTTTGCGGAGGATTTTTGAGGTCATAATATTCATGCATGTTTAAATTCCCTTTGTTTTTTTTATGCATATTAAATAATAAATATTTTTATTTTCATGTTATAATATTTGTTTATGTGGTTAATATTTGTGTTCATATTTTTTTTATTGTAAAGTTCTTATTATAGAAATTTGTTTAAAGTTCAGATTTTTACTACATATATAATATTGTTGTAGATTGTTTATTGATATTTTTTGTCATATTATTATATTGGCGTTAATATTTTAATAATGTAGAATACTTATTATTTTGGCAATATTGTATTACATACTTAATAACTTAGTGTTTTATTCATATATTATATTTAGCAAATTAACATTTTTAGCTACGTGTGTATTATATATATATAGCATTTTAGCAAAAATTATATGTTTAGTATTCTCGTACTTTTTATAGTGCTGTAACACATATTTACTGACTTAGTGTTTTGTTGATATTATATATTTAGTATATATTAGTATTTTAGTCACATATTTCGTATTAACTATTCTTAGTACATTAGTATATCTAGTATTATTTATCTCTAAATGTTTAGTATTACATATGTTTAGTACTTAATATTGTGTAGTTTTTTTTTAGTATATATAGAATCATGTATATTATTATTGCTAATATTTTCCTAGTATTTTTAGTATGTATAACATTACTTATTAGGGTATTAATATTTATCATTATAATTACTATTTTGGTTATACCGTATGGGGTGTTATATTTAGTATGGTATATTTGTATTAACTTAATTATTATTTTTATCAGTATTTTCTCGATTTTTTTTTATCCCTATGATTTTATTGTGAGGGTATGAGCCTTCGGGCATCACGTACCCTAAGCTCTGAGGGAATATCTATATATATATATATATATATATATATATATATATATATATATTATCTTTATTTATTTTTTACATGTACTTATAAATTCATAAAAAAAAAGAAGTAATTTAAAGAATTATAAGATTAACTTAGGGATTATTTTAAATTAATTAGGTACCGTTCGTAAGAACGGGCGCGTAGGGGGTGCTCGTACCTTCCCCTCGCGTAACCGAACTCCCGAGCCTAACTCTGGTAATGTAGACCGATTCTACCCCTAACGGGGTAGTAATCATGTGTTCTAACCGCACTAAAGGTTAGTGGCGACTCCTACACCATATTTTTCTATGAAAATATTAAACTGATTTTAATTTCACCGCCCGGGGCACACGCGCACTCACCTTTCTCAACATGTCCTCAAGCAAAGAGTACGCCTCACCCATAATACACTATTCTTTTTGCCATTATTCAACCATTCACATTTATTCATGTTCATAGCTTAAACATAACATTACATTTCACTTTAAGTGACTCTTTCCATTTATATTGTTCACATTTCACATTTCATTTCCATTATCACTTCATTGCCATTGCATTGCATTTTCCTTTCTTTCATTCATACTACAGCTGGTCTTTAGCCATCATTAGTTAATCTACAACTCCTTTTAGTTCTCATCAGTTAGTCTACATAGAAATGTGCTAAAATCTGCTAGCATGACTCTTTTCAACTGTCTTACATTTACATGGTTGTATTAACATACACAAGCAGTATAGTCCATAACATTTTTTATTCTTAATGCTTTACTTACTTAGCTTGCATCTCATACATTTAGCATATATTTGTACAGAACTTACATTTACTCATGCCACATAATTTAACAGTAAAATACATACATATTCCTGTAAAATAGGCCAATCAACTCTTAATGTTCATATATTGCAAATATATCTTTCATTTCTTACATAATTATCCTGAAAATATTATTCAGTTTTATTGGTTCATTTTCACATATACATAGGTAAATAAGCAGCCCTGAGCTCAGAAAACAAAATTTACATGATTGACATTTTATACTCAAATGAAAACTCTTATGCATATATATAACATGGTTCATTTTATTTAATTCATAAAAACCTGATTTAATATATAATTTTCCCTTACCTAACTTTTAAACTATGCTGGCAGGATCCCCGAACTAATACCCACATCGTTCACTTGGACCCTAAATCCAAAAATCTTAGTTTAATTCAAATAATTCCAACTGACTCAAGTCTTAAGAAAAATACTTATTTAATACTCTCTAGGGTCTAAATAACAATATTCATTAAGAAATTCCCAAAATAACTTACTTACCCTGATTTTGGGATGTTTCCCAAACCCCTCAAACCAACGATCAGCTCCTATAGCCTTACAGAGAACGATCCTACGAACCTTGTGGTTGTTTTGGATCATCAAATTGGGTCAAATCCAGCTCGAAATTGAAGAGAGAAGGCTGGGAAAACCATTTTTTAAGAGAGAGAGAGTGAAGGTTCCCGAATTTTCTTGCTAAAAATTAGAGAAATTCTGTTTATGGGTAGGGCTTCGTCGACGAGACAAGTGGGTTCGTCGATGAGCCATTATAGATACTTCGTGGATGAGAAGATACTGTCGTCAACGAAATTCAGAGTTTCGAATATACTCTCTCGGGATTCCTTCATTGACGAGGGTCTAAGTTCGTTGGTGATCTCTAGAAGAACTCTCGTCGACGAAGACAGGTCATTCGTCAACGAGGCCTGCTATTCCTTCTTTAATTTCTTTCCTTTTTCCCTCATTATCCATTAATCCATTTCATTTATCATACTTCCTAATTATTTAAATAATTTTAATTCTCCGGGTCATTACAAAAATTATATTGATAAACCTAACTATCCCAAGTTCAGTAGAAAGTGGGTAAGTCAGGTATCGATCCATGAGGACTTGAAGCGCAGTTAGTAAACCTCTTCCAAGTTAGTTTATTATGGCCTTGTTATGAAAAAGAAGTAAAAGGTGACGTTTTGCAATGGTGGTTGTTTCTAACTACTGAAAAGCGATTAAATAAAAGCGAGTAAATCTATACTACTGGAAAGCAAGTAAATTTATAAGTTATCCTGCTCCTACAAAGCAATACTATGATCTGAATCAGACGCTGGATGCCATGCCTCTGTTTACGTTCATCCAGACTTCCATAGAAGTACTAACCCGAGCGGGCGAAAGTGGGAGAGGGGCGATCGAGGGCACAGGGTAGCAAGGGTGCACCAACCGTCCGGAGCACGGTTGGGAACTAGAGTGTCATGCCCCGAACCCGAAAAAAGGACCCAGGGGTGAAAATGTAATTTAACATGTCCTTGTATCATACAAATCATCCAAAGATACGATACGATGAATGAGGTGCGACCCCGTGGGGTTCCCAGGCACCCTATACACATTCACATACAACCAAATACACAGCAGAAAAAGGTCTTTCTATACATATACAGTACCATTCAAGAGTCTATATAACAGGAGCCCAAGCTCCGTACACAAAACAAAAACCTGGTTGCCACCCATACCCCAAAATGACAATCCAAGAACAAAAAGTTCTAACACTTACCCAAGCGCTACCCGCAGTACACCGGCCACTATGTTCCTATACCAAAAAGCTAACTCCGGTTACCCGAAGGACTTGAAAATATGTACATATAGCAGGGGTGAGACACCTCTCAGTAAGGAAGAATACATGTTATGTCGGTGTGTGACATTTGAGTGTTATCATGATAGCAAACATACATAGTTCAATGCAATTCTAGTATTTTTCGTAAAAAAAATTCTAGTGCAGTGCATACACGCACACACACACATGATCAACTCGGTGTCGTCACACCCTTCGGCCCGTAGCTGGCTCGCATTACACAGTGTCCCGGGCACATGGTGAACCCCTGGCTTCCATGGTATCGTATTGGTACAAACTTGTGGATCCACACCCTTTGGTGATCAGCCGATAAGGCTCACGCCCTCGCATATAGAGCTAGAGACTCTTGCCAAAAATGGCTTAGTGATTTCATACGCCTTCGGATATAGAGTCGAACACTCTTTCAGGTATGTGGAATAACTTGAAACTCAGTTCCTATTACATTTCAATAAAACACAACCATGCATGCTCATATAATCAAAGAAATCACACCCCATTTGGTAATTTTAAAATCATATTTTCCAAACTTATACAGTTTAAAATAAAGTCAAGGCATGACCATCCCTATTTCACAGTATAAATAACAATATACACATGGTTTTCAACAAAACTAGGGATGCAATCAAAAAACCCCTTTTTCCCAAAACTGTAACATGAAAAACTCATAATTTTACATGTTAGATCCCCCCAAATGAGTAACCAAAATGCACACAGGACCGTGAACCACAGTTCTACCAAGTCCTATTTTAAAAATAACTAATATAAACTGAATCCCCTTACCTTTTTCCCAAGTGGCGAATCTCGAACTCTAAGGCCCCTAAACAGCGAACCGAGTTCTAAAACCTACAACCTATAGTACAGAATATGCTCACGACTCCGTTCTCTACAAAACTACTAGAACAAAATGAAAACCAATCCTTACCTCAATTTTATGCCAAAACCCGAAAATGCCTGGAATGAAGATCCGATCCAAAAATTTTGAAGAGAATCCTTCCCTGATCCTCTTGGTAATGTCGGATCCTCGATTCCAGCGACATATAACGAAGAAATCTAGAGAGAGAGAGAGTGGCCTTCAAGTTCTAGATAGAGAGGGAGAGATTTTTTAGGTTTCTTAGCTTGGAAGTAATGAAAATATCTAATTATAGCCCTTTGACCTGGCCACTCCTCATGGACGAATGGCGTCCTTATCAACAAGGCCACATAGACAGCTCACCGATGAGACGATGGCCTCGTCAACAAACTTGATATTACTAGTTTTGCGAAACCCCTCGGCTTCTCCTTGAAGACGAGCCTCTGAATTTCATCAACGAGAAGCACATGGATTTCATCGATGAACCCTGGCTTTGTCGATGAAGCCTGCTCGATTACCAATATACCCCTTTCTTAATTATTTAAACCTATATATCATGGTTCGGGGTTCTTACAACTTCCATCCTTACAAAAATTTCGTCCTCAAAATTTGCCATCTCTCATTCATGAAATCAATTGTACACTCGACTTAGGAAGAAAACCGGCAACCACTATTACGTAGTCCCGTGAAAACATATACATACCCTCACTTATGGAAAAGGAATACCACGGTAACAAACATAAATCGTCTCAAAAGTTCACAAATACATACACTCCTCAAGACCAACCACCGATTCCAATACAAAGTAGGGTAATGTACATGACTCAAAACAACTGTGGATACTTTCGGTGTATTTCTACTTCCAATTCCTAAGAAGCTTCCTCAACCTCGTGATTCCGCCACAATACCTTCACCAAAGGTATGTCCTTGGTACGTAGCTTTTGAACTTTATGGTCCAGAATCTGAACAGGTATCTCCTTATACGCTAAAGTATTCCCAATTTCCACATCCTCGTAACTAATAACATGTGAAGGATCCAACACATACCCCCTCAATATGGATACGTGAAATACATTGTGGATCCTCGAGAGTGCTGGGGGTAGTGCAATTCCTCAGGCTACTGGACCCACTCGCTCAAGAACCTCGAATGGTTTGATGTACCTCGGGTTTAGCTTGCCCTTCTTCCCAAATCTCATCACCCCTTTCATCGGAGCGATTCTTAGAAATACCTTACCCCCCCACCTCGAACTCTAACTCACGGCGGCAAATATCTGCATAACTCTTCTGCCAACTCTAAGCTGATTTAATCCTCTCTTGGATCAAATCCACCTTCTCAGACACCTGTTGCACAAGTTCAGGTCCAAACACCTAACATTCACCAACCTCATCCCAATACAGAGGAGATTGACACCTCTGACCATACAGAGCCTCGAATGGTGCTATCCCAATACTAGCCTGGAAGCTATTATTATAGGCGAACTCTACTAGTGGCATAAACTGTATCCAGCTATCACCAAAGTCTAATACACAAGACCGTGACATATCTTACAAGATTTGTATCGTCCTCTTCAACTATCCATTAGTTTGGGGGTGGAACGCTATACTGAAAGTAAGCTTCGTCCCTAAAGCCTCTTAAAAGCTCGACCAGAAACGAGAAGTAAACCTTGGGTCTCAATATGATACAATGGACACTAGTACTCCGTGCATTCTCACAATCTCATGCACATATAACTCTGCTAGCCCACCCAAAGGGTAGCTAACATTCATCGGTATGAAATGAGCAGATTTCATCAATCTATCCACGATCACCGAAATGGCATTTTACCCGTGAAGTGCTGGCGGTAGTCCAGTCACAAAATCCATGGAAATATGCTCCCATTTCCACTTTAGAATAGCTAAGGGCTGTAATGGCCCTGCTGGCCTCTGATATTCGGCTTTCACTTGTTGACATGTCAGACATTGCTCCACAAATTGAGCAATCTTCCTCTTCATACCACTCCACTAAAAGGTCTCATGTAAGTCCCGATACATCTTTGTACTACCCGGATGTACTGTATACAAAGAACGATGCGCTTCCTTCAGAATCATCCTTTTGATCTCATCGTCATTCGGAACATATAAATTGATCCCAAACCTCAACACACTTCCCTTAGAGATGTTGAACTCTGTAGTCAATCCCTACTGTACCTTTTCCATAACCTCTGTCAACTCCGCATCACTAGCCTGCGCGACCTTTATATGCTCAAACAAAGTCAGATGGATCACCAAACTAGCAAAGAAAACCTAATGATCACCACGCACTAATTCTATACCTGAGTTCTCCAGATCCTGTCTGATGTGACAATGAGCTACAACTGCAGATACGGTCGTATGTTTCAACTTTCGACTCAATGCATCAGCCACCACATTAGCTTTTTTGGGGTGATAGCTGATGGTGCAATCGTAGTCCATGATCAACTCAAGCCATTGTCTCTGCCTCATATTCAGCTACTTCTGCATGAAAAAGTACCTGAGGCTCTTGTGGTTAGTGAAAATCTTGCATTGCATACCATATAAATGGTGTCACTAGATTTTCAGCGCGTATACAACAGCATCTAACTCCACATCATGTGTAGGGTAATTCTTCTTGTAATCCTTTAGTTGTCAATAAGCATACGTTACCACCTTACCCTGTTGCATAAGCATACATCCCAAACCCTTTAGAGACGCGTCGCTATAGATCACAAAACCGCTATCCCCCCAAGGAATGGTCAAAACCGGAGCAGTAACCAGCCGATGCTTCAACTCTTGAAAACTCTGCTCGCAATCACTGGTCCACTCAAATTTCACTACTTTCCCGGTCAATCGAGTCATAGGCCAAGACAACTTAGAGAACCCTTCCACGAACCAACGATAATAACCCTCCAATCCTAGAAAACTTCAAACCTCCTGCACATTCTTCAGCCTCACCTAGTCGACCATAGCTTCAATCTTGCTAGGATCAACTGATATGCCATCTCTTGTCACCACATGGCCTAAGAATGCCACCTGATTCAACAAGAAGTCACACTTCTTCAATTTAGCATACAACTTCTTCTTTCGCAGAATCTGTAATACTAATCTTAGATGATTCTCGTGCTCTTTCGAACAGCTCGAGTATATCAGAATGTCATCGATAAACACTACCACAAACCGGTCTAAGTACTCATGGAAAACCCTATTCATCAGATCTATGAACACTGCTAGGGCATTCGTCAACCCAAACGGCATGACTAGGAACTCGTAGTGGACGTATTTGGTTCGGAAAGTAGTCTTTGCAACATCTTCAAATTGAACCCTCACCTGATGATACCCTGACCATAGGTTAATCTTAAAAAAGACATGTGTGCACTGTAGCTGGTCAAAAAGATCATCTATACGAGGCAAAGGGTAGCGATTCTTCACAGTTACCTTGTTAATCTCATTGTAATCAATACACATGTGCATCGACCCATTCTTTTTCTTCACAAACAATACTGGAGCTCCCCAGGGTGAAACACTAGGTTGAATGAAATGCCTGCCCACTAATTCCTGCAACGGCTCCTTCAACTCCCGAAATTCCACTTGAGCCATTTGGTACAGAGCTTTAGAGATCAGTGCCTTGTGAAGCAGCAACTCTATCGTGAACTCCACCTCACGATCTGGAGGTAAACCAAGAAAATCATCTGGAAACACATCCGAGAACTCGCTGACTACCCAAATATCCTCGAATGTCAACTCATCCCACAGTAGTTCTTTCACACAAGCTAGATACCCCTGGCATCCGTTCAAGAGTAATCTCCTCGCCTGCAATGCCGATAGAATCTGTGGCATCGAACGCACACACAATCCTATAAACTCATACTCCTGCTCCCAAGGAGGTCTGAACACTACCACCTTTCTACAACAGTCGATCACAACATAACTGAAGAATAGCCAGTCCATCCCTAATATGACATCAAACCTTGACATATCGTAGACCACAAGATTCGTTGGTAGCAACTTCCCCTGAATTACCACTGGGCAATCTTCTAACATCCTCCTATAGGAAGACAAACTCCCATATGGTATAGCTACAAACAATTCTTCATTCTTGACTTGGGTCTCCGCCACACACAATTTCACAAAATTTACAAATATAAAAAGGTGGGTCGCACCCGAATCAAATAAAACTACAACTTTATTCAAAAGCAATATCATCGTACCTGTCACCGCATTCCTTGCCTGCTCAGCATCTGTCGGAGTATGCGAGTACACCCTTGCCAGAGCTGTATTCGCTTGGTGGGTTCCCCGGGATACCTGATTACTCCCTTGATTCTAACTCAAAGAAGGTGTATCCCACTTCCGTGCATGATAATCCTGAGCCATTTGACCCGAATGGCCATAGTTGTGGTAGTTACCCCCAAACGGCTAGCACTCCCCACCATGCCATTTATGGCACTTGACACAACGATCAGCCGTCTGGCTCATCTGAGAACCCTGATGCTCGGTACTCTGGTGATAAATCGAGCCTCTGTTCCTCTTATTCCACGATCCCTGATGAGATCCAGACTGAGAACCAGAAAGTACTAACCTTTTCTTCGGCTCCTAATCCACCTCATCCTCCTAGATACCAGTCTCAATCACAATGGCTTTATCCACCAAAATCAAGAATTCGCAGATTTGAAGCATACCCACTAATCTGCGGATGTCCTTCCTCAGGCCCTTCTTGAACCTCCAAGTCTTCTCATATTCGTTCAAGATCAAACATGGCACAAACCGAGATAACTCTATATATCGAGCAGCATACCCCTGCACCATCATACTCCCTTGAGTCAAAGCAGAAAACTCATCCTCCTTAGCGTCGCGTACAGAAGCTAGGAAGTATTTATCAAAGAACACCTCCTTAAAATGGCTCCAAGACATGTCCACAAAATTGGCCCTTTACTTCTCCAGCAGATTCCTTGCAGTCCACTAACGCCCTACCTCCCCTAACAACTAGAAGGTAGCATAAAAGATTCTCTGTCTGTCCGTGCAATGTAGGACCTCCAAAATCCTCTCAATCTTCTTGACCTAGTCCTCTGATATCTTTGGGTCATGTCCCCCTGAGAACGTCGGAGGATGCATGTGTGTGAACCTCTCAACGGTGCACCCCGCAGGTGTAGGAGAACATTTGCATCTCCTAACACTCCGCCCGATCTACCGTAGAACCTATCTTGTCAAACCTCGAGGCACTAACCGAGACTCATCGCTCGCCCTCTCCTTAGAGCCACTTCCTAGGTTATTATCCTTGGGCTGCATTATGAAAATTCGATAGGAACCTATTAGCATTCCTACATAAATACGATTAACATAATTATCTAACCTTAATCATGTTAACTACCATTTGTCAGGTCTAGATCTATTCTGTCACACCGACATGAAAGCCATCAATGGTTTGCCATGATTTTACTGAAATCGTAATTCCAGGAAAAACACAAAATTTCGCCGACAAGTCTCGATTTAGCAACAAAACATCCTTAAACCAACTCTACCCATTTTCCACCTCCTATACTCTGGTATGTACTCATAACTACGCCTAACCAAGTCTACAAGACCCAATAGTCTAGTTAACTCTGATACCAAGCTATCACGCCCCGAACCTGGAAATGGGACCCAAGGGTGAAAATGTAATCTAACTTATCCATGTATCATACAAATCATCCAAAGATATGGTACGATGAATGGGGGTCCAACCCCATGGGGTTCTCAGGAATCCTATATACATTCATATACAACCAAATACACAGCGAAAAAAGGTCTTTCTATACATATACAGTACCATACCAAAGTCTATACAACAGGAGTCCAAACTCTGTAGCATAAAACAAAAACTCGGTTGCCAACCATACCCCAAAATGACAATTCGAGAACAAAAAGTCCTAACACTTACCCAAGTTCTATCCACAGTACACTGGCCACTACGCTCCTATACCAAGAAGCTAGGTCCGGTTACCCGAAGGACCTAAAAATATGTACAGGGGTAAGACACCTCTTAGTACGGAAGAATACATGTTATATCGGTGCGTGGCATTTGAGTGTTATCATGACAACAAACATACACAGTTAAATGTAATTTCAGTATTTTCACAAAAAAATTCCAGTACAGTGCATACACGCACACACACACATGATCAACCCAGTCTTGTCACACCCTTTGGCCTGTAGCCTGCCTGCATTACACGGCATCTTCGGCACATGGAGAACCCCAGACTCCCATGGTATCATACCGGTACAAATTGCTGGATCCACAGCCTTCGGTGATCAGCTGGTAAGGCTTATGACGCCTAGATATAGAGCCGGACACTCTTTTAGTACCTAGAACAACTAGGAACCCTGTTCCTATTACATTTCAATAAAACACAACCATGTATGCTTATATAACCAAACAAACTACACCCATTTGGTAATCCAAAAATCATGTTTTCCAAACATGTACAATTTAAAATAAGGTCAAGACAATGTCATCCCTATTACACAGTATAAATCACAATATACATACTGTTCAACAAAACTAGGGATGCAACCCAATACCCCTTTTTTCCCAAAACTGTAACATGAAAAACTCATAATTTTACCTGTTAGATCCCCCCAAATGAGTAACCAAAATGCACATAGGATCGTGAACCACAGTTCTACTAACTCCGATTTCAAAAATAACCGACATAAACTAAATCCCTTTACGTTTTCCCCAAGTGGCAAATCTCGAACCCCAAGGCCCCTAAACAATGAACCGAGTTCCAAAACCGATAACCTACAGTACATAATATACTCATGACTCTATTCTCTACAAAACTACTGAAACGGAAATGAAAATCGAGCCTTACCTCTATTTTACGCCAAAACCCAAAAATACCCGTAATGAAGATTCAATCCACAAATCTTGAAGAGAATCCTTCCCTGATCCTCGTGGTAGCATCGAATCATTGATTCCAGCAACGTACAACGAAGAAATCTAGAGAAAGAGAGAGAGTGGCCTTCAGGTTCTATAGAGAGAGGGAGAGATTTTTTAGGTTTCTTAGCTTGTAAGTAATGAAAATATCTATTTATAGCCCTTTGACTCAGCCACTCCTCGTCGACGAATGGTGTCCTCATCGACGAGGCCACATAGACAACTTATCAACGAGATGATAGCCTTGTTGACGAACCTGATATTACCAGCTTTTCGAAATCGCTCGGCTTCTCCTCGTTGACGAGTGGCACATTGATTTCGTTGATGAACTCTGGCTTCGTCGATGAAGCTTGCTTGATTACCAATTTACCCATTTCTTAATTATTTAAACCTATATATCACTGCTCAGTTTCTTACACGGAGTATGCCCTCTCTCAACGATAAACAAAAACCTCCGCGGTTCCATAGGTGACTATTTCCCTCTAACTGATACATAAAAGTGCTTATCCTTATCTGCAATCTTTCATCAAACACACAACAGGTAAATGGAAAGTAGTAAATGAAAGCATATAAATGAAAGCAAGAGTAAAACGAAAGCATATAAAGTAGTATTATTTAGAATGTTTGTCACTAACATTGGGAATTACAAACAGAGTGATCATTTAATATACATGGATAGCACATGAACTCCGTCGGTTGTCACAGGCCTACGAACACTTCATGCACACACTGAAATAAGAATTGAAAACTATGCTACTTTTATTTTGTCTTGGCTCTCAATGACATCTTAAGTTTGTCACTAACCTAAAAGAGGCCAAAAAGGAACACAAAGCTCCTGTTCATAGAAAATATTTATAGGCTCTAGGGTTTACAAAGTTTGTTTGGCAATTTAGGAAGGTTTGTAGAAGATCTCGCGCGGCAGATCATCGTTATCGACTAAGTTGCTGCTTCGTCATTCTTGTGCGTACCGTGGTCAAGACTCGCGAGAAGTCAGGGATTCGAATCTCCAATGCCTTCGAATCTGTCGCGCCTTAGGGTCTTGATGGTCGAGTTGATGGTTGAGACTTGCAATATGTCGGTCTTCAGGAAATCTCAGTATCTCGTCATAGTCACCCTTGAAGGTCTCCTGGTCGAACACTTCGTCGAGACTCTCAATACTTCTAAATTTAAGTTTTGTCTCAGCATCTCAACGTGGTCACCCTAGTGGGTTGCTTGGTCAAGCACTTGGTCAAACCTTTAAGCAATTCGATCTTAATCTAAACCTTAGAGTTTGCAGTGGAAGACTAAGTCGCCCCTGTGGTTTGGTGGTTGCGCGACATAGTTGAGCATCATATTCGTGTCCATTTATACTCTGAAGCTTCTGGAGCTTGGCTAAACGTCTGAATTTGAGCTTTGATTCCTCCAAATTCTCCTTGGATTCTTGTAATGCCTAACTCCATGGTTTTAACCTTTTTTTCCTAAAAAGATAAACAAACCTTGCATAACTCTGAACAACGATAACTTTGGGTTAATATATAATAAAATAAGGATAAGCATAGGTAAATGAGGGTCTAAGATCATATATTTTAGGGGCTCATCATGTGCTTATTAAAAATCATCATTCTCAATCAAATTAGAGGTAGCCTGGGAGGGATTCAAACTGTTCATCGAATTATAATAATAAAATCCCTTTGAGCTTTAAATGTAAAAATTCTCTAATTTTGATTTATATAGAAGCTTTCTCCTTCATAGGAATTCTTTATCCTTTCACGATCATATTGAGAAAAGACTCTTCCTATCCCCTGGTTCGTATCCTTGCTCACAATTATAATCATGTCTAAAGGATACTTTCCATCGTTCAAAGGGCATTGTTCATGAAATTTGTATACTCCTAAATGCTCTTTGGTAAGATGAGTTGGACATATTTACTAGCACGAAAACATTTTTAAATTATGTCCTGCTTCTTCATGAATGCTTTTCTGAACTTAAAAGAGATTTAATATTTAAGAGTATTCATTCAAATTCACTCCACTAGCTCTCAAACTTTATATAAAATCATTTAGAGCTTCATTTTCATGAAATTAAGTTAAATGGCTTGTATGATTGGTATAGGTTACAACACATATGAAAATGCATTATTTCAAGAAACCTATGCATGAACCTTATTGTTTAATGTCATTTGATCTTGTGCCTCTCACTCATTAGGACTTATAAAGAAAAGAGGTAATGTAGGCTTAGTTCATTTAGAGAAATACTCATTGTGACCTTTTGGTCCTCTAAGCCTAAGCATGGTAAGCCAAGATTAAATCACGAAAAATCTAAAACACTTGGCTAAGCAATTAGAAAATGAAAACGGCATGAAATGAGTAGAGTACATAATTGAGGGCGAGCATTTATCCTTCTTATCTATATAAATTAAAATGTTCTCATATTCTTATATCGTTTATGCCTTTATGCCTATATGCCTATATGTGTATAACATTGCAGCACTATCCATGATTCAATAAATGGTTAAAATTTCTTTGATGCATAGTTTATGTATTTTGGTAACACGAACTACTATTGAGCTATAATGAATATCTTGAGTTGATTATACTACCTGATTGCATGCTTGTGTTGAATGCCTTCTGCATGGCGGATGCAGTGGATGTGAATTGCATGCTGATAGTATATTTTAGGCTATTGCATGCTATATATAATCTATCTTTTGAGAACAACCATTTATTAGGTACATGTTTTGTGGGAAATTGTCCGATTTACTAACGACATGCTGCTAAAATTTTGATAGACTTTTCCCAACATAAAACCTTGTGCTAAAGATGATTATAATAAAATAAATGTTGAATTAATTTTGAAAGGATGAGTGCATATCAGTTGAATATTAAATTTCATCCTTGCATTATCATCAAGAACATTTAGGGGAGCTAAGCTCCATCTCTAGAGAAAGAGTATAAAGAACTCATATGCATAATGCTTTGATTTTGGAATAATTGAGGCTCTTCTAAGAACCCTGAACATCATATCAAGCTCTTAAAGCTATATATTTAGATATGGATTGTTCTTGGTTGTGAACACAAAATCAAGCCTTAATATATATTTTTTGATGCATGTGTTATCCATAAGGATAGCTATATTGGTTGCATAAAAGGAGTAAATTAATCTTTACCTGTATATTTATTTTAAGAGATTTAAAATGAAGGCTTATACTGATTGACATATTAAATGAATTTAATCTTTGGCTAGTATAAGTATTTCACTGTATCTAAGTTAGAATTCAATTTCATAGGGGGAGCATTTAGAATTAAATTACTACCCTGTTATGCTCACCAACACTTTTTAGCTTAGATTTGTTTTGAATCAAGCGTGGCATGTACTTAAATGTAAAGTTTTTATTGAAAATCATAATTTGAAACATGTTGTTTTGCCACAATCATTTGATTTGCCATATAATATTGCACATGATGGTTAAATTTTTAAGATCTCCATTCTGGTTGTTTCATGAAGTGTGCTTAAATGTTTAACCAAAATAATGTTGCTTGCTTGCATGATCTTTATTTTTTTGGCAAGCACCCCCTATGTCTTTTTGCAAACATCAAAGGGGGATATATATATAGACACACACACACACACACACACAAATACACACATATTTACATATACTTTTTGGTAAGAAATATTCTCAAAACTTAAAATTTTTATGTGTTGTCTTATTTTATATATATATATATATATATATAGACACACACACACACACACACACACACACACATATTTACATGTACTTTTTGGTAAGAAATATTCTCAAAACTTAAAATTTTTATGGCTTGTCTTATTATATATATATATATATATATATATATATTGCATAGCTGGTTCTGTAACTTCACATGTAAATGCATGTGAACTTGTTAAATTGTGTTTATGCTCAAACTGACTATTTGCTATCATATGTTACATGCGTTAAACTCAAATCTTTCACGGGTCTTATGCTATGTTTTAATTGCAATGGTTTGTATATATTTATGGTCTAGCCTTGTTTTCATGTCATTTAAATCATTTAAAGGACCAGTTATATTGTTTGTGTGCTTAATTGTTATATTTCATACTTTATGCGGTTATCTTTGTCATTCATTTTGCATTGTATGACTATTCTATATCTTGGATGATTGAAAGTTATACGTGTGTTTATTATTTCGATCCATACTGGATTGTTTGAGTTGATTATTGTGGATAATTATATACTTGAACCCAATCAGATCATTGAAATATAAATTTTTTTTAGGAAATGCTCCACTTTCAAATGGCATGCTGCCAAAATTTCTAAATTTTTTTCCCAAAACCATAATCTTGTATTTAAATGATATCTATCCATTGCTTGCCTATACGCTTCAATTTTTCCTTGGCCCTTTTTTGTTGTTGCAAAAAGGGGGAGAAGTAGACAAAACTGGGTATTTGGGCAAATAATGCTTAAGCTATAAATTTTCTTTATACATATTTTCAGGGGGAGCCTTTCATGGCTGTACCCATTTTTGGCTAAAGTATTTGTCATCATCAAAAAGGGGAAGATTGTTGACCTTATAGGTCATATCCCGTTTTGCATAAAGTTAGAGTGTTGACCCAACTTCGAGCAACCGAACCAAAAAGACCTTAGCGTCTTTGGTCAATGAAACATTTATCCTGACTTTTTCCAAAAACTCGGGCGCCCAAACATTTATGTTCAAAATACCCTTGGGAGACTGAAAGTGTAAGTTCGCTAAATTGAACTTGAGACCAGACAACCAAACCTCGAGCAGGTTGGAAAATAGTCTTGGTTAGCAGACCGAATATTTGTTCAGGCACCCAAACATGGAAAATCACTTTTTCTTATGTGTTTGTTCAGGCGACCAAACCTATGGCTCGGTCGACCGAAACTCTTGAGTTGACCTAATTTTTACCGAGGTTAAGTAGGGTAAAGCAAGGTTAATTTTATTAAACACTTTTAAAGCAAATTTAATAATTCCCCTAGTGTCCCCAACGGTTATAATTTGTGGCATGTCTATATATATGGCCTCATTTACTCAGATTAACATTGAATTAGCAACTTGATTAAGAGTAAAATTCGCTAAATTTTTGAGAGCATATTTTTCAAATACCAAGCCCATACACTCACTTTTTTGTTATTCTTTTGATAAATCTAGCCTAGTGATAGTGCCCTTGAGTGATTCTACATTATTCCCTATTGTTTAAACTCTAATTGGAGTGATTGCTTGATTGTTTTTTTCATTGAAAATTTAGCGAAGGTTTTTCTCCCCAGTTTAATTAATAATCAATGTGTGGGGAAAACTTTGTAGCTTGTGAGTCTTGGCACTTGTATTGCAAAACTTGTAAGCTTGTATTGTGATTGTGCAAAAATATTTTTTACAAGCTTATTTTTCAAATATCTCTTGTGCTAGAATTTTGAGAAAATATTTTTAGAGATATTTTGATTACTCTTGTTGAAAATCTTTGAAACCCTTATTGTGGTTGTTTGATATTGATATATTGTTTCAAAGATTTCTTGGGAATACACTCTTGCTCTTGATTGAACATTGATATTAGATTGAGTGTTATCACACGTATTGCACTGAGCTTATAGTTCTTATATTGTTGATGTGCATTGATTATTGCTTTTGCGTATTGGTAAAAATCTTCTTGTATTAGAAACAACTTTATTTGTACACAAATTTCATATTCACTGTTGTATTCCAAACGTGGCCTGAGGGGGCGTTAAGCTAGCTTATAAGGATCGGTAGGGCCTTCTCCCTAAGGAGAGTTTGTAAAGGTTGAGGTCAGCCCTGGAAATTTGACCTGGTTGTAACCGGTGCCGCTCCACTCGTTAAGTGAGCAATAGTGGAATCATTGGGCTTACGAGCTGAAGCGGGGATGTAGGCACAGTTGGCCAAATCTCGATAATGTATCGTATGTGCACTTTACATTTTCGTAGTTTTTTACTACACATGTATATTATATTTTTATGTGTATATAGTTAGACCCTAGGTTGAGTATTACTGTTGCTAATTTGGATATACCTAGGATAATTTTTTAAATACCCAATTCACCCCCCTCTTGGGAGTACACCAATTCCAACACCTTCTTTATAGGCTTGTTGCTTAAGGTGACAAGAAGAGCAATCTTCTTGTTATTTTTCAGCAACAAGCCTATAAAGATAAAAGACACGGGATGAGAAGGGATAACCAGGGATACTTGGAATGTTAGTGATTAGTACAACTTTGGAGTGTTAGTGGTTAGCGCAACTTGAATAGGACTACTTGGATTCAGGAACTCTCAATGCGACCTGCCTTCAAGGTAGTTAAAACAAATTGGATGGAGACCACTTAGATTTGAGGACTATCAATGCCACACACCTCTGAGATGGCCAAAACAATTTTGAAGGTGACTACTCAAATTCGAGAAATATAAATCCACCATGACTCCGAGGTAGCCAGAGCAATTTTTAGTGTGACTACTCGGATTTGGGAACTATAAATTCCCCATGCCTCTGAGGTAGCCAAAACAACTTGAAAAGGGGACTATTCGGATTTACAAACTTTAAATGCCATATGCCTCTAAAATAGCCAAGATAACTTAGATGGGACCACTCATATTTGGAAACTATAAATGTCACATGCCTCTAAGATGGTCAAAATAACTTGAAAGAGTACTATTTGGATTTGGGAACTCCCAATGCTACATGCCTTCAAAAAAGCCATGATAACTTATATGGAGCCACTCAGATTTGGGAACTATAAATGCCACATGCCTCTAAGATGGCCGAGATAACTTGGATGGGACCACTCATATTTGGGAACTATAAATGCCACATGCCTCTAAGATGGTCAAAATAACTTGAAAGTGACTACTCGGATTTGGGAACTCTCAACGCCATATGCCTCTGAAGCAGTCGGGGCAACTTGAAAGGGGACTATCCAGATTTGGGAGCTTTCAATGCCACATGCCTTAAAAATAGCTAAGATAACTTGGATGGAATCACTCAGATTTGGGAACTATAAATGCCACAAGCCTCTGAGATGGACAAAATAACTTGGATGGGACTTGTCAGATGGACAAAATAGTCTAGACAAAAATATTTGAATTAACAAAATAGTTTAAACAATTAGGGGACAATTAGGATGAATGGTAATCAAAACAACTTGGACATGACCACTCATATGAACAAGATAGTTAGGAAAATTTGGACATGACCACTCGTATGAATGAGATAGTCAGGACAATTTAGACGTGACTACTATTGGCCTAACAAAGCTTACAATTCTTATTTTGATGATAAAAAATCAAGATAAGTTTAATATGGTTTTCAAGTTAAACTATTTCAGGAAGCAGGAAAAGCTCAAGTATTTCAAAGCCAAATTCAAAGGTCAATAAAGCTCATGATAGACATACTGTATAAAAGCTTGAAGAATGAAAGTTGATTGAAAGCTCAAAGATGATATATGATCATGGAAAAGCAAGGATTTACAAGAAGATCAAAAGATTAGAGTTTTAAGGATGTCTCTATGTAAGTACATCATGTAAACCTCAATTTAAATTGAATTGAAGCATTAAGAAACTAAGAAACATATTTTTAAAAGACCTTAAAATATGTTTTTAAATCAAAATGATAAAGGTCTCAAGGAAGAAAGTTTTTCAAAGTAAAAAAGGGAGTTTCTGAGAGCCAGGCGGCTGCCCCAATAAAGGCAGTAGTTTGCCAAATATTAAAGAAATTAAACTTGGGAGGCAAAAGGGTCCCAGGCGACTACCTGAACCCTGTCAGGTGCTTGGGTGGTCAAGCTAGGTGACTGCCTGTTCCTTGATAGGCGACTGCCATCCTTCTGGATATATATTTTTGACTATGGCATGTGATTGCCAAGTCGTTGTAGGTGACTTCCACTCGAGCAGACTTTTAAAAACTCAATAGGAAGATTTTTTAAATGGATTTCTTGGACTCTACTCTTTTTGAAAACTTGATGTTTACTCCAAGTAAACTTGGGGGGCAAGGAATTATCTTTTAAAAATCTATATATAGCCCCAAATATAATGATTTTAAATACCAAGAAACTTTCTAGCAATCAAAGTACTCTCAAAGCTCTCAATCTCTTTTGTGCTTATCCTACGTTTACTACTGAATTTCTGCTGATCCCAACTCCGAATTTGAGCCTTCAAAGTCTAAATTTTTCAATACATAGAAGATATATTCGGTGATCTAAATTCAATTAAGCTTCAATCTCTTTATATTGATTTACATTGAAGTATATTTGTGCTGAATATTGTACTAACTAGCTCTGTTGTGAGAGTGTCTCTTGTACACAAACCTTTCTCTACTTGTTTCTTATTTCTAGACGATTCAAGGTCATTGGATTGTTGTTCCAAGTGAGGGGATATCATTTGGAGAGGCGGGCTCTAGCCTAATCGAAGGAGTGTTGTAAACAATGTTGTTCTATCCGGCAAAGGAACTGATCTAGTGAATCCTTCGGTGGTTTTCCAAAGGCAAGGATGTAGGCTGTGTATAAGCCGAACCTCGTAAAACCTTGTGTTCCTTTCTCTCTTCCCTACTCTTTACTTTTCAACATACTTTATAAACTACATGGATGCTTTATAATTTCTAAATTCTGAGTATTTGGTTATTAAATAGACTAGAAGATAATTTGTTTTGATTTAATCAGCATTGATTGCGGAAACTAAAAGGGACTACGTTGGTTGATCATCCTAAACTTATGAAATTGAAGGTTTATTTAAAAGCTAAACATTGGGAAGAAGTGTGATTGTGAATTTCAACATAGGGCTTATACAAATCCAACAAGCATTGCATATTACTATAGGGCTATTGTTACAAGAATCAAGTGCTTGGTTATTTCGTTTTGATTGTGGTTGATTTCGATTGATTATTTTACACGTATTTTGTGATTGTGTTTGGGTTGTGTTTATTATTATAATACAAAATCTTTTAAAAAGAACATAAATCTTTTAAAATCCAATTCACCCCCCTCTTGGGAACTATATCCTATTTTCAATTGGTATCAGAGCCTAGTTATAGTGAATCTTAACAATAAGTTATAAAAAGATCGAATGGCACACTTAGGAGCAGCTCCCTTCGGAGAGGGCCAATCCTCAACCCGACCACCTATCTTTTGTGGACATAACTACACTTTTTGGAAAAAAATAAATGCAAATTTATCTTCAATGCATGGATTGGAAAACATAGGAAGTTGTTATGGATGGAGATCTAATTCCTACCAAAATAGTGGACGGAAAACAAAATCCTAAATAGAAAAAAGACTTGACCGATATAGACTACAAAATGCTACAAATAAATTCAAATGCCATAAATGTCTTGTATTGTGCTTTAGATGCTAATGAATTCAATAGAGTCATGGCCTGCAAAACGACCAAAGAAATTTGGGACAAGTTAGAAGTAACTTACCAGGGAACGGTAGATGTTAGAGACAATAGGATTGACTTGTTAACCAGTGAGTATAAAGCTTTCAAGATGAGTCTAAAGGAAACAATCACTAGTATGTATACTAAATTTACTCACATAATAAATTCTCTAAGTGCCTTAGGAAAGACCTATTCCACTTATGAAATGATTCGAAAAATACTAATAGGCCTTTCCTTTATATGGAAACCAAAGGCCACTGCAATAACTGAAGGTAGGAACCTTAAGACTACCTCACTAGATGAACTTACAGGTTCACTACTCACTTATGAAATGACATTAAAAGAAAGAAACCCTGAACTAAGCATAAAAAGTTCATTGCCTTAAAGCAGCTAGTGAAAGTTCAAGTGAAGATGAAAGTTAATCTAGTGATCTAGACCAAGATGAATTAGCATTCATCACTAAAAGACTTGACAAGTTTTATAGGAGAAATAAAAAGTTCCCTTGAAAGTTTAGTAAAAAGAAATCTGAAAAATGGGAAACTAGTAGGAAAGAAAAAAAAGAGTAAAAATGACCCTCCTACATGTTATCATTGCAAGAAACCAGGACACATCAAGTCGGATTGCCCTTTACTCAAGAAGGATAAAAAGAAGAAGAAGGAAGCCATGAAAGCTACTTGGGATGATTAAAGCTCAAGCGAAATGGAGAATGAGTTAAGAGGACAAGAAATAGCGAATATGTGCTTCATGGCAAATAATGAAGAGGTAGATGCTTACTACTCCTCATCAACGGAATCTAGTAACAAATCTTATGATGAATCTTGCGATAGAAGGCCTCTTATAAAGAACTACAAGCTGAGCTATTTGCTTTAGATAAAAGGTTTATCAAAGTCTCCAAAAGAAACATAAACTTGAAAGAACAAAATGAAGAACTAATGAAACAACTTGAACTTTCTAAATCCATTGGAAAAGAGAAAGAATCTCATATGGAAAAGTAAAAAAAAAAAAGTAGAAGATATGACTCAAGAAATAGTCAAAATACAAGTAGATGATCAAAATAAAAAGGATTTAGAAATAATTGAACTTAAGAAGTCAATAGAAGATAAAGAGAAAATGATTTATAACTTTACCAAAGGTAAAGAAAATTTTGAAAAAATGATTGGACAACAAAAATTGCATGGAAAAAGAGATGAAATTAGATATAATGGAAAAACAAATAAACTAAGTAAGAAGTTATTCATGGGATATTTTTTTAAAGAAGCAAAGTACTATGCTAGTACTTCCTCAACCAATATACATGAACATACCACTTGCTACATATGCAAGAATAAAGGACATGTGATGTTTAACTACCCACTCAAAAGGAAATATGTTGAAGTTCAAAATGAATGGAAAGTAAACAATGGAACTAGAAATAATTCAAAGAAAGTTAAGAAAATTTGGGTTCCAAAAACTAACACCATGAATCCTTCATTGTAGGTGTGCTTTAGAACAACACCATAAAGGGAAAAGTGGTACTTGGACAGCGGATATTCAAGAAACATGACTAAAGATAGGAGCAAGTTCACCACATTAAAACAAAAAAATGGGGGATAGGTGATCTTCAGACACAATGCCAAAGGTAAAATTGTTGGCATTGGTAAAATAGGTAAAGAACCCTTTCTTACAATTGATGATGTGTTGTTAGTAGATGGTTTAAAACATAATCTTTTGAAAATTAGTCAATTAAGTGACAAAGGTTTTGAAATAATTTTTAAGAAAGACAAATGCATTATTCAAAATCCTAAGAATGATGAACCTTATTCACAGCTCCTAGGGTAAATAACGTATATTGTATAAATCTTGATAACCTGGTTAATCAAAATGTGACATGTTTGGCTAGCATGAATGAAACTAGTTGGCTTTGGCACAGGAAACTAGGACATGCAAGCCTCGACCTATTATCTAAACTATCCAATAAAAATTTAGTAAAAGGATTACCAAATACAAAATATATAAAAAATAAGATTTGTGATGCATGCCAAAAAGGAAAACAAATCAAGACAAATTTCAAAACGAAGAAGTACATATCAACTAGTAGACCCTTAGAACTCTTGCACCTAGACTTATTTGGTCCTATAGAACACAAAGCTTAGGAGGCAAACAATATGCCTTTGTGATTGTTGATGATTATTCAAGATATACTTGGGTATTATTCTTAACAAATAAAGATGAAGCTTGTAACATGTTAATAACTCTATGCAAGAAATTACAAAATGAGAAACGCTATAACATAACTAACTTTAGGAGTGATTAAGGTAGAGAGTTCAAAATCAAAGATGTTGACAAATTTTGTGATGATCATGGTATAAACCATAACTTCTCAGCACTTAGGACTTCACAACAAAATGGAGTTGTTGAGAGGAAAAATAGAACTCTCCAAGAAATGGCAAGAACCATGTTAAATGAAAATGATTTCCCTAAGTACTTTTGGGCTGAAGCTGTAAATACAGCTTGTTATGTTATAAATAGGGTGTTTATTAGATCTGAAAACCAAGATGTAGTCCCAAAAGGGGGGAGGGGGGTGAATTAGGTTATTTAAAATTTTTTTAATTCTTTTTAAGATTCTTAACCCTTTTTATAATTATTTCAATCAAATCTTGGTTCTTTATCAATCCACAACCACACAACACAAGTAAATAATCAATCAACCAACCAAACTTTAAATAATTCAACCACAATTCAATCAAGAAAACTTTTATAGCAATTCTCAACTTTTGTTGACAATTCTATGTAAATGAATTTGATTCAAGTCCTGTAGTTAATGTAATTTGATCTTTCTTTATCATAATCACTATAACATCCACACTCTTCTCAAAATTCAGATTTCAAATAAACCTTCCGTTAATAGGTTTTGGGTGTTGATCAACCAACATATTCCCTGACGGTTTCCGCAATCAATATTGATCAACCAAAGTACTCCCTTTCGATTTTTGCAAGCCCAAAAATAAATAAAACTTCATATTTATTTAAAATCCAAACCATATTTGTTTTTATCATTAAGAAATATAAATCATTCACGCAGTTTATATGTATGCTGAAATTAAAGAGAGTAAAGGGAAAGAGAGTGACAACAAGATTTTTACGAGGTTCGGCTTATCCCTAGCCTACGTCCTTGCCTTTGGAAAACCACCACTAAACCTATTCCTTTCCAGGCAGAACAAAACCTTTACACACTCCTTTAGTAGGCTAGAACTCCCCTCTCCAAGTGATACCCCACACTTGGTCACTCCTTCAACAGGTTAGAGCTACACCTCTCTAAGCGATACCCCACGCTTAGGCAACGATCCAACCACTTGGAATCGTCAAAAAACAACTAGAAACAAGAAAAAATATCTGCATACAAAAACACTCTTTTAAAGAGCAGATTAGTACAAGTTCAGCTCTATGTACTTCAATATAAAAATATCAATATGAAATAGAATTGAAGCTCAAGTATAGAGTTCACCAATATCTTTCTTATATGAGGATTAGCAGTAGAATTCAGAGGAGGAAGGACAAGCACTTTAGAATATCTCAGCAAAAGAGTTTTGCAATGAGCGAGCAAGAGAGAGCTTTGTAAGAACAAGAGTGCTTTCAGCTTATCAATTAGATTTTTTAATTCTTGGTGTGTTTTGATTTGCAAAAGTATGTATTTATAGGCTTTCAAAAGTATTTTCATGTTGCTCAAAATTACTTGGAGTATCTTCGAAGTTTATAGAAATTTTTGTGTCCAAAAATATGAATTTCAAATTCAAATCTTTTAAAAAATACGACCGTTAACAGTGTTCAGACGTCTGAACTTTTGGGTTCAGCCGTCTAAGGTGGTTCTGCCTCTTTATAAAACATTTAGCAAAATCTTCAGAAGTTTGAACTTAATCTTTAGTCTTCTGAAGAAATTCTTCAGATATTAGAAGTTACACTTGAGTCGTTTGAAGTGGTTCTATCTGCTGTTCAGTCCTCTGAAGTTTTTTCGTGAGTAGTGCTCAGTTTGCTGATAGCTTCGACCCCACTTCAGTATTTTGGTCATAACTTTTTTATAAGACTCCAAATTAGGTTTACTTGGTGTCAAAAGAAAGGTAAGGGAAAATCTTACAACTTTCATGTTGAACATGTTTTAAAATAAGGAGTTTTTGATAGAGAAAAATGCACCTCAATGCGATTGTAGAAAAAAAGACAGCATTTGCAAAATCCTCTTTTTGGTGCTTTTCATTCCAAAAATAATTTTAACCTTTTTGAAATATCTTTTCACCTTATAAAAATATTTTTCAAGTATTTTAAAAGGTTTATAGGTCTAAGAAATTAACCTAAGAGTTTCAAAATATTTCAAACGATATTTAAACATTAAAGTACTTACATAAAGACTTATAAGACATTATAAACACTCAAGTCTTCATGCTTGCTTTGGCTCTTTCTTTCTCTTCAAGCTTTAATATATTATCTATATCTTTAAGTATTCTTTAAGCTTTATATGATCATGTTCCTTTGGAATATAAGTTTCAATTGATCCTTGTGAGTACTTGACCTTGCTTTCTCATATGTGAGATATGAAATATCATCACTTAATTAAATATGTTAAGTTCCACTTGTTTGATATCATCAAAACACGATTTTAAGTCTTGTAAGGTCAACAATCTCCCTCTTTTTGATTATGACAAACAAGGATCAAAAATTTGAAAAATTTAAGTGAGCCTTAAAAAGACTTCCCTTTACAATAAGCATCATCTTAACAAACTTAACAATATCAAGATCAATTTCAAAAACTTTTTTACAATCATGCTCATCACTTCATTCAAGATCATGTTTATTATTCAATATCAAATACTTCTCCCCCCTTTACATATATTATGTTCATGCTCAATTTGTTTTTGCAATACCATGCTTAATTTTTGCTCAAAACTTCTCCCTCTTTTGACATCAATCAAAAAGAGTAAAAAAAATTATGAAATTCAAATAAAATCACATTTTGAGCATATCATCAAACATGCATATCAAACATATGTACACACTCAATTTATTATTTTCAATATAGCATGTGTAGTGTGTTTTAATAGTCATGTATATGAGTTGTATCATTTTTACTAGCAACTTTTTCCACCTTTGACATTATTCAAGATACCAATTGTTGATTTTATGATACCAATTTAGAATTTTAATTCATGATATCAATTTAAAATTTTATTAATTCATGATACCAATTGATTAATAGGGAAATGATCATAATATAAGCAATAAGTCATAACACTCCCCCTGAATTTAATACATTCAGTTTTGTTACCAATTATGCTTTTAAGTTTATCATCACATGCTTCAAATATTGATTCATATCATGTATGTTATCATGGATACCAATATCATCATCAACATGCTTCTTGAATTCAACTATGCTTGTCATTCTTAAATGTCAATCTGTGATACCAATTGAGTTTTTTAAATTGTGATACCAATTAAAATATTCATGGATACCAAGAATGCTTTACAGATACCAAAGCCAATATCACATCATGCATAGCTCATGGATACCACTATAACTACTATTATATCTTTCATAGCTCAAAGATACCAATATAAAGAGCAGCAAATGTATCCATGTGATTCATCAATAGCATACATGGTTAAGAATTAATCTCATATCAAAATTCATGCTTATATTCAATTGCACTAATTTGTAACATAGTGATCATATACCATAAGTTATTTTTATGTCTTTGAAGATTTTAAGATGTACACATGTAGTATATAGAAAATCAGCATAACATTTAAGTAGGGAGCATTTCATTTTTATTTGCTTTGCACCACAATTTTTAATTTTTTTTAAATATTCATACAATAAGCTTGATTTTTGCTTTCTTTTGATTTCATATAGATTTCAAAACTTCATATTTTCTTTCCAAATTTTAAAACTTTCTTATTTTAAGCTTGTATGAATTATCCTATGATTTTGGCCAACAATGTTATTTATTTGTCTCATACAAGACTTTTTATCTAGGTACCCATACCTTCTTAGGTCCAATAGGTTTAACAAGGGATGTTTCATTTACTTATATTTTTTTCGTTTTCATACTCTTTCTTTTAAATGGACATTCAAACTTTATATGACCATTTTTCTTGCATAGGTAGCATATGGTGTTAGTGTAGGCATTAGAAGATGTACTAGCATAATCTTTGGATGCTTTTGAAAAATATTCTATGTAAAGATTCTTTTTCTTTTTATTTTCAACCCCATTAAATCCAATGCCTTCTTTGTTTAATGTCATCCTTTGTGAGCCTATCATTTTGTCAAAGTTTTCCTTACCTTTTGTGAAGTTGTAAATGATCTTTTCTTTATTTTCAATTTGATTTTTGAGATCATTTTTCTCAATATCTTTCTTGTCATCAACCTTCTTTTGTGATTTTTTCTAATTCTTGAGAAAATTTTATGATTTTATCCTCTAATTTGGAAATATATGTCTTTCTCATATTCCATGGAGGATAGGGATCCAAGATCTTCTATCATCTTTTCATTCTTGCTTTCTAATTTCTTGATTTTCAAGTTTTTTTCCTTTTTAGTAAGATTTTTAGCTTCTAATTCTTTTATTACAACTTCATACTTATTTTCTATTTTCTTGAGTTTTGAATCTTTATCACTTTCAGCAATCTTAATTGATTATGTTGACTTTTTGAGTCCGATCCTTGTTTTGATGCTGACAAAGCACATGTTTCTTATGTGTGTATTTAGCACGTAAACAAGTCCATTAATTTAACACACATATAAGGCAACAATGATGAAAGCTTGCAGGACTTAAAGACTAAACAATCAAGTGCATTCCATGAAATCGGAAGAGCAAAAAGACAAAGATATTTGTTTTTAATTTGTATATGCATTTATTTTTTATCTTTGGTCTGTAATATTGTATGCATCTGCATGATGTGTTTGATTGCTCAGAATGACCATTGATAGACCCTAGGAACTAGCACATCTCACCAAAAGCTTTTTTCTAAATAGACCAAAATCATACAAAGTTTTTGGAATAACTTTTAGTGTCTTCAAAATGACCTAAAATAACCCTAGGACACTCACTCTTGCACTTATATGTGTTAGTTATTTGAGTAGGGTGATTGTTGGCTGAAATAGGACCGAATGCACAAAATGAGCACTTTCGATCGACCGACCCTTATAGTTCATTTGTAGCCCGATCGACCGAAACTAAGTCCAGGTCAACGGTTGACCATGTCCTGGTTGACCGAACTGAATAGTTCAAATAGCCCCCTATTGATCGAAACCTCCTGGGTCAACATTTTGACCACTTGGTCGACCGAGTTAAAATTGCATACCAACTACCTGGTCGACCGAGGGTCCTCGAGAGATGCCCCAACAACCTGGTAGACCGAACTTCTTAGTTCAAAATGTCTCGGTCAACCGAACCTCACTATTTTGAAAAATCCCCTCTTCCGGTTGACCGACCCTTTTAGTTCATTTTCACCTTAGTCGACCGAACTGCGCTAATTTGGAAAAATCGCCCTTCCTGGTTGACTAACCCTGAAGTTCAAAATTGGCCTAGTCGACCGAGCCATATGAACTTTGGTCGACCAAAAGTCTTTTGGTCGATTGGTGCTCTCGAGTTGGAATATTTTTTAAGTGTTTAAAACGTCATTAAACTTAATTAAACTTTTCCAAAATACTGAGTGTGTCCCCAACAGTCATATTTTCCACAAACTCTATAAATACCCCCTCATTACTCCATATTAGCAACTTTGATTAACTCTAAATTTCTCTCTAATCTTCTGTTAATCAAAGTTTCCCCAACTTGTTTTTATTGCAAAAATTTCTTCTTTGGGGCAAAATATTTTATTCAAATCTCTCCAACTCTCTTTCACTTGTTTTATCTCAAAATCATTTTCAAAGAGAGTATTTTTTTTTTTTGGGCTTTATATTTGTATTTACATGCATATACTCTCACTTGTTACTTACTTTTTGAAAATCAATCTTTGAGAGTATTACTTACATTTCTCATGGATTATTTCCTTGATAAATATATTTTGGGAGAAGTTATCTATTGCACAAACATTCTATTGAGCTTAACTCCTAGATTTTCCAAGTATTTCTAACTTGTATAAATCTTTGATTGGAAAACATAATACCCATTTTTCATATGCATTCTATTTGTGCAAAAATAATTGAAAGAGAAAAACCCTAGGTTCTCCTATAGTGTTATTGAAAATTTTTTTTGGAGATAACATTTATTAGGGTTTAAATATAGTGAAGCATCCTTACTCCCCTGAACATTATTTAATATCATTGGAGTGCATACTTTTACTAAGCTTATTGTGTACATCTCTGCTTGTATTTCAGAAGCATATTTTATGTACAAAAATGGTTTTCATATAACGGTTCGGTTTAGCCCATTAATTGAACTGGGAGTCGTAGCCTTGTAAATGAGACCGGTTCGGTTCAGCCTGGAATTGAACTGGGGAGTCTTAGCCCCGCAAGTGAGGCTAGTTTGGCTCAGCCTAGTAATTGAGCTAGGGTTTTCCTTGCCCTGTAAGGAGAGGATGTAAAAGGCTTTTGCTCCGTCCGGTTAAGTGAGCAGGTATAGTGGAATCCTTGGGGGTAAGCCCAAGGCAAGAATGTAGGCTAGTTTGGCCAAACCTCGATAACAAATCTGGTGTCACTCTTTCTATCTTATTTAAATTCCTGCATTTTAATTTCAGCATGTGTATGAATGTTTATTTAATGTCGAAATTATTCTCATGCACACATTTGATTTAAATAAGATATTGCACACATGTATGTTTGTTTTTATTGTTAAACTCTATTGACTTAACTGGACTTTTCAATCCTGTTTTGATGATAACAAAATGAAGGATGCTTTAACATATTATGTTAAGTGATGCGTTTTAGGTAAAAGAACTCTCATGGTTGATAAGTTGAAGCTCAATGTTAATCTAGTGAAAGCGCCTCAGAATATTGAAGGCAATGAATAACAAATGAAGAAACTTAAGGGCAAGCAAACCCAAAGTCAAAAGTGAACCTCAAAAGGTTGAAGGAGGCTGAAGGATTTAAGAAGACCTTAATTAGAAGAACTGTTGTAAGTACTTCAATACCAAATGTCATTTAGATATGTGAAGCTCTTATAAAATCAAAAGAAACTAAGATACACTTGTTTTAAAGAGCTTAAAACATGTTTTTGAAATTAAAGTAACAAAGGTCTTAAAGGAAGGAAAGTGTTCAAAATAAAAAGTGAGTTTCTGATAAGCAGTGCACCTGACAGATGATTGCCTATCTATGGACAGACGACTGGCAAGTTAAAGGGCTTAATAAAAGTATTATGGGTTTAAATTTTAACTATGATAGATGACTGCCATGTCATGGCAGATGACTGCCACGTGGAACAAATTTTAGATCTCAAAGGGAAGCTTCTTTTAAAATTTTGAATTTCAAAATTTAATCAACAATTTAATGTTTTTTCAAAGTTTACCTAATTTGATATAGACAACATCTTTCAAAATTTTGAATTTCAAAATTTAATCAACAATTTAATGTTTTTTCAAAGTTTACCTAATTTGATATAGACAACATCTTTCAAAATTTTGAATTTCAAAATTTAGTCAACAATTTTAATGTTTTTTCAAAGTTTACCTAATTTGATGTGAATGTTGATCTTTCAAAATTTTGAAATTCAAAATTTAGTCAACAAATTAAATGTTTTTTCAAAGTTTACCTAATTTGATGTGGAAGTTGATCTTTTAAATTGCCTATAAATACCTCTTTGGGTAATGAAAAAACAACACAATACTAGAAAACACAAGAAAAGAGATAAATCAGACAAAATTTGAAATTCATCTTGTGCTGTAATTCTTCTGAAGTTCTTCTTTGTTCACATCTTTTGCTGGAGAGGAATTCTACAATTCTGGTAGATTGAAAATATCAAAGTTCGGTTCTGGGTTACAATTCCATTTCTCTTTTAAACGAACCATTGGTGACTTCTAAAAACTTTAGAGCTTCATATATTCTATTTTGCTTTGGTTTTGTGAAGTACAATTTACATTTCAATTTGTACAACCTACTCTAAATTTTGGGAGTATTTTTTTGTACGCAGAATTTATATTATATTCTTGTAGATTGTGATGATTCCAGGTTTGCTGGATCGTTGGCTAGGCGAGGGATTATCGCTTAGAGAGGTGCTGCTCTAGCCTTCTGAAGGAGTGTATAAAGGTATTGTTCCACCCGATAAAGGAACAGGTTTAGTGAATCCTTTGGTGGTTTTGCCAAAGGCGAGGACGTAGGCTATGTTGAAGCCGAACCTTGTAAAATCCTGTGTCTCACTCTCTCTTTCCCTAACTCTTTATTTTCAACATATTTATATTGCGTGGATGGTTTAAATTTGAAATCATATACACTACGTTTATTTGGAAATCAAACAAACTTAAAGTTTAATTTTGATTTGGGTTGCGGAAACTGAAAGGGAGTATGTTGGTTAAACCATACTTTGTGGAAACCATACGGGAGTACGTTACTTGGTTAAAACACCTAAAGAAAATTAACTAAGAGTTTATTTGAATTCTGAATTTTAGGAAGAGTGTGGATGTGTAGTTGTAAATCATATAAAAGAAGCAGATTTATTTTAACAAGCATATCATTCAACTACAAGGCTTGATTCATATTTATCAGGCATACATAAACAAACAACCATCCTAATTTCTTACTACTGTATATCTTAATTTTGGTTTGGTTGTTTGCCTTCAAATTGTGTTTGGTTAGTTTGGATAGTGTGGTTAATTGAAAGGTTGATTGGTGATTTAGTTGTTTAAGTGCTTGTATTGTTGATTGTATAAAAGAAACCAAGTTATTGTGTGTTTGACAAATTAAACAAACAAGTAAAAGTATTAGATAAACAATAAAAGAAGTTAAGTATTCTTAAAAGGAATTAAAAAGAAAGTTGTTAAATTCCCAATTCACCCCCCTCTTGGGAAGCTATCCTAATTTCAAACTTTCTTTCATACACGTATACATATTGAATGGGATATGATACTGTGGTGAATCGGCTAAGTGTTTAAATTAGCTAAAAAGTTTTTAAAACCCAATTCACCCCCCCTCTTGGGATCACACCAATTCCAACAGATTCAAACTCTTTCATCACTCCATCATTCTTGTTTTTCAATGATGTGTTTTTTTTAGTTACTTTGATTAGCATCTTATGTACTTTGAATAAATCATTTTGAAGTTTTTCATAAGATGTCATGCTCTTATTATTTGATTCATCACTACTATAACCATTTTACCGATTTGGATGAGGAGCTTCCCCTATCGTCCCATGCCATAAAGCAAGTGTAAGCAACCTCTTGGTCACTTGATTCACATTCTCAACTACTTGTACTATCCCAAGTAGTGGCTTTCAAGGCCTTGTTTTTCTTCTTAGACTCTTTCTTAAGTAATGGGTATTCTGGTTTTATGTGTCCAACTTTGTTGCAATTATAACATGTAGGAGTTTTATTTTTAGATTTCTTTTTGCTTATTTATTTTTCCTCTTCTTCATCTGATTCAAATTTGGATTTTCTTTTAAATTTATTTTTCCTTCTTAGTATCTTTGCAAGTTTCTTAGATATGAAGGCTAGGTCATCTTCATCCATCTCTTCTTCACTACTAGAGTTTTATTTTGAAGTTTTGAAGGCTATAGATTCTTGGGCTTTGGTTTTTCCACTCCTTTCATTCATTGACATTTCATATGAGAGTAGAGAACCTATTAGCTCATCTAAGGACGTATTTTTCAAATTTCTTTCTTCCATTATGGTAGTGGCTTTTGGTTCCCATATAGGTGGCAGCCCCCTAAGAATTTTCCTTTTCATCTCATAAGTAGTGTAGGTTTTTCCTAAAGCATTTAGAGAATTTATTATGTGAGTGAACCTAGTGAACATATTTGTTATGGATTCATCCGGGTTCATCCTAAAAGCTTCATATTCGCTTGTAAGCATATCAATCCTAATATCCCTAACATCTATAGTGCCTTCGTAGGTTACTTCTAACTTGTCCCATATTTCCTTGGCTGATTTGCAAGCCATTACTCTATTAAATTCATTTATATCAAGGGCACAATATAAAGCATTAATAGCATTAGAATTAACTTGCAGCATTTTGTGATATAAGTCAGTCATATCCTTTTTCTCCTTAGGAACTTGTTTTTCGTCTACTAGCTTAACGGGAATTAGGTCACCATCCGTGACAACTTCCCAAGCTTTTCGATTCATAGTTTGAAGATATATTCTTATACACTGTTTCCAAAAAAGTATAGTTCCAACCACAAAAGATGGGTGGCCAGGTTGAGGATTGACCCTCTCCAAAGGGAGCTACTCCTATGTGTGCCATATAGATATTTATAAAACTACTTGTTAGGATTTGTTATAACCCCGCTCTGATACCAATTGAAAACCAAGATGTAGTCCTAAGAGGGGTGGGGGGGGGGGTAAATTGGGTTATTTAAAATTTTCTTTTAATTATTTTTAAGATTCTTAACCCTTTTTATAATTCTTTCAATCAAAGCTTGGTTCTTTATCAATCCATAACCACACAACACAAGTAAATAATCAATCAACCAATCAAACTTTAAATCATTCAACCACAATTCAATCAAGAAAATTTTTATAGCAATTCTCAGCTTTTGTTGATAGCTCGATGTAAATGAATTTGATTCAAGCCCTCTAGTTAATGTAATTTGATCTTTCTTTATGATAATCACTATAACATCCACACTCTTCCCAAAATTCAGATTTCAAATAAACCTTCTGTTAATAGGTTTTGGGTGTTGATCAACCAAAGTATTCTCTTACGGTTTTCGTAATCAATATTGATTAGCCAACGTACTCCCTTTCAATTTCCACAAGCCCAAAAACAAATTAAACTTCAACTTTATTTAAAATCTAAACCACGTTTGTTTTTATGATAAAGAAATATAAATCATTCATGCAGTTTATATATATACTGAAAATAAATAGAGTAAAGGGAAAGAGAGTGACACTGGGATTTTTACGAGGTTCGGCTTATGCCCAACCTACGTCCTCGCCTTTGGCAAACCACCAAAGGATTCTACTAAACCAGTTCCTTTCCGGGTAGAACAAAACCTTTACACACTCCTTCAGTAGACTAGAGCCCACCTCTCCAAGTGATGGTCCACACTTGTCACTCCTTTAATAGGTCAGAGTAACACCTCTTTAAGTGATACCCCATGCTTAGCCAATGATCCAACAAACTGGAATCTTCAAAAAACAACAAGAAACAAGAGAAAATATTTGCATACAAGAACACTCTCTTAAAAAGCAGATTAGTGTAAGTTCAATTCTATATACTTCAATGTAAAATTATCAATATGAAATAGAATTGAAACTCAAGTATAGAATTCACTAATATCCTTCTCATATGAGGATTAGTAGTAGGAATTCAGAGGAGGAAGGATCAGCACTTCAGAATATCTCAGCAAAAGAGTTTTGCAATGAGTGAGCAAGAGAGAGCATTGTAAGAACAAGAGTGCGTTCAACTTATCAATTAGATTTTCGAATTCTTGGTGCATTTTGATTTGCGAAACCACATAATTATAGGCTTTCAAAAGTATTTTCGTGTTGCTATGATTTCTTGGAGTATCTTCCAAGTTTATAGAAAGTTTGGTGGCAAAAAAAAAAAAAAAAAAGAATTTCAAATTCAAATTTTTTAAAAAATATAATCGATAACATTGTTCTGACGTATGAACTTTTGGGTTCAGTTGTCTAAGGTGGTTCTACCTTTTTAAAAAACTTTTAGAAAAATCTTTAGAAGTCTGAACTTAATCTTTAGTCTTTTGAAGAAATTCTTTAGACGTCTGAAGTTACACTTCAGTTGTCTGAAGTGGTTCTGTCTGTAAGAACCTGAACCGTGATAAATGGGTTTAAATAAATAAGAGAGGGGTAAAATTGGTATTTGAACACACTTCATCGACAAAGTCAGAGTTCGTCGACAAAGTCCTTGCATCTCTTGTCGACGAAGTTCAGAGGCTGGTCGACGAGGAGAAGCCGAGGAGCTTCGAGAACCGGTGATATCAGGGTTCATCGATGAATCCTCCATCTCGTCGACGAGAGGACTATAGAGCCTCATTGATGAGGACACCATCTTGTTGACGAGTTTTCCCGGGTCAAAGGGGCTATAAATAGGAATTTCTTTACTTCTTAACTAAGAAAACTTCAAATATCTATCTCTCTCTATATAGAACTCTCCCTAGTCTCTATCTTTCTATATTTCTTCACCGTTTGTCATTGGAATCGTGAATATGAAGTTACCACGAGGATCTCGGAAGGATTCTCTACAAGTTCTACATATCGGAATCTCGTTTCGGAGATTTTCAGGTTTTAGCGAAAAATCGAGGTAAGGCTCAATTTTCAATTCTAATATGGTAGTTTTGTAGGAAACTATCATGTGAGTATATTTTGTATTGTTGATTGTAGGTTCTAGAACTCGGTTCACTGTTTAGGGGCCTTGGAGTTCGGGATTTGCTATTCGGGGAAAAGGTAACGGGAACTGTGTTTATATTGGTTATTTTTGAAATCGGATTCGGTGGAACTGTGGTTCATGGTCCTGTGTGTGTTTTGGCTACTCGTTTGGGGGGATCTAATGGGGAAAACTATGGGTTTTTGGTTATTACAGTTTTGGGAAAAAGAGGGCGATGGGCTGCATCCTTGGTTTTGTTGAAAATCGAGCGTATATGGTGATTTATACTAGATTATTGGGATGGTCGTGCCCTGACTTGTTTAAACTATATTTGTTTGGAAAACCATGATTTAGATTACCAAATGGGTGTGGTTTGTTTGGTTATATGAGCATGCATGTGTGTGTGACTATTAAAATGCTAATAGGAACGGGGTTCCGAATTGTTCCAGGTACTGAGAGTGTCCGGCTCTATATCTGAGGGTGTGTGTTTATCGCCTGCCACGTAGACAAAAGTGTCCAACTCTATATTCGAGGGCATGAACCTATACCGGCAGATCAGGTCGAAGGGTGTGGATCCACCAGTTAGCGTTAGTACGATGCCATGGGAGTTGGGGACTAGCCATGTGCCAGTGGCGCCGTGTTCGCGAGTTGGCTACGGACCAACGCTATATGTCGCGGGCCAGCTTCAAGCCGAAGGGTGTGATGACACCAGGATTTCTAATCATGTGTATGTGTGCATGTAGGCACTGTGTAAACTAGTACTGGACCACATTTAACTCTGTGTATGTTGGATCATGATAACACTCAAATACCACACACTGATATAACATGTGTT
Source organism: Malania oleifera (assembly GCF_029873635.1). Taxonomy (NCBI): domain Eukaryota; kingdom Viridiplantae; phylum Streptophyta; class Magnoliopsida; order Santalales; family Ximeniaceae; genus Malania; species Malania oleifera. The sequence continues at coordinate 31,230,501 of NC_080418.1, read as the reverse complement.
CTTCCTTACCGAGAGGTGTCTCACCCCTATTGTACATACATTTTTATAGGTCCTTCGAGTAACCGGAACTAGCATTCTGGTGTAGGGAGCGTAGTGGTCGGTGTACTGCGGTTAGCACTTGGGTAAGTGCTAGGACTGTATTTTGGTGGGTTGCCATTTTGAGATGTATTTGGGCACCCGTTTGTACGTTTTGATAGAGCCTGTCTTTGCTCTTGTATAGACTCTGGTATGGTACTGTATATATATACATATATAGAAAAACCTTTTCCGCTTCGTATATTCTGTTGTGTTTGGATGTGTTTAGGGTGCCTAGGAACCCCACGGGGTTGAACCCTCATCCTTTGTACTGCATCTTTGGATGTTTTATTAGATACAGGGACAGGTTAGATTACATTTTCACCTCGAGTCCCATTTCCGGGTTTGGGGCATGACAACTTGGTATTAGAGCTAACCAGGTTGTTAGGTCTTGTAGACTTGGTTAGACTTAGTTGTGAGTACATACTAGAGTATAGGATGTTGGATATAGGTAGAGTTGGTTGAGGGTTGTTCGGTTGCTAGACCGAGATTTATCGACGGTATTCCGTGTTTTTTCTGGGATGACGATTCCAGTAAAAGTAAGGCAGATCATTGATGACTTTCGTGTCGGTGTGAAAGGACAGACTCAGACTTGGTAGGGAATAGTTAACACGATTAGTATAGATCATGGGCTTAACTGTATGGTCGTAGGGATACTAATAGATTCATATTATGATGCAAAATGGAGCCTAAGGTTAATGACCTAGGAAGTGGCTCCGAGGAAACTGCGAGTGATGAGTCTCCTTCTGTGCCTCAAGGTTTGATGAGGCGGGTGTTACGGGAGATCGGGCGGAGTGTGAGGAGATGCGAGCGCTCTCCAGTTGCTGCGGGGTGCACCATTAAGAGGTTCACACACAGGCATCCTTCGACATTCTCTGGAGGACCTGACCCGACGGTAGCAGAGGGATGGGTGGAGAAGACTAAGAGGATTTTGGAGGTCCTGCATTGCACGGATAGGCAGCGAATTCTCTATGCTACTTTTTAGCCTATCTGGAGAGGCGGGTCGATGGTGGATTGCGGTGAGTCTGCTGGAGAAGCAGAGAGCCATTTCAGAAGAGATGACGTGGAGTTGTTTCAAGGAGGTGTTCTTTGATAGATACTTCCTGGCTTCTATACGTGATGCGAAGGCAAATGAGTTTTCTGCTCTGAATTAGGGGAGTTTGACGGTGTAGGGTTATATGGCTCGGTACATAGAGCTGTCCCACTTTGCATCATGTTTGATCTCGAGCAAGTATGAGAAGATTCGGAGGTTCGAGAAGGGCTTAAGGAAGGATATCCACAGACTGGTGGGTATGCTTTAGATTCGTGGCTTCTTGGTGTTGATGGATAAAGCCATGATGATTGAGACTGGTATCCGAGAGGACGAGGTGGATCAAGAATCGAGGAAGAGGACATTACCTTCTGGTTCTCAGATAAGATCTCGCCAGGGATCATGGAAGAAGAGGAGCAAGGGCTCGGGTTATCGTTTGAATACCGAGCACCAGGATTCTCAGGGGAGCCAGACTAGTGGTCATTGTACCAGGTGCCTTAAACGGCACGAGGGTGAGTGTCAGTCTTTTGAAGGTAACTTTTATAATTGTGGTTGACCTGGCCACATAGCTCGTGATTGTCATGCACTGAAGCGAGATATGCCTGCATTTAGTGGGAACCGAGGGAGCAATTAGATACCTCAGGGAACCGTTCAGACAAACATAGCTCTGACTAGAGTATATTCTTTTACTCCAGCAGACGCTCAGCATGCAGGGAACGTGGTGACAGGTACCTTATTATTGCTTTTGAATAAGACTTCTGTTTTATTTGATTTGGGTGCAACCCATTATTTTGTATATGTGAGTTTTGTTGGATGGTGTGGGGCTGAAACCCAAGATATGAATGAGGTGTTATCTGTTACTACACCATATGGGAGTGTACCTTTCTGTAAGAAGATGTTGGTAGACTGCCCAGTGGAAATTTAAGGAAAGCTGCTACTGGTAAATCTTGTTGTATATGATATGTCGGGGTTCGATGTCATTCTGGAGATGAATTGGTTGTTCTCTAGTTATGCTATGATCGACTGTCGTAGGAAGGTGGTAGTTTTCAGACCTCCGGGGGAGCAGGAATACGAATTCGTGGGATCGTGTGTGCATCCAGCGCCACAGATTCTGTCGGTACTACAGGCGAGGACTCTACTCTTGAACCAATGTCAGGGGTATCTTGCTTGTATGAAGGAACCTCCGCGGGATGAGTTGAGGCTCGAGGACATTCGGGTAGTCAGCAAGTTCCCGGATGTGTTTCCAGATGATTTACTCGGTTTACCTCCAGATCGGGAGGTGGAGTTTGTGATAAAGTTGCTGTCTGGTAAGGCACCGATCTCTAAAACTCCGAACTAGATGGCTCCAGCAGAACTTCAGAAGTTGAATGAGCAGTTGCAGGAATTACTAGACAGGGGTTTCATTAGACCTAGTGTTTCATCCTGGGGAGCTCCAGTATTGTTTGTGAAAAAGAAAGACGAGTTGATGCGGATGTGCATTGATTATCGTGATATTAACAAGGTCACTATGAAAAATTGATATCCTTTACCCTATATAGATGATCTCTTTGACCAATTGCAGGGAACGCAGGTCTTTTCGAAGATCGACTTGCGGTTAGGATATCATCAAGTGAGGGTTAGAGCGGAGGATGTAGCAAAGACAGCTTTTCGAACCAGATATGGCCACTACGAGTTTTTGGTCATGCCTTTTGGGTTGACGAATGCTCCGAAGGTGTTCATGGATCTGATGAACAGGGTTTTCCATAAGTACCTAGATCGATTCATGGTGGTGTTCATTGATGACATTCTGGTATACTTGAGGAGTTCGAAAGAGCATGAGGATCATTTGAGGTTAGTATTATAGATTCTACAAGAGAATAGGTTGTATGCTAAGCTGAAGAAGTGTGAATTCTGGTTGAGTCAGATTGCTTTCATAGGCTATGTGGTGACTGGTGATGGTGTATCAGTTGATTCTAGCAAGATTGAAGTTGTGGTCGACTAGGTGAGGCCGAAGAATGTGCAGGAGGTTCGGAGTTTTCTAGGACTGGCGGGTTACTATCATCGATTCGTAGAGGGTTTCTCTAAACTGTTTGGACCTCTGACACGATTGACCAGGAAGGGGGTGCAGTTTTAGTGGACCAGTGATTGTGAGCAGTGTTTTCAAAAGTTGAAGCACCAGTTGGTTACTGCCCTGGTTCTAACCATTCCTTCGGGAGATGGTGGATTTGTGATTTATAGTGACGCATCTATGAAAGGTCTAGGATGTGTGCTTAGGCAGCAAGGTAAGGTAGTGGCGTATGCTTCTCGGCAATTGAAAAAGTATGAGAAGAATTACCCTACGCATGATCTGGAATTGGGTGCTGTGGTATATGCACGAAAGATCTGGCGACACTATCTGTACGGGGTGCAGTGTGAGATTTTCACTGACCATAAGGGTCTCAGGTACTTCTTCACGTAGAAGGAGTTGAATATGAGGCAGAGACGATGGCTTGAGTTGATTAAGGACTACGATTACACGATCAGTTATCACCCAGGGAAGGCTAATGTGGTAGCTGATGCGTTGAGTCGGAAGTTAGGGCCTGCGGTTGTAACTCAGTGTCACATTAGAATGGATTTGGAGAGCTCAAGTATAGAGTTGGTAGTTGGTGATCATCAGGCTTATCTTACAAGTTTGGTGGTCCAACCGACCTTATTTGAGCGTATAAAGGCCGCATAGGCTAATGATTCAGAGTTGGCAAAGGTGATGGAAAAGATACAATTGGGACCGGCTACAGAGTTTAACATCTCTGAAGGGGGCGTATTGAGGTTTGGGACTAGACTGTGTGTTCCAACGATGATGAGATCAGAAGGAAGATTCTAGAGGAGGCGCATCGTTCTTTGTATACGGTACATCCTGGTAGTACAAAGATGTATCAGGACTTGCACGAGACCTTTAGGTGGTCTGGTATGAAGAGGCAGATTGCTCAGTTCTTGGAGTAGTGTCTGACATGTCAGCAGGTGAAAGCTAAACATTAGAGGCCAGCAAGGCTGTTGCATCCTTTTCCTATTCCGATGTGGAAATGGGAGCATATTTCCATGGATTTTGTGACCGGATTGCTGCTAGTACTTCACAGGAAGAATGCTATTTGGGTGATTGTGGATAGATTGACAAAATTTGCTCATTTCATACCGATGATGGTTAGCTATCCTTTGAGTAGGCTAGCTGATATGTACGTGCATAAGATCATGAGAATGCATGGAATACCAATGTCCATTGTGTCAGATTGAGATTTGAGGTTTACTTCTCGATTCTAGACGAGTTTGTAGGAAGCATTGGGGACGAAACTTACTTTCAGTACAGTGTTCCACCTCTAGACTGATGGGCAGTCAGAGAGGACGATACAGATATTGGAAGATATGTTGCGAGCGTGTGTGTTAGACTTTGGTGGTAGCTGGATGCAGTTTATGCCACTTGTGGAGTTCACTTATAATAACAGCTTCTAGTCTAGTATCGGGATGGCACCGTTCAAGGCTTTGTATGGTCGGAGGTGTTGATCTCCTTTGTGTTGGGATGAGGTTGGTGAACGTCAGGTGTTAAGACCTGAACTTGTGCAGTAGGCATCTGAGAAGGTGGGTTTGATCTGGAAGAGGATTATATACGTTTAGAGTTGGTAGTAGAGTTACGCAGATGTTCGCCGCTGTGAATTAGAGTTCGAAATGGGAGGTAAGGTATTTTTGCGTACTTCTCCGATAAAAGGGGTAATGAGATTTAGGAGGAAGGGCAAGCTAAGCCCAAGGTATATCAAACCATTCGAGGTACTTGAGCGAGTGGGTCCATAGCCTACAGGATTGTATTACCTCCAGCACTTTCAAGGGTCCACGATGTGTTTCACGTATCCATGTTGAGAAGATATGCATTGGATTCTTCACATGTTATCAGCTATGATGAGTTGGAAATTGGGGATACTTTACCATATGAGGAGATACCTATTCAGGTTCTGGACCGTAAAGTTTAGAAGCTTCGTACCAAAGAGATACCGTTAGTGAAGGTATTGTGGCGAAACCACGAGGTTAAGGAAGCTTCTTGGGAATTAGAAACGGAAATATGCTGGAAGTATCCACAGATGTTTTGAGCATTTGTACATGATCCTACTATGGGTTGGGATAGGTGGTTAGTCATCGGGAGTGTGTGTATTGTGAACTCCTGATACAGTTGCATTTGTAACCATGGTATTCTTCCGCCATAAGTGTATGTGTATGATGGGGCTGCGCTGTAGTAATTGCCAGTTTCTTGTTGGTATTTTGTGTATGAGTTTGTGAATGAGAGATGGCAAATTTCGAGGAGGAAATTTTTGTAAGGAGGGAAGATTGTAAGAACCCAAACCGTGATAAATGAGTTTAAATAAATAAGAGAGGGGTAAAATTGGTATTTTAACAGGCTTCATCGACGAAGCCAGAGTTCATTGACGAGGGCCTTGCATCTCTCGTCATCGAAGTTCAAAGGCTCATCAATGAGGAGAAGCCGAGGAGCTTTGGGAACCGGTGATATCAGGGTTCATCGATGAATCCTCCATCTTGTCGACGAGAGGACTATAGAGCCTCGTTGATGAGGACACCATCTCATCGACAAGTTTGCCCTGGTCAAAGGGGCTATAAATAGGAATTTCTTTACTTCTCAACTAAGAAAACTTCAAATATCTCTCTCTCTCTCTCTAGAACTCTCCCTACTCTCTATATTTCTAGATTTTTTCACCGTTCGTCATTGGAATCGTGAATCTGAAGTTACCACGAGGATCGTGGAAGGATTCTCTACAAGTTCTACGGATCGGAATCCCGTTTTGGAAATTTTCGATTTTTTTGTGAAAAATCGAGGTAGGGCTCGATTTTCAATTCTGATCTGGTAGTTTTGTAGGAAACTGTCTTGTGAGTATATTCTATACTGTTGATTGTAGGTTTTAGAACTCGGTTCACTGTTTAGGGGTCTTGGAGTTCAGGATTTGCTATTCGGGGAAAAGGCAAGGGGAACTGTGTTTATATTGATTATTTTTTAAATCAGATTCGGTGAAACTGTGGTTCACGGTTATGTGTGTGTGTTGGCTACTCATTTAGGGGGATCTAACGAGGAAAACTATGGATTTTTCATTATTACAGTTTTAGGAAAAAGTGGGCGATGGGCTACATCCCTATTTTTGTTGAAAACCGAGCGTATATGGTGATTAATACTGGATTATTGGGATGGCCATGCCTTGACTTGTTTAAATTGTATTTGTTTGGAAAACCATGATTTAGATTACCAAATGGGTGTGGTTTGTTTGGTTATATGAGCATGCATATGTGTGTGACTGTTGAAATGCTAGTAGGAATGGGGTTCCGAATTGTTCCAGGTACTGAGAGTGTCCGGCTCTATATCCGAGGGCGTGTGTTTATTGCCTGCCATGTAGGAAAGAGTTTCCAGCTCTATATCCGAGGGCATGAGCGTATACCGGCAGATCAAGCCAAAGGGTGTGGATCCACCAGTTAGCGCCGGTATGATGCCATAGGAGTCGGGGACTAGCTATGTGCCGGTGGCGCCGTGTTCGCGGGTTGGCTATAGGCCAACGCCGTATGTTGCGGGCTGGCTTTAGGCCGAAGGATGTGATGACACCAGGATTGCTGATCATGTATATGTGAGTGTGTGTGTGTGTGTGTGTATGCACTGTGTAAATTAGTACTAGACTGCATCTAACTGCGTGTATGTTGCATCATGATAAGACTCAAATGCCACACACTGATATAACTTGTGTTCTTCCTTACTGAGAGGTGTCTCACCCCTGCTGTACGTACATTTTTACAAGTCCTTTGAGTAATCGAAACTAGTGTCCTAGTATTAGGAGCGTAGTGGCTAGTGTACTGCGATTAGCACTTGGGTAAGTGCTAGGACTGTATTTTGGTGGGTTGCCATTTTGAGATGTATTTGGGCACCTGTTTGTACGTTTTTATAGAGCCTGTCTTTGCTTTTTTATAGACTCTGCTATGGTACTGTATATATATAGAAAGACCTTTTCCGCTGCGGATATTCTGTTGTGTTTGGATGTGTTTAGGGTGCCTGGGAACCCCACGGGGTCGGACCCTCATCCTTTGTACTGTATCTTTGGATGTTTTATCGGATACATGGACAAGTTAGATTACATTTTCACCCCCGGGTCCCATTTTCGGGTTCAAGGCGTGACATTGTCTGTTGTTCAGTCCTTTGAAGTTCTGCTGTGAACAATGTTTAGTTTGTTGATAGCTTCGACCCCATTTTAGTATTTTGGTCATAACTTTTTTTTTTTTTTATATATAACTACAAATTAGGTGTTCTTAGTGTCAAAAGAAAGGTAAGACAAAATCCTACAACTTTCATGTTGAACACGTTTTAAAATAAGGAGTGTTTGATAGAGTAAAATACACCTCAATGTGGATGTAGAAAAAATGGCAGCATTTGGAAAAACCTCTTTTTGGTACTTTTCATTCCAAAAATAATTTTAACCTTTTTGAAATATCTTTTCACCTTATAAAAATATTTTCCAAGTATTTTAAAAGGTATATAGGTTGAAGAAATTAACCTAAGAGCTTCAAAATATTTCAAACGATATTTAAACATTAAAGTATTTACATAAAGACTACTAAGACATTGATGTTCTAACCCCTCAAGTCTTCATGCTTGTTTTGGCTCTTTCTTTTTCTTCAAGCTTTAACATCAAGTTCATCCTCTCATAGTCGTCAAGCTTTAATATATCATCTATGCCTTTAAGTATTCTTTAAGCTTTATATGATCGTATTCCTTTGGAATATAAGTTTCAATTGATCCTTGTGAGTACTTGACCTTGCTTTATCATATGTGAGATCTAAAATATCATCACTTAACCAAATATGTTAAGTTCCACTTGTTTGTTATCATCAAAACAAGATTTCAAATTTTTTAAGGCCAACAAGATTAAGTCTAGATAAAACATCTTATGAACTATGGAAAGGTAGAAGACCCAACATAGCCTACTTCCATGTATTTGGATGTAAATGCTTTGTTCTCAATAATAAAGTTGATCTAGGCTTGTGGTATCGAAAGGGAATTGATTTTGAAATGATTAGCTATTCAAATGCGGATTATGCTCGGTGCAAAATAGATAGAAAGAGCTGGTGTAAAATATTATACGGATTAGGCTCCTAGTTTTCAAAGAAACAAAATTTTGTGGCATTATCCATAGCTGAAGCAGAATACATAGTAGCTGGGAGTTGTTGCACCCAAACATTATATATGAAACAACAATTAAGAGATTTCAAAATTCAATATCAAATAATTCCAATAAAGTGCGACAAAACAAGTGCCATAAATATTTCAAAAAAGCCGGTATCTCATTCAAGAACAAAACATATTGACATAAGATATCACTTCTTAAGAGATCATGTACAAAACGAGGAAATCATTCTAGAATTTATCAATACAAATGATCAATTAGCGGACATATTCACAAAACCACTCTCTGAGGATCGATTTATATTCATTATATGAGAATTAGGAATGATGCATGTTTGAGATGTTGTGTGAAGAAGTTTTTATTTTTTATATTTTTTAAATGTGCTTGGTAGGCGGCTTCCACCTGGGTGACAGGCGACTGCCATGTTACAAACTTGGTGCCTTCTTGGTTGACAAGCGCCTACCTCCTCATGGCAGGCGACTTCCTCGCGGTGGGTAAGGGTTTAAAACCCTATTATGTTTCGTTTTAAACAGCCCACAAGCACCTACCACTTCTCCTCTCACTCTAAATCCTCTCATTCCTACACTTATTCAAGCCTATTTCTCCTCCAAATCCATCCGAAATCAGGATCCAAACCCAAAACCTACATCATTCTCACCAAATTCCTAGGGTTTCTTATATTCAAACCTCAAAGCAAACACGCCATGAACAAAATCGGTTGCTAACAAGGGTGCTTCCTCCTCCACACGCATCAATAACGATGAAGTAGAAAAATGGTTAGTAACTCCTTAAGCCAAAAATCTCTATAGAAATCAAGTTGCTTCATCGAAACCAATTCTAGGCAAAGTACTCGATGTTGCATTTTTCAATTATGATTTTCCTGAAATCTTAGAAATTTTTAAAGAAATTGGATGGGAAAGATTTATCACATATCAAGCCAAAGGGTATTATCCAAACTTGGTAAGGATCTTTCATGCTAACATGGAGAAACAAGACGATGGGTTAAAAACGAATCTCTTAGGGTAGAGTATCCACTTCACTCCCATATCTTTAGGAAAAATCCTTCGTGTTAAATCGGGAGATTTAGAAGTTCAAATTGTTGAAAAAAAATGGATAATGGCCCAAGGATTCACCCTAGAGGTTTTCTTACCTCTTGTAATGACTGATACACCCACTTATTTTGGAAATCCACCCATCTATAAACAGCTAAATCTCTGAGCTATAATTTTGCATAAACTCATTAGTTAATAATATCCTACCATGATTTGGTTCACATGATCATGTTTTCTTTCCAGATTGTTTCATCATATGGTGTATTTTAAAAAGGAAAAAGCTGGATCTTCCTAGTCTTCTCATCAAATGGATAAATATGAAAGTTGTCGCTTCTTGTATTATTCTACCATATGCTAGGATATTGAATATGGTGTTTGCAAATTTTAACATCCTCACACCATCTTTCAACTTTATTCGAAAAACCCATTACAACATATTTTCGGACACAATTCTTAAGCACATAGATTATAAGAAAACCACTTAAGGATGGTTTCACAAGGGTCATCGACACCCCACATCTGCACCTCCACCTCAGCCTTCTATGCCAGCTACTTCAGCATAGCCAAACCCAGATACTCCCTCTTGGTTTTTACCATTTTACACTCACTATATGAACTTTAGTGATGGGATGCAATATGGTCTTGGTACGCTTTAGGAGAAGGTATCCACTGTGGAAACTCACTGCTCCATTCTTACTTAGCAGGTTGATAAAATTGAAAAGCATTTAGCTAGTTCTTCTAAAGGTACAACATCGATGGACATCAGCTCAGTTCCATCTAGTAATGATGAATCTACTGAAAATTCTGAGGAACAAGAATACGAAGATGATGGGATTGGATCTAAGGAAGATTCTAAATGATGTGTTTAATCATTGTGGTGTTTTGCTACTTTATCTTATGTATTAGTCCTTAATCTTTCTATGTATTTCAATGGACAACATTTTTTGTTTGTATCATATTCTAGAAGAACTTAAGTACTTTTTAATTCAAAACTTAACTATGCTTTATGATGGATCACCCTCTTTCCCTTTTTGATTGATGTTCAAAGGGGGAGAGTGTTTGAGGAAGAGAAAAAAGAAAAATGTACTTGATGATACTTGATGCATATGTTTGATGCTTGATACTTGAGAAATATAAATGTACTTTATGATTAAAAACATTTTTCATTCATGCTTATTGATAGGGGGAGCCATGACTATTGTAAAAGGGGAGTACTTTAGGGAATATTTTCTCATTTTTGCTCTAGATTTGTCATCATGAAAAAGGGGGAGGTTGTTGGCCTAATAAGGCTTACAATTCTTATTTTAATGATAACAAATCAAGATAAGTTTGATATGGTTTTCAAGTTAAACTGTTTCAGGAAGTAGGCAAAGCTCAAGCATTTCAAAGCCAAATTCAAAGATTAATAAAGCTCATGATGGACATACTGTATAAAAGCTTGAAGAATGAAAGTTGATTGAAAGCTCAAAGATGATATATGATCATGGAAAAGCAGGGACTTACATGAAGATCAAAAGATTAGAGTTTTAAGGATGTCTCTATGTAACTACTTCATGTAAACCTCAATATAAATTGAATTGAAGCTCTTACAAATAAAAAGAAACTAAGAAACACATTTTTGAAAGACCTTAAAATATGTTTTTAAATCAAAATGATAAAGGTCTCAAAGGAAGAAAGTTTTTCAAAGTAAAAAAGGGAGTTTCTGAGAGCTAGGCGACTGCCCAATATAGGCAGTAGACTGCCAAAAATTAAAGAAATTAAACTTGGGAGGAAGAAGGGTCCCAAGCGACTGCCTAAACCCTATCAAGCGCCTGGGTGGTCAAGCCAGGCAACTGCCAGCCTTTTCGATATATAGTTTTGACTATGGCAGGCGATTGCCAGGTTGTGGCAAGCGACTGCCACTCAAATAGACTTTTAAAAACTCAACGAGAAGATTTTTTAAATGGATTTCTTAGGCTCTACTCGTTTTGAAAACTTGATGTTTACTCCAAGAAAACTTAGGAGGTAAGGAATTATCTTTTAAAAATTTATAAATAGCCCCAAATATAATGATTTTAAATACCAAGAAACTTTCCAGCAATCAAAGTACTCTCAAAATTCTCAATCTCTTTTGTGCTATCGTACGTTCGCTACTAAATTACTGCTGATCCTAACTCTGAATTTCAGCCTTCAAAGTCTAAATCTTTCAACACACGGAAGATATATTCGGTGATCTAAATTCAATTGAGCTTCAATCTCTTGATTTACATTGAAGTATATTTGCACTAAATATTGTACTAACCAGCTCTGTTGTGAGAGTGTCTCTTGTGCACAAACCTTTCTCTACTTGTTTCTTATTTCTAAATGATTCAAGACTGTTGGATCATTGTGCCAAGTGAGGGGATATTGTTTGGAGAGGCGGTCTCTAGCCTAATTGAAGGAGTGTTGTAAACGGTATTGTTCCACTCGAAAAAGGAACTGATCTAGTGAACCCTTCGGTGGTTTGCTAAAGGCAAGGATGTAGGTTGGGTATAAGCTGAACCTCATAAAACCTTGTGTTCCTCTCTCTCTCTTCCTTACTCTTTACTTTTCAGTATACTTTATAAATTGTGTGGATGCTTTATAATTTCTAAATTTTGAGTGCTTGGTTATTAAATATACTGGAAGATAATTTGTTTTGGTTTGATCAGCATTGATTGCGAAAACAGAAAGGGACTATGTTGGTTGATAATCCTAAACTTATTAAATTGAAATTTTATTTAAAAGCTGAACATTGGGAAGAAGTGTGATTGTGAATTTCAACATAGGGCTTATACAAATCCAACAAGCATTGCATATTACTACAGGGTTATTGTTACAAGGATTAAGTGCTTGGTTATTTCGTTTTGATTGTGGTTGATTTGGATTGATTATTTTACACGTATTTTGTGATTGTGTTTGGGTTGTATTTATTGTTATAACACAAAAGCCTTTAAAAATAACATAAATCTTTTAAAACCTAATTCACCCCCCCTCTTGGGAACTATATCATATTTTCAACTACTCGTATGAACGAGATAGTTAGGAAAATTTGGATGTGACCACTCATATGAACAAGACAATCAGGTCATTTTGAAAGTGACATATTTATGACATCCCGGTGTTTGAAAAACTCTTGTAAAATTGCTTGGATTTGAGGACCAATGCCCCAATAGGTGAAACACATTTTCGCAATAACTAGTTGGGTTTGAGCACCAATGCCCTAGTACTTGAAGAATGTTTCAGCAATAACAACTTAGATCTAAGGGCCAATGCCCCATGTTCCAAAGGAGAACTATAACCACAGGAATGAGAATGGATACGACATGTATGTCATGAATGAGTGTGTACATGATATAATGATATGTATGCATGTTGTTTCCTACCATTTATGGTACTATACATGGGGATGCATAAATTTCCCTCTTCAAATGGACCGAGGGTCTACTCCTCCTTTTTATTCTACATCCTAGTTGCTCATTCTTGTTTTGAAGGGGATTTTAATGAAATGCCAACCATGATGCCTGGTGTGAATGTTTCCGTGCTCTGTCCTTGAAGGATAACCTCTCCTATTTGTGACTTCCATTATGAATTTTCCCTGAACCTCCGAATCCTAGGGGAACTCTGTGTGTGTGCGTGTGTGTGTGTGTGTGTGTGTTTGTTTGTTTTGTTTTTACATAAAAACCCTGAAATTAGGAATAGCTTCCCAAGAGGGGGGTGAATTGGATTTTAAAAAAATTAGTCCCTTTAGGATTAGTTCTGTTAAGTTGTAAAACTTAGAAACAATCACAATTATTCTTCTTCCCAATGTTTAGTTTTTTAAATAAACTTTTAGATTAATAGGTCAAGGATAATCAACCAACATAGTCCCTTTTGGTTTTTGCAATCAATGTTGATTTATCCAAACGAATTACCTTCCGGTCTATTTAACAACCAAACATTCAGAATTGAAATTTAAAGCAACCACGCAGATTATATCTTAAAAAAAATAAAGAGTAGAGTAGAGAAAGAAGAACACAAGGATTTTTATGAGGTTCGGCTTCAACATAGCCTACGTCCTTGCCCTTGGCAAAACTGCCAAAGGATTCACTATTATCGTTCCTTTATCAACCGAAACAAAACCAGTTACAAGCACTCCTTGGGCAAGGCTAAAGCCCGCCTTCTCCAAACAATCTCCCCTTGTTTGGTCCAACAATTTAATACACAAACCGTAAACAAATCCTATTACAAAGATAGAAAACAAGATGTACACGAACTTGCTCCTCAAAGAGTTGATTAATACAAATTTGAAACACTTATGCACTCCAGTAAATTCAAAATATGAATTTCAAAATAAAGCTCTTACAAACTTATCACTGTAGGTATCTTTTCAATGAAAGAATCAACAACTCAATGATCAAACACAATGAGAGATTCAGCAAAACTTCTCTTAATTTCGAGTAAAGATGAGAGCAATTTGAAGCACTTTCAAAAATTCGGAATGAGAGAGTATGACAGTAGAATATGATTTCTTAATAATCTTGATGTAGAAATCAATGTGTCTTAGGGGTATTTATAGATGTAGAAAACCTTCTTTCTTATTCCCCAAGAATACTCAGAGTTGTTTCCTTATATTAAACTTATTTGAGTTTCTAAATATTTGAATTTCAAAAATTATATCCACTGGAAAACAGAAAAATGTCGCAAGGCAGACAACTACGAAGTCTTGGCAGTCATCTGTCCATTTAATATAACAATAAAAACATAGGCAGAAAGGTGGCAGTCGTCTGTCCCTTGAGTGGCAGTCTTCTGTCACCACAATATGAGGTGCCAGTCGTCTGTCTATATGGTGACATTCGTCTGTCCATGTGTAATTTTAAGCCTTTCAATAACATAGAAGGTGGACAGTCGTCTGGTGAAACCTTCACAGTCTTCTCACTTTTCACTGGCAGTCGTCTATCAGAGCCTTGACAGTCGTCTGTCAGCTTTCTGTGTTTAAGTTTTAAGCCTTGTTAATTTGGCTAGTCGTCTGTCGATTTACAGACACTTGTCTGTCCACTGAATGTTTTTCTTTTCTAGTCAATTTTTGATTTCTCTCTCATTTTTACTTAGAATATAGATTTGTTTTAACTTTAAAAACATGTTCCAAGTTTTATCTTAAGGCCCCTAAGTCTCTTTACTTAATGAGCTTCAAAATGAAAACTTCATATTTGAATAAACTTAAAGTACTTACAAAAACTTTTCCTAAGTACTTAAAAATTCTTCTTTTCTCTGAATTTTCTTTGTTGCTAGTTTCTAATCTCTCATAATTATCTGAGCTTTCATCTCTTTAAACCCTCTTGATATTTCTTCATTGATTCAGACTTTGAGCTCTCATGTTGATCTTCTTTAATCATCATGCTCTTATGGTCTTTAGACTTTGATCCATGCTATAAGACTTTGATTCATGCTACATAAGTACTTTCAACATTGATTTCTGAGAAAATACAACACTCAAATGAAGCATGTTAAGTCCTACCTGTTTGTTAGCATAAAAATAGAGTATTAAACCTTGTAAGGCCAACAATCTCCCCCTTTTTGATGATGACGAACAAGAAGAAAAAATTTGAGTAAGCCTTAAAAAGACTCCCCCTTTGTATAAGCCTCATCTTAATAGAATCAAAAGTAATTTCATCAATCATTTCTTTATTTTAAAATCATTCATCATTCAAGTTCAAGTATATCATTTCATAACAAATAAACCTTGTAAATATATCTTATGTTCAAGCTCTTGTAAATATATCTTATGTTTAAGCTCAATTTTTTGTTCAACTCAATTTTTGCAAAACACTTCTCCCCCTTTGACATCGATCAAAAAATAAGATGATCAAGTGCAAATTTCATTTTGAGTATATGTGATACTAGTGTTAAAATATAATGTATTAACATCAATTGATTAATGATTATGCACAAGTGATAAATCAAAATACTCCCCTTGTCAATTAGCATACTCAATAATTTCTTTTAAGCCATAAGGTCAGAAGTTTCAAAGTTTTCAGAGTTATCATTAACATTAGAACTTATATTACATCAAACTAAAAACAAAGCATTTCAAAGGTTCAGGATTTCAGAGCTAGAAACAAATACATATAAAAACTCATAGTCTTTGCTTACACATAATCCCCCTTTTTACAAAAAAAAAAAACATTCAAAATTTGAGCATGTGTAGTATACAAAATAGCAAAAACGCTATCAAAAGTCTATGTTTCAGAGTTAGTGTCACTATTTGCAGCAATTCCTTTTCCTTTGGATTGTTGTGAGCCTTCTTCTTCTCATCTCCTGCATCTTCTTCTTCTTCTTCTTCTTCTTCTTCTTCTTCTTCTTCCTCTTCTCCTTCACCTTCTTCATTTACAGCTTCTTCCTCATCAGTGTTTTCATTACCCTCATTATCTGAATCAATGTCATGTGTAATGACATGATGCTCTATCTTAGCAATACGATTGTCTAACGAAGTATACTTGTCATCAATGGTTGAGAGTTTATCTTGAAGAGAAGCAAAGTTTTCTCGCATTTCAGAACTAAAGCTAGTATAATTCTGATAAAATGGAACAAACCAAGATGGCATATTGACTTCTTTAGGAGATAGACTCCTTTCTTCATGTGCAGGTCTTGCCAGTCTATTGCCCTGGAACATCCAACCCTCGGTATACTTTTTGTAACCCATTCGTTTCAATGTAGTAGATGAGAAAACATGGTAATGGGTTCTTTTTACTATTTTTGAAGCTAGAGAGAGGACTTGAAAATGGGCAAAGATTAAGGAAAGAATACTGCCATATGGAAGCCCAATTCTAGGAGATTCAAGCTTCATCACCATCCACTTCAGTATAATACTGGATAAGTCTAATTTCTTCCCTTTTAGTAAGCACCACATAACAAAACAATCAAAAAATGATACATGGTCAATGGATCCAGATCTCATAATTATATTATATGCAATGATCTTATGCAAGATTTGTGCTTGAAGATTGAGCTACTTATATGGTGGAGGATGTCCAAAATAAACAAATGCATCATTCATCACAAGAGGCAAAAATTCTTGTGGTGAAAATCCTTGTTCCATGGTCCATTACTTCTTAACTGGAGTACACTCAAAATTTCTATGCTTGATATAAAGAATTTTCTGTAATGAGTGTGGGGTAAGTGTAATCTTTTGACCATAAATCTTAATAGTAATTCCAACTTCTTTCTTTACCAAGTTGGAATAAAAAATCTTAATTTGATTTGGGTAATACCCTTTCACTTGATGAGGAAAGAACTTGTCCCATCCTATAGCTTTGAACATTGCAATAATTTTAGGAAAATTTTCTTCAAAGAAAGTGACGTCTAAAATCTTACAAAACATTGGTTCAATTGCTGATAGGTGATTCTGATACAATGATTTTGCATGTGAAGAGACCAAACATTTTTCTATGTCATCGTTGCTTGTAGGCTTTGAAGAAGACGAGGAGGCTTTGTCCTTCTTTCCCACAGTTTTGGTAGGAACCATCTTAATGAACCAATTGAAATGCAGAAACCCTAGATATGTATGGAGTAGGTGTGTGATGGATGATTGTTGTGTATAGCTTGGGAGAGAAAGAACTGTGAAGAAAGAGAAGAGAAGATGTCTTAAAGAAGGGAAGACGAATGGATAGACATTGGTAGGGTTTAAAAATCGTTTTTTTAAGTGAAAGGAACACCACCCACCACGAGACATTCGTATGTCACTAATTGGACAGTCGTCTGTCCACAGACAGTAGCCTGCCAGTCATCTACTAGCTCACTGGCAGTTGTCTGTCTATTGTCTTTTACACAGACAGTAGCCTGCCAATCGCCTGCTAGCTTACTAGCAGTCATCTGCCTTGACCAACTGAACTTCTTCCTTTTTAGTTAACTTCTCTTATATGTAACATGCCTAATTCTCGTCGAATAAATACAAATTGATCCTCAGCTAGTGGTTTGGTAAATATATCAGCTAATTGAGCATGAGTATTGACAAATTCAAGAACTATTTCTTTCTTGTCTACATTATCTCTTAAAAAGTGATGACGTATATCAATATGTTTAGTTCTTGAATGTGATACCGGATTCTTTGAAATATTTATAGCACTTGTATTATCGCATTTTATGGGGATTGTTTGGTATTGAATTTTGAAGTCCCTTAATTGTTGTTTCATGTATAAAATTTGAGCACAGTAGCTCCCAGCTTCTATGTACTCTGCTTCAGCTGTAGATAATGCTATGGAATTTTGTTTCTTTGAAAACCATGAAACTAATGAGTTTCCTAAAAAGTGGCAAGTCCCACTAGTGCTTTTTCTATCTATTTTGCATCCTGCATAATCTGAATCTGAATAACTCATCATTTCGAAATCAATTCCTTTTAGATACCATAACCCTAAATCTAGTGTGCCTAGAAAATATCTAAGGATCCGTTTTACTACTGTTTGATGTGATTCCTTAGGAGTCGATTGGAACCTAGCACACATACACACACTGAACATTATATTTGGTCTACTTGCTGTTAAGTAAAGTAAGCTTCCTATCATACCTCGATAATGCTTGGTATCAACTTGTTTCCTTTTTTCATCGTTGTCTAGAATAGTTGAAGTGCTCATAGGAGTTCCTAGAGGTTTACTTTCTTCCATATCAAACTTCTTTAACATGTCTTTAATATACTTAGTTTGATTTATGAAAGTTCCATTTTTAGTTTGTTTGATTTGCAAACCTAGAAAGTAATTTAGTTCTCCCATCATGCTCATTTCAAACTCTCTCTGCATAGTTATAGCAAATTCATTACACAAGTCTTCCTGAGTAGCTCCAAATATAGTATCATCAACATAAATTTGTACTATAAGCATATTATTATCTATGGTTTTTATAAACAAAGTGTCGTCTATCTTTCCTCTTGAAAAATTATTTTGGAGTAGAAATTTGCTTAGCCTATCATACCAAGCTCTAGGAGCTTGTTTCAATTCATATAAGGCCTTAGTTAGCTTAAATACATGATTTGGATTTTTAGAGTCTTCAAAACCTGGAGGTTGTTTAACATAAACTTCTTCATTAATATAGTCATTTAGAATACACTTTTTACATCCATTTGGTATAATTTGAAGTCTTTATAGGCTGCATAGGCAAGAAGCATCCTTATTGCTTCCATTCTTGCTACAGGAGCAAAGGTTTCTTCATAATCAATGCCGCCTTCTTGAATGTAACCCTGTGCTACAAGCCTAACTTTATTTCTTACAACTACCCTAGTTTCATCCTTTTTATTTCTAAACACCCATTTAGTTCCTATGATTGACTTATCTTTGGGTTTAGGTATAAGTTTCCGTACTTGACTTCTTTCAAATTGATTTAGTTCCTCCTGCATAGTTATGATCCAAGAGTCATCTTTTAGGGCTTTTTCTATATTCTTGGGTTCATCTTGAGACAAGAAAGTATAGTGATTACAAATATATTTTAATGAGGCTCTAGTGGTTATTCCTTTTGACAGTTCTCCAAGAATTTGGTCTTTTGGGTGACTTTTAGCACATCTCCATTCTTTAGGTAGTTCTAGATTTTCAATTGTGTTTTCTTTTGAGGTTTCATTATTATTTTCTTCTTTCATTTCAATATCTTCTTCTTTATGTGAAATATTTTCTCTTTCATCAATTTTAAATTTGTTAACATGATCATTTGATTCATCAAATGTTATGCGTATTGATTCAATAATTGTAAGAGTTCTTTTATTGTAAACCCTATAAGCTTTACTATTTGACAAGTAACCTAAGAAAGTTCCTTCATCAGATTTTGCTTCAAATTTTCCTAGATCATCTTTAGTATTAAGGATAAAACATTTGCAACTGAATACATGAAAGTAAGAGATATTGGGTTTTCTTCCTTTCCATAATTCATATGATGTTTTGCCTATACTAGATCGTATGGATACTCTAATTATTATCCTGTATTTATTGCTTTTGCCCAAAAATACTTAGGTAAATAATTTTCGTTTAGCATGGTTCTTGCCATTTCTTGTAGGGTTCTATTTTTTCTTTCAACAACTCCATTTTGTTGTGGAGTCTTAGGTGCGAAAAAATTATGGTTTCTTCCATATTCATTATAGAATTTTTCAACATTTTTGTTTTTGAATTCCCTACCTTGATCACTTCTAAAGTTTGTTATATTATAGCCCTTTTCATTTTGTAATTTCTTACATAATGTAATAAGCATGTCACAGGCTTCATCTTTGTTTGCTAGGAATAATACCCAAGTGAATCTTGAATAATCATCCACTATTACAAAAACATATTGTTTACCTCCTAGGCTTAGGGTTCTAGTTGGACCAAATAAGTCTAGGTGCAGCAATTCTAGGGGTCTTTTTGTAGATATGTATTTTTTCTTTTTGAAACTTGTTTTAACTTGCTTTCCCTTTTGGCATGCATCATATATCTCGTCTTTTATGAATTTTGTATTAGGCAATCCTTTGACAAGATTTTGCTTTGATAATTTGGATAATAAGTCCATGCTAGCATGTCCTAGTTTCCTATGTCATAGCCAACTTATTTCATTCATTGCTGCCAAACAAGTTACATTCTGATTTATTAAGTTCTCAAAATTTATACAATAGACATTGTTTATCCTATGAGCTATAAACAAGGTTTCATTGTTCTTAGGATTTTGAATAACGCATTTTTCTTTCTTAAAGGTTATTTCAAAACCTTTGTCACTTAATTGGCTAATGCTTATAAGGTTGTATTTCAATCCTTATACTAAGAGCACATTGTTAATAGTGAGAGAAGGTTCTTTACCTATTTTTCCAATGCCAATAATTTTTACCTTGGCATTGTCACCGAAAGTAACATATCCTCCATCCTTTTGTCTTAGAGAGGTAAACTTGGTCTTATTGCCGGTCATGTGCCTTGAACATCCACTGTCCAAGTACCACTTATCCGTTGATGGTGTTGTCCTAAAGCATACCTACAATGGAGGATTTTTTGTTTTAGTCTTTGGAACCCAAATTCTTTTAATTTTCTTTGTTTTGTTGTTAGTTCCATTATTGACTTTCCATTCCCCTTGCACTTTAACATACTTTTTCTTTAGTGGGCAGTCAAACATTACGTGACCTTTAGTCTTGCACATATAACAAGTGGTGTGTTCGTGTTTGTTGTTTGAGGAAGTGCTAGCATAGTGCTTGGCCTCCTTGACAAAGTATCTCATGTATAATTTCTTATTCTTTTTATTTGTCTTACCATTACAACCTATCCCTTCTTTATTTCCATGTAGCCTTTGTTGTCCAATCATCTTTTCAAAATTATCTTTACCTTTGGTAAAGTTATATATAATTTTCTCTTTATCCTCTACTAATATCTTAAGTTCATTTACTTCTAAATCTTTTTTATTCAAACTAGTTTTATTAGTTTTTGTTTAATTCTTGAGTTACTTTATTTACTTCCTCTTCTAACTTCTCAATATAAGTGTCTTTTTCTATTTCAATGATTTTGAATGATTCAAGTTGCTTTAATAGTTCTTTATTTTGATCTTTCAAAGTTATATTTCTCTTATAAATTTTTATGAATCTCTTATGCAAACAAAACAACTCAGCTTGCAATTCCTTATAGGAAGGCATACTGTCACATGACTCATCACACGACTTATTGTAAGATTCTATAGAGAAATAGTAGGAGTTTACCTCTTCTTCATTCGCCATGAAACATATGTTTGCCATTTCATTTCTGCTTGATTTATTTTCTGTCTTGCTGAAGCTTGAATGATCCCACGTAGCTTTCATAGCTTCCTTCTTTTTCTTCTTGTCTTTCTTGAGCAATGGACAGTCTAGTTTGATATGCCCTGGTTTCTTGCAGTGATAACATATTGGAGGTTCATTCTTACTTTTATTTTCTTTCCTACTTGTCTCTCCTTTTTCAGGTTTCTTTTTATTGAACTTCCTAGGAAATCTCTTATTTCTTCTATAGAACTTACCTAGTCTCTTAGTGATGAATGCTAATTCATCTTGATCTAAGTCACTTGTCTCACTTTCCTCTTCACTAGAGTTGTGGCTAGACGCTTTTAGTGCAATGAATCTTTTATGCTTTGGTTCAGGATTCCTTTCTTTTAAGGTTTCATAGGTAAGAAGTGAACCTATGAGTTCATCTAAAGAGGTAGTCTTAAGGTTTCTACCTTCAGTGACAGCTGTAGCCTTTGGTTCCCATATTGAGGGAAAGCCTCTTAGGATTTTTCTAATCATTTCGTAAGTAGTATAAGTTTTCCCATAGGCACTTAAGGAATTTATTATGTGGCTAAATATGATGTACATACTTGATATTGTTTCATTAGAATTCATCTTGAATGCTTCATATTCGCTTGTTAACATGTCTATCCTATTGTCTCTAACATCAATAGTTCCTTCATATGTCACTTCTAATTTGTCCCATATTTCTTTAGCCGTCTTGCATGTCATAACCCTATTAAATTTGTTAGCATCTAAGGCACAGTATAAAGCATTTATAGCGCTTGACTTGATTTGAAGCATTTTATAGTCTGAATCGGTCATATCCCTTTTTTCTTTTGGAATCTATTTTCCATTAACTATTTTAGTGGGAATAAGGTCTCCATCCATAACTACTTCCCATGCTTTCCAATCCATGTGTTGGAGATAGATTTGCATTCTCTTTTTTCAAAACGTATAATTATGTCCACAAACAATTGGTGGACGAGTTAAACATTGGCCTTCACCAAAGGGTGCTACTCCTATATTTTCCATTTGATCTTTTTATAGTTTCTTGTTAGGAATTACTATAACTATGCTCCGATACCAATTGAAATTAGGAATAGCTTCCCAAGAGGGGGGTGAATTGGATTTTAAAAAATTTAGTCCCTTTAGGATTAGTTCTTTTAAGTTGTAAAACGTAGAAACAATCACAATTATTCTTTTTCCCAATGTTCAGTTTTTTAAATAAAATTTCAGATTAATAGGTCAAGGATAATCAACCAACATATTCCCTTTTGGTTTCCACAATCAATGTCGATTTACCCCAAACGAATTACCTTCCAATCTATTTAACAACCAAACATTCAGAATTGAAATTTAAAGCAGCCACGTAGATTATATCTTAAAAAAAATAAAGAGTAGAGAAAGAAGAACACAGGGACTTTTACGAGGTTCGGCTTTAACACAGCCTACGTCCTCGCCCTTGGCAAAACCGCCAAAGGATTCACTATTACCGTTCCTTTATCATGCGGAACAAAACTAATTACAAACACTCCTTGGGTAAGGCTAAAGCCCACCTTCTCCAAACAATCTCCCCTTGTTTGGTCCAACGATTCAATGCTCAAACCATCAACAAATCCTATTACGAAGATAAAAAACAAGATGTACAAGAACTTGCTTCTCAATGAGCTGATTAGTACAAATTTGAAACACTTATGCACTTCAGTAAATCAGAAATGAATTTCAAAATGAAGCTCTTACAAACTTATCACCGTAGGTATTTTTCAATGAAAGAATCAACAACTCAATGATCAAACACAGTAAGAGATTCAGCAAAACTTCTCTTAATTTCGAACAAAGATGAGAGCAATTTGAAGCACCTTTAGAAATTCAGAATGAGAAAGCATGACAGCAGAATATGATTTTTTAATAATCTTGATGTAGAAATCAATGTGACTTAGGGGAATTTATAGATGTAGAAAACCTTCTTGTTTATTCCCTAAGAATACTCAGAGTTGTTTCCTTATATTAAACTTATTTGAGTTCCCAAATATTTGAATTTCAAAAATTATATCCGTTGGAAAACAGAAAAATGCCGCGAGGCAGACGACTATGAAGTCCTGGTAGTCGTCTGTCCATTTAATATAACTATAAAAACATAGGCAGAAACGTGGCAATCATCTATCACCACAATATGAGGTGCCAGTCATCTGTCCATATGGTGACAGTCGTCTTTCCATGTGTAATTTTAAGCCTTTCAATAACATAGAAGGTGGACAGTCGCCTGGTGAAACTTTCACAGTCTTCTCACTTTTCACTGGCAGTTGTCTGTCAGAGCCTTGACAGTCATTTGTCAACTTTCTATGTTTAAGTTTTAAGCCTTGTTAATTTGGCCAGTCGTCTGTCGATTTACAAACTGTCGTCTGTCCACTGAATGTTTTTATTTTCTAGTCAATTTTTGATTTCTCTCTCATTGTTGCTTGGAATATAGATTTGTTTTAACTTTAAAAACATGTTCCAAGTTTTATCTTAAGGTCCCTAAGTCTCTTTGCTTAATGTGCTTCAAAATGAAAACTTCATATTTGAATAAACTTAAAGTACTTACAAAAACTTTTCCTAAGTACTTAAAAATTCTTCTTTGCTCTGAACTTTCTTTGTTGCTAGTCTCTAATCTCTGAGAATTATCTAAGCTTTCATCTCTTTAAACCTTCTTGATATTTTTTCATTGATTTAGACTTTGAGCTCTCATGTTGATCTTCTTTAATCATCATGCTCTTATGGTCTTCAAACTTTGATCTATG
Organism: Malania oleifera; assembly: GCF_029873635.1. Lineage (NCBI taxonomy): Eukaryota > Viridiplantae > Streptophyta > Magnoliopsida > Santalales > Ximeniaceae > Malania > Malania oleifera. The sequence goes on along the minus strand of NC_080418.1, from coordinate 31,206,694 downwards.
CTATCAGACTTTGATTCATGCTACATAAGTACTTTCAACATTGATTTCTGAGAAAATACAACACTCAACCGAAGCATGTTAAGTCCTACTTGTTTGTTAGCATCAAAATAGAGTATTAAACCTTGTAAGGCCAACAAACCCTTTTGAATAGAAAAGCGAAAATAATATCGCATTTATGTGACACATACTCATTTAATTATGGGACCAAATCAAAAAGAGGGGATCTTGTTAGAAAACCCCCTCAGGGTTGATATTGGTGAGGTATAAAAATACATATCTCCTCGCTTCAAAATGACCCAAAAACATTTTTCCATTTTTTTGTCCTTCGAAAATATTTTTTTTGATTTTTATCTAATTTTTATATATTTATTCATAAATTTTTCTATTTTTATGAATTTCCCAAATTTAAAAATTAAATAAGTAAAATAAATAAATAAATAAATAAAATAATAGTGAACCGGGTCAACCGGTTCAAGTGGATGGTTGAAGAAGAGCCACGTGTCTGCTTTAACGCCGCCCTGCCATGTGGAAGCCCTCGAGGGGCCTTGACTAATGAACTAGGATCGTTGATGTGGCATGATTTGGACCATCTAGAGAAAACACAAATCAAGCGGCCCAGATTGGGCCACGTCACCCACTAGATGTTTGGCCCAGAATGCACCATGTGTCACCATGCAATGGTGACACATGGCCAACTATCTCCCAAATATAAAAATCTAATTTTTTTTTTTTTTTGCCTTTTCTTCATTTTCCCACTTTAACTCTCTTTCTCCTCTCCCTGAACTCTCTTCTCTTCTCTCTCTCTCTCTCTCTCTCTCTCTCCTCTTCTGTGTTTTCCTCTTCTAGGTGTCTCTTCTCCTCGAACTATGTTCTCTCTTTTTCGATATGCTCTTCTTCTCCCCTTCTTAGATATGTTCTTCTTCTCCCCCTCTTGGATCTATTCTTCTTCTCCCCCTCTAGTCTTTCTTTTTTTTCTCACTATCTCTCTTTGGTGCTTCTTAGACCCCTCCCCTACCCCCTTTTCTTATCTCGGTTCTCTCACTAGGATCTGTGACCTCTCGGACCCTCAGATTTATGGTCATTCATTCATTCTTCTCTGATATACTCAGTTGGTCTATTCTCACCCATATTCACTTGATTTTTTGTAGGTTGGGCACATACAAAGTGAGGGGAGCTTTCAGAATCCCTCAGATGTGAAATCAAGATGAGTTTCCTCCTCTTTCTATTTGTTTTCTTTTTAGGTTTGTGTTTTGAGTTTGAATGTCGATCTGTTTTCTAAGTTTTGGGGTTGTGTTCTAGGTAGACTTGGAAAAATGGATAAAATTCCATTAATCTGACTCGTATCCAACCTGTTTTAACCGACTTATAATCAACCGCTTGCTAAATGGGTTGAATATGGTTTTTCATTTTCATATCCACCACCTTAGCGGGTGGAGTTGGGTTTGTTCGGCGGATATCTGACAACCCACTTAAAATCCTATTACTAATTAACCCATAAAAGCCCAACTACCACTACCCAAGTGCCCAGAGCATAGTGCGGCAGTGCTCACACGACCTAGTGCCCACACACCACACAGACAGCCCACATGGCCAGTCACTACAGTTCATCAGTCCCACGACTCCCACTCCCAGGCCAAGCCAGTCCCAATTCCTAAATCTCAAATCTCAGATTAGGCTATTAGGGTTTCATGTTGGCCTAATAAGGCTTACAATTCTTATTTTGATGATAACAAATCATGATGTGTTTAATATGGTTTAAGTGAAAGTTTTTCTAGAAAGGCAAAACTCAAGAGCATGAGAAAGTTTATGGTTTAATAAGGCAAAGCTTAAAGGAAGTGACAAAGCTCAAAAGCATGGGAAAGCTTATGGATTACAAAGAGTTTTTAAAGAGCATGAGGATTAAAGATAATCTTGTGAAAGCTTAACGAGAAGATCAAATACTCAAAGATGATGGAAGAACAAGATTGAAGAGCAAAGGATCATTTTTTTTAAGGATGATCTAAATGTAAGTACTTCAAGTTAATTTCAAATATAAATTGGATTGAAGCTCTCAAAAATTCAGACATATATTTTTTATATATACTCTAAAGAATATTTTTATAATCAATGAAAAGAAAGGGTTTTGAAAAAGAAAAAACTTTTGAAATAAAGAAAGGTCAGGCGACTGCCAAATTAAGTAAGGGGTTTTTTCAAAGAGACAGTAGCAAAACAAGCGACTGCCTAAACATGTCAGATGCCTAAGTGGACATGACAGATGACTGCCTTGGTTCTGACAGGCGACTACCAGTGTTCTGTGTTGAGAGTTTGTTCTATGACAGGTGACTACCCCTCGAACGTTGGCTTAAAAATTCTTAATGGGAAGATTTTTTAAACAAGGTTTTTAGACATAATTATTTTTAAAAACTTGGAAACTATTTTATGGAAACTTTGGGGGTATGGAATTGCTTCTAAACATCTATAAATAGCCCCAATCTTGAAAGGTTTGATACACCAAGCAATTTTCAAGCAATCAAAGTTCTCAAAGGCTCTCAAACTCTCTTGTGTTCAATTACTGAATTGCTACTAGTTCAAACTTCGAAGCAAAGCATTCAAAGTTAGAATCTTTCAAATTTTGAAAGATATTTGGTGATTCATACTAAGTATTGAGCATCAAATTCTTTATATTTGAATTACTTTGAAGTATCATTGTGTTGATTGTTGTACTAACATACTCTGTTGTGAGAGTGTTTTCTTGTACACAAAATTCCTATATCTTGATTCTTATTCATAGACGATTCAGGGCTGTAGAATCGTTGGACCAAATGAGGGAATATTGTTTGGAGAGGCAGGCTCTAGCCAAACGGAAGGAGTGTTCGTAATCGGTATTGTTCCACTCGTCAACGGAACTAAACTAGTGAATCCTTTGGTGGTTTTCCAAAGGCGAGGACGTAGGTTGGGTATAAGCCGAACCTCGTAAAATCTTGTGTCTCTCTTCTTCCTTAACTCTTTACTTTTTCAGCAAAGACTTATAATCTGCGTGTATGTTTTTAATTGATTAATTTTGAGTGTTTAGTTGTTAAATAAACCGGAGGATAATTTGTTTTTTGGTTTGATCAGCATTGATTGTGAAAACTGAAAGGGACTACGTTGGTTGATCAACCTAAACTTATTAATCTAAAAGTTTGTTTAAAAGCTAAACATAAGGAAGACTTGTGAGTTTGGAATACACACACAACTGACACAAATTCAGCAATTTATTACAGGGCTATTGAGATAAAGATTGAGTTTTTGTTTATCTTAATTGGGTGTGGTTGAATTGTCTTTATATTTAATTGTTGTGATTGATTGATAATTAAGAATTAATATTAAAATAATTAAAAAAAAAAAAAACCAATTCACCCCCCCTCTTGGGAAGCTATCCTAATTTCAGGTTTCATTGTTTCAAACTTTCAACGGCCACTTAGCCACAATTTCAGTAGCTAAAATCAAGAGCAGATATTGTAGTACTTTCCAAATTCACCACCATTAGACTTTTCAAGAGTCTCAGTATGCTCTCGAATGGGTTACGAATGCAAGATGAAAAACATAATCAGATAATCAAAATGAGAAAATATTGAAAAGCGAATCAATGGAGACGAAGATTGAAGTGAGATGGAATTAGTTTGCAGCCCCCTACCCATCAAAATGATCTGGTTTTTGAGCTACTTTGCAATTGTAGTAATTGGCGAAGAGAGAGAGAGAGAGACAGTAGGTATGTTAGAAAAGGTGTATTCCCAAGAGGGGGGGTGAATTGGAATTTTAAACTTTCTTCCTTGGTTCAACTAATCCTATAATCAGTATTACACAAACCTAGGGTCTTTCTATGCAATTCCAAATGCGTATATAAAAATGATATGGAAATTAAATCAAACGTATCATTCACACCATAATATACATGTGCGGTAAATATAAAGTATAGAAATAAAAACAAGGCACACGATATGTTATCGGGGTTCAGCCAACTGTGCCTACGTCCTCGCCTCTAGCTCGCAAGCTAGAAGATTCCACTAATAGCTCACTTAAGGGTGGAGCGGTGCCATTTACAACCAGGTCAAATTAATACAGGGCTGACCTCAACCTTAACCAGGTCAATTAGCGGGGCTGACCTCAACCTACACGCCTTAACAGGACGACGCACCTAGCTTTCCTAACCAGGTCTAAGCCAATTCGAGACTATTCCAACGCTAGTCTCCCTCTTTAGGCCCGTGCCTGGAAATACACCAAATGTGTATATAATCAACTGATACAGTGATTGTGCTTTTGTGTAAAGCAGAAATGTACCCAGATATGCGCAATCACAAACACCACAATATGATTTAATATGTAAGCTCAATGTGGTATGGATGGTTCAACTCTCAAAAGTATTTTCTATCTGTGTAATGCTTATGTGAGAGTGACAAACAAGCAATCTTTGTATCACAAGATATTCAGCAAATAAGTTGACTCAAAGATGTCAAGTCTCCAGTATTTCAATCAGCAAGATATCTCAAGCATGTAAGTATTAAATGATGTATATGCTTGGTTTGCAAAAATGTGTAATCTTTGTATTCAGCAAATAATATATGAGTGAAAGAATATTGCAACAAAGATCACTACCACACAAAAAAATATCTCTTCAAATATTTTACAAGATAAAAGCGCAGTAGATATTTGGAAGTGTTTAAAAAGTTTTTGCAACCAAAAACAAATACAATCTTCTCAAGATCTTGCAATGAAGGTGCAAGATTAGTAACAAAGTCTTCTTATGATAGACTTATCAACAAAGTCCCCTAAGAATCCTTAGGTTTTTCTCTCAAATAAAACCGTGCCAAGCAAATAGAACAAGGAGAGCAAACCTTTCCAAACACACACTCAATCCACTTACAAATAATATAGGCACTGATAAACAATAAGCATGAGTGAAAGAGGCTAAAAAATGAGTAGTATAGGTTTTTGGATTTTTAGAGAATTTTCCCTTAATCAAAGTGGTTAATCCATACTAATTTTCTCAAATGATCTCATATATATAGGCATAGGAGAAAGTATGACCGTTGGGGACCTATTGGGTATTATTAGGGAAGTTTAATAATGTTTAAAGCATTTTAACCCTGTTTAAAAAATATTTAACTGCGGTAAAAATCAGGGCAACCCAAGAGGTCTGGTCGACTAGAATAGGTTTGGTCGACCAAGTCTCATATGGTTCGGTCGACTAGGGGTCTTTTGAACTGATGTCTCGGTCGACCAGGAGAAGGACATTTTTTCAAATCTCCGAGGTTCAGTCGACCAGGCCATTTTTAACTGGCTAGTTCGATCAACTAGACCGCTGAGATTTTTCCTGAGGACCCTCGGTCGACCAGGTAGTTGGAGTACAAAAAAGGGTTGGTCGACCAGATGGTCATACTTTTAACCCAGGGAGGTTTTGGTCAACCAGGGCTTTTTGAACTACCTGGTTCGGTCGACTAGGTGGTCAAAATGTTGACCATAGGGTTTCGGTCGACCGGGGATTTTTGAACTATTCTAGTTCGATCAACCAGGGCTTTAGTCAATCAGTTGACCCAAGGAGGTTTCGGTCGACCAGGCCAAAATGAACTAACTATGTTGGTCGACCAAAAGTGCACCATGTGTGCATTTTGGTCCAATCTTGAAGCATACAAACCCTAATGAAGTACCTAACAAACATATGTGTAAATGTGTGTGTCCTAGGGTCACTTGAGGTCCAATTTGAAGACACCGAAAAAGTCCAGTGTCGGTCGACCGAAGGGAAAACCCTAAGGTCACTCTAAGGTTATTTTGCATTATGATTGGTTTGAGCTCACAAAATAAATCATACATGTGATGTGTGTGAGCTTATTACAAACCAGAGCCCTACTTACTATTACAGATCGATTTTCACAAATTAATTATATTACAATTAAGATTGATAATCGGTCTTCAGGCTTTACTTGCTTTGTGCACATCTTGATCTTAACACTTTTAGTTCCTGCACAAAAACTCAAGCATCCATTAGTTGCAATGAGTATTTATCATAATCAAAACCGAGCGTGACCAATAAGCCAACAAGGTAGGGTGTAAGGGAGGTGGGAATGGGATCAAAAGAAGAAGGTTAGGAATTTGCAACGAGCTGCTTTGAATATGCAGAGACATTACTGCCGTCTGCCATCGCATATCTCATTACTGAAAATGCAACTCACGGGTACCTATGGTGTGTGCTCGCACTCTAAATATGTAGTCCTTTTATTTTATTTTTTTATGGTAATTTTGTTGCTGTAACTTTAGTTGATACAAAAATTTTGTCTTCATTTACATTACATTAAACCATTTCTAGAATGGTGGAGGAATAATTTTGCTAGTTCCGCAATATGTAATGTCAATATTATTCTTACGTTAAATAAAAATGATATGTTACAAAATTTAATTTTAATCTTATTGAGAGCTTTTAACTTTTCAAAATGTAATCCAATTGTCTTTCATGGAAGTATTTTTAAAAAGGTAAAGAAAAAATATTGGTAGTCTTAAAAGTGACAAAATATATAATATCAATTTTATCCTAATGTTAATAAAAATGTCACATGTCTAAAAACTTAAATTTTAACTTCATTGAGACTCTCTCTCTCTCTCTCTCTCTCTCTCTCTCTCTCTCTCTCTCTCTCTCTCTCTCTCTCTCTCTCTCTCTCTCTACCTTCTAGGCTTCTAATTCTTCAAATTTCATCAAAATTATCTTTCAGAAAAGCATTCACAATAATGGATTAACTTTCAATTTTATTTTGCCTATAACGAGCTCTTATAAATTGAGAATGCATATTCAAGTTGAGAAAAGATATCAACATTTTTTTTTTTATAGCAGAGACGGATTTTAGGTAAGTTTAAATTTGTATGTATTAAATCTTTGATTTTTTTTTAATTTTTGAATTTAATTCTAACTTAAATTTCATGTGCGTGTAACTTAAAAGAAAATTTTGCAAGTGTTTGTGTTTTATTTTTTTTAATTGTGCCTTCAACTTTCTATTATTATGTTTGTGCATAATAGTTGATTTAGTCTTATACCATTTTAAATATTTATCCCATTTGGCATAGTGAAATATATTAATAAATAAATACGCCCTTATATTGTATATTACTACATATTGTTAATTAGTATAAACGATTGAATGATTGATATAGTTACCATAAAAGTTCATACACAAACTAATCGCAAGTTGCCATATACAACTTAAATTATTATGACACAAAATAAACTATTAAAAAATATATATTTGAAAATGGCGGATTATCCACCTAATTCGTCACTTAAGCGAGTCGAATATGGATTATGATTTCTTCACCTCATAATATGCCTTATCTGCCACGGAATTATTTGACCCAATCCACTTTGCCAGGTCTAGTTCTGGGTCGAGTTCAGGTTTGGGTTCTAAGTTGGGGTTCATGTTTGTGTGCTGAGTTAAGTAGGGTTCCAGGCGAGTTGACTCGCCTGGAACCCAGTGAGTTGGGTCTAGGTTGACTCAAGTGAGTCAAGTGGACTTGGGTGAGCTTTAGCATTTGGTTCTACTATTTGGGTTAGTTCAAAACCTGCGGGCCTTGGTTATTTTAAACATGGGCCTTCGTTAGTTCAAAAGTTGTGGCCCTCGATTGTTTAATAACTTGGGCCTCGGTTTATTTTGAAAATATGGGTCGCGGATAGTTAAAGATTTGGGCTTTAGTTCATGGGCTATTTTAAAAATACGGGATGGATTAATGAACTGGGCTCGGCTTGATTTATTTTAAAAACTGAGGCTAGTTTATATATATATATAAAAGGAGGTGGGCCATGTTTTATTAAAAACATGAGCTTTGTTGTTTTGAAAACATACGCCTTGGGGCTAGTTAGAAACATGGGCTTCTGGGTTATTTTAGAACATGGGCTTATAGGTTTTTGGGCTGATTATGCGCTTAAACTGTATAATTAGGTGTTTTAATTCGTACATTGGGGTTTATAATTTTAATTAAATACCTAATTACACTCATTATGTTAACACGGTGTCCTATTTATAATATTTTGTTTTATTGAGTAATTTATGAATTTTTGGAATTTTTTTATCACAGGAAAATTTTGGGGAGCTAAAATCGGTCCTAGTTCGTAATTTGCACATAATTTTCCCATCCAAACTCCGATTGAGACAATTCGAAATCCTAGAGAAAGATGAGAACATTATATACAACTTATGTCCTTTGACCTTAGAGAGAAATGGGCTCCAGGAGGGTCAAAATCACCCTTATTCTTCAGGAAACAAAAAGAAGAAAAAAGAAAAAAAAGAAAAGAAAATGAAAACCCAACTTGATGTGACCTAGCCATGCAGCCGGGTCGGGTCTCCTCGCTGGGTAGGTCGTAGCCCCTCTCCCTCCTATAAATCTTTTTTTTTATTTCCTTCACAGGGGAGCCCCATCTTCCCTTCTCCTTCACCTTCCCCTTCTCTCCCTTTTCTTTCCCCCTTCTCTCTTAACCAGCTTCTCTTCCATTTCCTTCTCTCCTCCCCTCAACTCTTTCTCCTTTCTACCATAGCTAGCAACCCCAACCTCCTTTCTCTCTTTTCTCCTTCTCTTCCTTTATTTCCTCCTCCTTCCCTTACTTCTCTCCTCTTCCCTACTGCCATCACCTTCTTCCTTCTCCCTATGGCCACGTGCAGATCAGCCACCCCGAAAGCTCCTTAGCCGAAGCCGCACTGCTGCTCTGCTGCAACTTCGAGCATCCCAGCTACTCTGCTGCAACTCCAAAACTCCCAAGCTCTTGCTCCCAGCCACTAGTCTCTAGCTTTACCAAGCTCCTACTACAACACCCGAGAGTCTTCACGACTGCTGCCAAAAACTGCAGAACACCCGAAAGCTACTCCAGCCACGACTAGCAGTTTAATTATTCTTTCCTCTCTCTCTCTCTCTCTCTCTCTCTCTCTCTCTCTCTCTCTCTCTCTCTCTCTCTCTCTTTCTTTTTATTCTTTCCTTTAAATTATTATTATCTCTTTTTAGAATTCCAAGTATCCATAACTTCTAAAATGGTGGTCATAATTGATTTCTAAAACCGAGAGTCATTTAGTCTCCCCTTCCTTATTGATAAATGATCATTTATGAAATATTTAATTCTAAAAAAATCTACCCCTAGATTGTTAGAAGTGAGCAATCTGAATGCAAATTTCATGAGAAGAGATTTCTGAACTTCCTTAAGATCTCCCAAGCCCATACCCCCTTCCGAGGTAGGTCTACAAATTTTCCCCCAAGAGCATCAACAAATCTTTCTTTTATCTTTCACCTCTCCCCATAAAAAATTTGAAAGAAGAGAGTTAATGCGAGAATATATTACCTGCGAAATCTTAATAACAAACATCAAATGAATGGGCATGCTAGACAACACATGTCTTAATAAAATCAATCTTCCACCTTACGAGAGCAACTTAGATTTCCATCTTACAATTTTCTTTCTAATCTTCTCCACAAGAGGCTCCAATGTCCTGGAAGACAATTTTCCAGACACCAAAGGCGCACTCAAATATGAAACAAGGAATTTACCTTCCATGAAACCCGTGATTCTCAATAAACCACACTTCCTAGCGGGAGTGATGTATTTTGAGAGGAATAACGCTGGCTTAGTCTTACTGATTTTTTGAGCTAACCACTTCTCATACCTTTCAAGAGCGTAAACTAAATTTCTCATAGACCTCTTCCCACCATTCACAAAAATAAGAATATCATCCGCATATAACAAATGCGAAACCAAAAGGGTCCCAATCGGATGATTAAATTTACCAATCCGACCAGTCTCATAGTTTTTCCTAAGCAACCTTGTCAAAACCTCCTCCATTATAATGAATAAATAAGGAGATAGTGGATCCCCTTGCTGCAAGCCTCTCGTAAATTGAAAAAACCCCATAAAGGTTCCATTCATCAAAACAGAAAACCATGAAGACTCCACACAATTTTTTATGAGCTTGCAAAACCTCTCAGAGAAACCAAAAGTCTTAAGTAACTCTAGAAGAAAATTCTAATTCACTCTATCGTAAGCCTTAGCCATATCTAGCTTTATCATCACAATGCCGCCAGCTATTTTTTTGTGCAAAGACTGAACTATTTCTTGATCCAGTGTAATATTTTCAAAAATATTTCGCCCAGGAATAAAAGCACCTTGTTCATACGAGACCAACTTATCAACAACCTCGGTTAGTCTAAAAACAAGAATTTTGGAAAAAATTTTATAAGCCACAGAGCATAAACTAATAGGCCAGAATTTATCAAAGCTAGAAGGATTATCGACCTTCGGAATTAAAACAATAAATGAAGAGGAAAAAACTTGGAAAGAGTAGTGCCCTAAAAAAAATCCATTGCCACATCCAAGAGATTTTTTTTACAATGTCCCAGCAAGATTTATAAAATTCAGATCCAAATCCATCCGGTCCCGGACTGCTTTCTTTGGGAATAGAGAACACCGCTCTTTTAACTTCTTTTTCTATCGGATCAGCGCAAAGTAAATTATTATCAACATCTAAAATTTGCCATTGAATTAACTCGAAGAGATCGCATGATTCAACCGCTAAAGACTTTGAAAGAAAATTCTGGAAAAAAACAGTTGCCTCCTTATGAATTGCTTCCGCACCCTCCAATATCCTCCCATCGTTCAGAACCATACGGTCTATACGACTCTTATTCCACTTTTGGTTGAAAACTGAATGAAAGAATTTAGAGTTTTGATCCCCCTTAGTCAACCATTTTTTTTTTTTTCGCAATTTGTCCTAAGCGAGATGCTTCCCTCTTCTCCCACACCTGAATTTCCACCTTAGTACTCAAGTAATCAACTTCGACGTCCTCAGAAAAACCTACTTGTAGTTGATTTTCTAGATATTCCATCATTTCCTCATGAGCTTTTAAATTTTCTTCCACTCTCCCAAAGACATTTTTATTCCATGCACGTAATGCAACTTTAGTTCTCTTAAAGCGAATAGCAAGTTTCAGAAGACCCGAGGTCAAATCATTCCTGATCCAGACATCTTTAACGTATGACAAAAACATATCATGCGAGCTCCACATATTTAAGAACCGAAATAGGGTAGGGTCATTCCGGGAGAAAGACGTATTTGTATACACCACCATAGGACTATGATCTGATGATTTCCGACTCAGATATTTGAATTGAGCTGAACCATATAGGTTGAAAAAACCATTATTAATAAGAACACGATCAAGCTTAACCCAACTACAAGCCACCCCTTCATGGCCATTGCACCACGACATTTGTGAGCCTGTGTTTGATAAATCAAAGAGACAATAATGATGTAACCAGTCATTAAACTCCATCATAGGTAACAGTGATCTTGGATTTCCATCAATTCTTTTAGTATCCATTCGAATCACATTAAAATCACCCATGACCAACTAAGGAAAATCTGATTGGCACTCCTCCAGTTGCCGCCATAACTCTCTTCTTTCAACATAAGAACATTTGGCATAAACAAAACTTACGAAAATTTTTTGTCCATCCTTAAAAAACCACCCAAAAACCTTCTGAATCGTAATTGAAATCACCTCAAAGACATCTATATCCTTCCAAAATAGTCACAATTTACCGCCCTGATTGTGTGGAATCCTTGAGTATGTCTCAAGGCATGGACGTAGGGAAGAGGTAGAGCCACGTTAATATCGTTTGTCAAAATTTTCTTCCTTATACTCTTTTATTTATATCTTATGCATGGTATATATGTTCTATATATTGTGATATAATCATTTGTATCTTGTCAAAATTGTTATTTTGTAGAAAAAAGCAAAAATACATAAAAGATTCCATTCAACCCTCCCCCCCCCCCCTCAACTCTAAACTCGATTCTAAGGCCAACATGATAAATATTTAATAGATTAATGGCATTATTCAAAAGAGAATAGGGTGGGTCAAAAATGTAATTTGGGTAATTATTGATTAGTTAACGAAGACAACACCTTTCTTACTCTTCTAAATGCATCCACTTAATATTTTGAGTTGGAAGTATATGGGAAAGATATTCAAATTGTGTTGGAGTCCCATTTACACTATCAAATCAAGACATGCCATTTGTATAGAGAGTATTGCGAAGTCTATAAAGATTTTTTTTAAAGTCCCTATTGATTTAATTTGTTATTACTTTAATGCACATGATGACTTCTTTTACATGTTGACTTGACTTAGTGAAGTTACCCATATTCTAATAACACCTTCCACAACATGCTACTTTTTTTTTCCCTTAAATATATGAAATATAGAATTTGCCACACACTAAGAAGATTAATTTATACACTTACTTATAGGGCAATGTTATAAAGTCAATATATTGACCCTGTGCTTGAACTATCCCCATGTGCATGCTTACTTGCAATTAGTTTGGCAAAAAAATAAAAATGATAGATGAGTCCACAAAGATTTATAGAAAATGATGTAACCAAACAAGTTTGAAGCAAGTCAAATGCGCGTAAGATTACACATGTACCTTGTTACTATATGCATTTTTTTCCTTATTTATATCCAATATTTTAACACTTTGTTGATTAAATCCTATAAAAAAAATATGTGCATCACAACTTTTATGTATTGTACTTCATTATTTATATGTTTTTTAATCAATTTGTTTACTATGAATTTGATTAAATGCATGAAAGGAAGAGTATTTCCTCGTAACATCTCCATCCAACTTTGACAATATTTAAAACATTTTTATACCCCCTTTCTACAAGATTTCAAATTTTGCGCACTAGCAAGTTAATTAGTACCTAAGTTCACAAAATTATTGAACTTAGATGCCTTAAAATTTTGGAATCATAGTATTTTGTCCCTAAGCTTGAAATCCTTATTAGATTGTCACTTTACCTAAAAATTTAAGTTATTTGGTTGTGAGCTAACAATGTATATCAAGTTTTGACACTTTCCCGCACGTGCAGCCTGACAACAGATGGATATATAAAGACACGATAATATCATCCATTATAAAAAAATACAATAATTTTTTAAATACCACAGAATAAACACGAGCAATAAGACTAGAACCTAAGATCTTCTGGTGACCACTTTAAACAATTAGGTATTGTAGTAATCTAACAATCCTTGGATGCATTGATGAAATCCAAACTTAAAAAATTTAAAAATAAATAAAAATTTAAAATAAAAAAAAAAAAAGAGAGAGAAATAAAACAGGGAATAAAGCCAAACAATGTCTAACAAAAGTTCTTTGTTTTTTTTTTAAGGAGCTGGGGAATGGGGGCAGTTGTGTAGCTAGGCAGGCAGGGCAACCCCGACACCCACATGCAGGTGTGAATGCTGGGAAAGTTGGTGAAGAAATAAAATAGGGAATAAAAGGAGAAACGAGGCAAGTGGGTGGGTGCTGCAGCCCAGGATGACCAGAGCGGATGAAAAAAAACAAAAACAAAGGAAAAAAAAAAAAAGGCAGCCGAGCATGGCGCTTTGCTTTGGCACGCAGTTTAAGAACCTGACTTCCGGTGGTGTAGACTGTAGAGCACTGGCGCCATTCACGCCACCCCGTCGCCCATCCACAGGTGGTCAGTTTGGTATAATTCTTTTTATTTGTAATTTTATATAGTAAAAAAGTTTTTCAAATTTTATTTAAAAAATTTTAAATAAGATTTTATGATTTTATACATAACTTTTATGGATTGATTATTTTTATACATTATTTTAATTAAAATTAAAATTAAATGATCTTATGAATCAATATTGTAATTAAAATTTAAATATCTATAAAATTTTAAAGGATGGGTCACTTGTGAAAAAAATTTATTATTATTTTAATTATCACGAATAATATAGCTAAATTCTAAATATTAGAGGAATATACCCTTTTCATAAAAAAAAATATATAGTTTCCCTTTTTCAATTATCTCATGTATATATATACCCTTATATTCCTTATAATATGAGTGCATCGATAAAGATTTTTATTTTCTACTCCAAATTTAACCTAATTTTTTTTTTCTTCTTTCTTTTCTTTCTTTCTTTCTTGCTGCGTCGCCCCACTATTGCGGGTCTCTCTTGCCATCACCCTCTCCGGCCTCCTCTTCTCGGCTATCTTCTGCAGCACTTCCGGTGTCTCTCTACTGCAACTCTCGGTACCCTCTCGTCTCACTCTGTCTCGGCTCTCTCCCGCTCGACCTTTCTCCGGCGTAGTTCAGTTCCTCCTCTCCAGCGTTAGTCGTCTTCGGCTGTCCAGTTTTTTGGCATCAACAGCGTTTGTCTTCTCCAACGTGTTATCATCGCACCTCTCGCTTGTTCACCTTTTTGGAGGGTTACCTCCGATTCACGACGCCAAAGACGCACAAACCAGTGGTTGTCGTCACCCTCACTTATGAGTTCACCGCTGCACTCTCCGTAACACTGGCATTGTTCCTTTTTTGTACTTATGAGTCCGCTGCTGCATCTCCGTGTTCCGGCGTCACTCTTTGCTCTTTGTCGTGCTCAGTGTTTGTCGTATCAACCCTTCGTTTCGGCCAGCGCATCTCTAGTTGATCCTCATCTCTTCCCTGCAAGAACCTCCTCATCCAAGGCTATCTCCCTAAGCCTATCACCCGCGGCAAGACACTCCTGCATCTGCCGCATCCGTCGTCATTCCCCATTATCTCCGACGGCCTTCCAGTGGAGCTCCGGTGATTTCCAGAATCTCCAGCATTCGTTGGTTATCATCTCTCAATATTTCAACTTTTCTCAATTCCCCTGCAACCAGCTACTCCGACCGTCTTCTCCAACGATCCCATATCAGTTCAGTTCTTCGGCGTCATCATCTCTGGCATTATCTCAGTCTGGCGAAGTCTCGTCTCCATCATTCCTCAGTTATTCGACAGTTCTTTCCCATCTCTAGCATCATCCCTCTCAGTTCCAGTTCGTTGTCTCGGCTAGTTTCTATTCGTAGTTTTTCAGCGATCCATCTCAGTCGTGTTTTCTCTTCTGGCACCCATCTTCTTCGGCAGTTTTTTGGTTGATCATCTCAGGCTTCAGCTTGCCTTAGTGGCCTCAACACTTCGACGACACCTTTGGCTTCTCTGATTAAACTCAAAGATTATCAAATAATTTTTGGTTGTTGCAAAGATCGGATTTGACCAAATTCGGTGGTTTGATTCCTTTGAACTAATCTGACGTTATGGAAGCATCTGGTTTTTCAATGGTGGAAAATATGGTCACAGTTTCTTCAACCTCTTCTGAGATTGTTATCCCTAGTCTCACCAGTAAACAATACCATCAACTATTCGATCTTTCATCGCCCTTGAACATCAACTCTACTACTTTTGCTGGTAACCTTGCCTCTTGTCACTCTGCTTCTCTTTCTAATATTGAATGGATTATTGATTCAGGTGCCTCCGATCATATGACTTTCAATTTGTCTTCTCTTAATATATGCCCTACTTTACCAAAGTCCTCCACGACTTCACAAGTTTCAAGATGTTCCTCAAGTACGGTTCATTTTCTCTCCTCTTTTTTATCTTATCATCGTTTCTCTAATCAACATTTGGCTTTTCTTTCTATCATGTCCCAACATCCCGAACCCATCTCATATTCTCAGGCTGTGCTGCACCCACATTGGCGTGATGCCATGGCTTCTGAAATCTAAGCCTTAGAAACCAATAATACATAGATTCTTCAACACCTTCCACTTGGAAAGAAGCCAATTGGTTGTAAATGGGTGTTCAAAACAAAACTTCGGACCAATGGATCCATAGAGCGACGACACAAAGCTCGCTTGGTGGCCAAGGGCTACACTCAGGTATAAGGTTTGGATTATCATGACACTTTTGCTCCTATTGCTAAACTCGTTACCGTTAAATGTGTTCTTGCAATGGATGCAACTCATAATTGGCATCTACTTCAATTGGATGTCAACAACGTTTTTCTCCATGGTGTCCTCAATGAGGATGTCTATATGCTCCCTCCATCAGGTTATTGAAAACAGGGGGAGACTCGTGTTTGTCGTCTTCAGAAATCCCTTTATGGTCTTAAGCAAGCCTCTCACAATTGGTTTTCTAAATTATCTTCTGTTTTACTTGTTGCGGGTTTCACCCAATCTCAGGCCGACCATTCTCTTTTCACCCGCTCTCGAGGTCAGTCTTTGACTCTCATTCTTGTTTATGTTGATGACATTTTCATGGCAGGTAATTATCTCTCTGATATTAGCACTTTCAAAGTCATGCTTGCTCAGAAATTCAAACTAAAGGATCTTGGAAAAATGAAATATTTCCTTGGCCTCGAAGTTGCTCGCTCTCCCACTAGCATATTTCTTAATCAATGCAAATATGCTCTTGACATCCTCACTGATAGTGGTCATCTTGGTGCTCGTCCTGCCCACTTTCCCATGGAACAAAATCTCAAGCTCAATAATACTGATGGTGCTCTTCTCTCCAATCCAAGCTCATTTCGGCGACTCGTTGGACGTTTGATCTATCTCACCATCACTCATCCCAACAATGTGTTTCCGATCAACATTCTCAGTCAATTTATGCACTAGCCTAGACGGCCACATTATGATGCCGATGTACGTGTTCTTCGTTACATTAAGACTTCTCCAAGACAGGGCTTATTTTTTCCTACTGCCAACACTCTTCAAGTCTCAGCCTATTCTGATTCGGATCGGGCTAGTTGTCCCCTCACTCACCACTCCACCACTGGTTTTTTCATTTAGTTGGGCACTAGTCCAATTTCCTGGCGCACTAAGAAATAAACTACTGTGTCTCGCTCCTCTGCTGAAGCTGAGTACCATGCACTTGCTTCCACTACATGTAAACTTACATGACTCAAAACTCTTTTAAATGATCTAGGAGTACCGCATTCCCAGCCTATGCTCTTATATTGTGACAACCAAGCAACTTTTCACATTGCCCAAAATCCATTTTTCCACGAACGTACAAAACATATAGAAATTGACTATCACATTGTTCGTGAGAAGTTATGAGCTGACCTTTTTTTCACTAAGCATATTCTTACCCACAGTCAGCTTACTGATATCTTCACCAGAGCTTTGGGTCGTGAACATTTCCAAGATTTATCACGCAAATTGGGCATTACAGATCTCCATACTCCAACTTGAGGGGGAGTATTAAAGAAACATACCCTTTCCATATAAAAAAATATACAGTTTCACTTTTTCAATTATCTCATGTATATATATACCCTTGTATCCCTTGTAATATGAGTGCATCAATAAAGATTTTATTTTCTCCTCCAAATTTAACACTAGAATATAATAATTAAGAAAAATAATCCTATTTTATTACAATATTTTTAATTTATATTATTTAATATTTTATTATTTTAATTATGCTTTTAGCTGTTATATGATTTAAGGGCAAACATGAGTATTGGTTCAATCAAGGTTTAATTTATTTTCATTTCAAAAACATTACTCAATTAGGTTGGTGATTTTTTTCTTTTTAATTTTCATTTTTATAATATTTAACAATAAGGTCCTTTACAAATATTAGATTATGTATTGATACATCAGTGATTGGTGATCAATGCCTCGAAATTATGATCGTCAAATATTTTAATATAGGAAATCAAAACTATTTTATTGAATAACTAAACATTTCCGCATTATCGCATTTTAAAAAAATATGTGTATCTATAATCTATAAATATTATACAACAATGTAATTTGTTTCGCAACTAATAATACACAAAACTTATTTTACTGCCATGCATCTATTGTTACATTTACTCACGCAACAAATTATATCATACAATTTTTTTAACCAAATCAAACTTCTTCCTCTCTCTCTCTCTCTCTCTCTCTCTCTCTCTCTCATTTTTTATCCTAGTATGATATAGTAATTAATAAATTTAAAAATATATATAAAATAAAAAATTATAAATTTTATCTAGTTAGTGTTACTGATTGTTACTAACTATAATTGGCTAATAGGTAATTATTAATCTATGGCCACATATTTTAATATTATCTCTTATTATTGTAATATATATATATATATATATATATATATATGTATGTATGTTGTTGTTAAGAATCGTACGTCTTTTATTAAATCGTCCTTCAACCATAACCACCTGAAAGGAATCAAATAATAATGGCTTAAAGGGCCCAGTGTGTACTCTAAGGGAACACTCTGATGCCTAAGTTAGGGAATGAGAGGTTTAAATTGCAATAGTAAAGGAAGAGTGAGTGAGAATGAGATGTTTATCTCCTCTTGAGATCCCCTTTTTATAGTAGTGAAGGCAAACTCCCCTTTAGCTATGCATTTGTGAGCATGTCATTATGCTTAGGGGCTGCTGACTTTTTGAGTCTGATCTCTATTTTGATGTTGACAAACACAAGTGTCTGTGTGTGCTTAGTATTTTGAACAGGTTCATAATTCGGAATGCACACACAAAAGAGGAAAATGGAAACTAAAAAGGATTTAAAGCTCACATCATCCTGGCTATTCCATGAAGACTTGAAGAGCAAAAGAAGAAAAAGACATTTATTCTATTTGTATTGCCTTTAATTTTTATCTTTGATCTTTAATAATGCATGCATTTGCATGATATGGATTGATTACTCAAACGACCTCAGATTGACCTTAGGGACCCAACCGTTCACATTAAACCTTTTTTAGAATCGCCTAAATCACACAAAGGTTTTCAAAATAAATTAAGGTTAAAAATTAGGGCTAAAATGAATTTGACAAGGACTTGGCTGACTGACGTTAGATATTTTGGTTTTTAAATTGCCTCGGTCGACCAACCAAGTAACATTTAAATCGCCACAATCGACTAAACACACTGTAGCCCAAAACACAATGTTGACCATGCCTCGGCTGACTGACCATAAAATGAACGTACCATCCACAGTTGACCGAACCATGAAATTTGACTTTTCTACTATCCCCGAGCGACCAAACTTATAGTTTTGAAATGCCTCGATTGACCGAACCTATAGAACCAGCAGACCGGCCTTAAGCCCGGTCGACTGAACCTACAAAGGTTTGGTTTTTTGTTTTTAGCTCAGCCGACCGGCATTGCCCACAGTTGACCGAACCCACTTTAATGTCAAATTTCTTGTGAGTGTTCAGTCGACTGACGCCAAGCATCGGTCGACCGAACCTCTCAAGTTGGGTTAATTTTCAGCGCCTAAACACGCTTAAATTTTAATTAAACAAATTTAAAAATACCAAGTGTGTCCCTAACGGTCATATTTTCTGAAAAACTATAAATATCCCCTTATTACTCCAGATTAACAACTTTGATTAATAAAAAATTTTCCCTCAAATATTTTTAATCTCTTGTTAATCAATGCTCCTCCACTTATATTTTATTGCAAAATCATTATTGGGTAAAATTTTATACTCTCCAAACTCTCTTTATTATTCTTTAGAAAATCTTTTGAAAGAGGGCATATATTTTTTTGGGCATTTTGTTTTCCAAAATAACTTACTCTCTCAAGCCTTCACTTTTGAAAAACAATCTTTGAGAGCAAGATTAAAGGCTCTTCACATTGTGTTGCTTGGATAAATAATTTTGTGGAGAAATTTTCATTTGGGTTTAAATCTTTGTTGTGCATATCATGTACATTATTTTTCAAAGATTGAAAATGTTATTCTGAGAAAAACACCCTTACTCTTTGAGAAATATTTCATTTCAATAGAGAGTGCATTTTGAGCTTAAACGTGTACATCCTTACTTATTTGTAGAAGCATTATATTATGTACAAAAATTATTTTTATTGTATCGGTTGAGTTCAGCCCAGAATTAAATCGGGGAGTCTCCGCCCCATAAGAGAGATCGGTTCAGTTTAGCCTGGAAATTGAACTGGGGTGTCTCCTCCCGATAAGGGAGACCAGTTGGGCTCAGCCTAGTAATTGAGCTGGGGTTTACCTCGCCCCATAAGGAGAGGTTGTAATGACTTCTGCTCTGCCTGTTTAAGTGAGCAGGGTTAGTGTAATCCTTGGGGGGTACCTCCAAGGTGGGGACATAGGCTGGTTTGACTAAACCTCGATAACAAATATCGTGTGTCACTCTCTCTCTCTCTCTCTCTCTCTCTCTCTCTCTCTCTCTCTCTCTCTCTCTCTCTCTTATTTATATTTCTACACTTAAATTTTTGCATGTGCATGCTTTCATTTATCGTTATAATTATTTGCATGCACATTTATTTTAAATGAGATACACATGTACGTCTGCACTAATATCTTAATCGTTTTACATACACGCTTTCAATATTAAATGGGATATGAATTATGGTAAATCAGCAAATATTTAAAACAACCAAAAAATTTTCTAAAACCCAATTCACCCCCCCCCCCTCTTTGGATCACACCAATTCCAACAGAGGCTTTTGGGTGACTCATCATTATGACTCAAGGTGGTTATATAGGACATCAATAGTAGCTCTTGTAACCGCATTGGGGGTTATGGATAACCTGAAGGCAATTATGCAAAACATCAAATATTTTCCACTATTGGTTTTACAACTATCTGCCCTTATGGGCATACCTGTCAATTTTGGGTGTACCAATTTGGGGTGTATCAGTTGCCCCTCCCCCAATACTCTTGAATATTTGAAACAAATTTCTTTTATTTGAGAGTAGTAATTCGTACCAGTCCCCAAGTGACTTAGAGAGCCAGTTATAGGGCTTCCTGCCTAAGCCAAATTGGTTTAGAAGTAGCAAGTGATCCAACTTATTAAACTCAAATCGAGCCAGATTGTAGAGACCCCAAAAAATTTAAATTAATGAAGTAATAAAGTAAAGAAAAGAAAGAGAGAGGAAAAGAATAAGAAAAAAGAAGAAAATTTTAAAAAGGGAGATTAGCATGGATTCGTCGACGAACTCAGGGTCTTCATCGAGGAATGTCCCGTAGATTTTGTCGACGAAGTACACGTGTCTCGTCAACGAAAAGATATCAAGAGCAGGATTTCAAGACATCGGGATTCGTCAACGAATCTAGGACTTCGTCGACGAATTCCCTTCTTGATTTTTTCAACGAGTCCACGTGTCTCGTCGACGAAGACATGTGGCCAGCGGTCTATAAATAGTCGAAAATGGGTTTTTACTAGAGAAAAATAGATTTTCTCTCCTTCTCTCTCTAAAATTCAAAATTCTCACCTTCTCTCTATGATTTTTGCCCCATTAAAGCTCAATTTGACGATCAGGAACCACCACAAAGTTCGTGAGAAGATTCTCTACAATTTAACCATAGCAGATTTTCAATTTGGAGTTTCAGGGTATCATCCCAAAACCCGGGTAAGTAAGTTATTTTAGAGTTTAATGGTTAATTTGGAGTATATAGGGCCTAGAAAATACTAAATGAAAATTATTCTGGGATTTTGTTAATTTAGTTGGGAAAATGTGAATTTCAGGGTTTCGAGTTGTGAATGCCATGGGCGTAGGATTGGGTTTATTAGTGAGCCTCTTAGTAAGTCAAGTAAGGGGAATAAAATATAGCAGTCTTTTTTGAGAATTACTGGTTAAGAAATATGTGAAAATGAAATATGATATTTTACCTGAAAGTATTATGATATGAATATCAGATAAAAATTGTGTGGCATATGATTTATATTGAAATGTGTTTGAAACTGGGTTAAACGATTTGCACTGGGAATAATGAGAATATGATAAAAACATATATTGAAATGTTTCATGCAGAAATGAATATAAGGGAAACCTAGTGATGTTAATGCTGAATTGAAATGATATGAGAATCGCTTCATTGAGAAACATTGAAAAGAGTATTTATTAAGGAGTATCTTATGAGAAATGATGAAATATGAAAGAAGGAAATGTTTTACTGAGAAATGTCGAATAATGTGAAATGAGATGAAATGTGTATTGAAATGTTGAGAATGAAATAGAAGAGGATGAGAACCTAATGCAAATATTGAACTGTGAATATTGATATGTGAATATGGAAATGGAAATATAACAATGTGAATTCTGCAATATGAATATTGAGATGTTAAAATTGAAATGTGAATCCTAAAATGTGTGTACTGGATTATGAATATTGAAAATGTGAATATTGTAATGTAAATGCTGCAATGTGAATGTTGAAATGTGAATAATGCAACGTGAATACTGCATGGTGAATATTGATATGTGAAAGTGGAAAGGTGGAAATGAGAACCCCTGATGGACGATTGTTGATCTTGAGCACGGTACCGTTGCTAGTTGTGATTACGTGCTACCACACGAAATCGTGGAGCGTGTGGCGTGACAATCGATTGAGAAAGAGAGAAGGGTAGTTTTCCCCCTAGGTCTAGACCAGGGTTATGGTAGGTCAAACGTACTACAGATGCATGAATGGATTTTCTAATTTGATATAACTGGGTAGGTCAGCCGTGGTTTAGATCCAGCCTTCGAGTTGCACAACCCTAACCATAGGAGGAAGCATGGCATGGAGAAAAATCCTTAGGGCAACTATGAGTTACAGACACAATATGCACCAGTTATGAGGACACTCATGGGATGGATGATAAGATGTAAATGGGAAATGAAAGAATGATGAAAATGGGAATTGAAAGAGAGTGAGTTAATAACATAAATAAATAAAGTAAAGTAAAACACTGTGCCTGAAGGCTTACTGAGTAAGGTGAGTGCCTTGATAAGTATCAGTTGTAGCCGAACCCGAGTCAATTGAGTAAGAATACAAAAGATATCAAAGCAGAGGGGAGCTATATGTATGGACATGTAACCTCCCCTATTCTCGGGAACTTCACTGGTAAACATGGGTTGCTTGTGAATGAATTTGAAAATGGGACTAAAATCTTATGAAAGTTTGTGTTTTATATCTGTATGATTATGAGCATATATCAGTTTATTTGCTCAGATGATATGATGATTTAAAAGAGTATGTCATGATATAATGAAACTCATACTGCCACACTGTAAATAATTTATTCCGTTTTACTGAGATATGTCTCACCTAAATATTTAAATATTTTAGGGAACCGAAAAAGACCAGGTGATAGAGCTCCGAGATAGAGGAGAGCTGGTACCCTGATAAATAGGGTGAGTGTTTTGATCTAGGGATATGTGATTCCCCTAGTGTTTTGGTTGATTTTTGGGGATGAGTTAGATATGTATATATGTTTATCGATGTTTAGTACTCTATTTGTTTGTATTCTAGATGATATGTATATAAGGTCTTCCGCTGTTAGGTATGTGTTTATATGATGGACTAATTACCTCGTACCCTATTCAGGTCAGGTTATATGTAGCAGTATCAGAGTTTCTGATGTGGCCGATCTGTGATAATTGTATTTATTATTTGTTGGGAAAAAAATGGTATGAAAATCGGGCATCACACGGATGCTATGCCATCCAACCCAATCCGAGCCGGCGTTCATGCCATTCATCTCAGCCTGAGCCAACTTCTTCATTCTTTAACCTAATTCAAGCCGACATGGCATTATTAGGCTTACATTGAGCTGATTTCCTAGCGTAATCGGCTTCATCCAAGCCAGTTTGTTCACTATTTGGCTCAATACAAGCTAAAGTTTATGACAATCAGCTCAAATAACAGACTCCATTCAAGTTGATAGCTACTATAATCATCCACATCCGAGCCGCCATGTATCGTTATCGACTTACTCAGAGCTAGTATGTTCACCATTTGGTTTAATCGTAGCCAACCTCTTTATTACTTGACTCAATCCAAGTTGACTAGTATGCAGCTTACCAACCCCCCCCCCCTTTTTTCAAACTCACGAGCTCGAATCATCAAAGAGGCAGGTCCCCGTGGCCTCATGAGATGTGCACATCAAACGAGCCACTTCGTGCTCACTCCTCTATGCCTCATGAGCCATGCTAATCAAGTGAGTAAGTCTATGGGGCCTCCTCTATGCCTCACAAGTCGTGCTCAACAAGTGGACAAGTTTTCAAGGCCTTATGAGCTATACTCATCAGATGGTCCAAAACAAGTGACCCGTGCTCGCTCCTTTATGACTTATGAGTCATGCTCATCAAGTGGGCAAATTTTCAGGGCCTTACAAGTTATGCTAATCAGATGGGCCATTATGGGTGAGTTGTGCCCACTCTTTTATGCCTAATGAGATGAACTTATCAGATGGGCCATTGTTGACCTTATTGGTCACGCCCGATTTTGATAATGACAAATACTCTTGTATTTAATAAATATTTAGCTTATGTGCAGGTTCATATTAGCATATCATCAATGGCACGAGAAAGCTCAAAGCTTGAAGACCAGTTCGTATTTTCAGTTGTAATATATTTAGTGGTCTATTTGGTTTGTAATAGTAATTAGGACATTTGGTTTGTAATAAGCACACACAACACATGCATGGTTTATCTTGTAAGCTCAAATCAAATCATAATGCAAAATGACCTTAGCATAACCTTAGGGTGTATCCTTCGGTCGACCAACATTGGACTTTTTCGGGTCTTCAAATTGGACCCCAAGTGACCCTAGGACACACACATATACACATTTATTTGTTAGGAACTTGAATAGGGTTTATATGCTTCAAGATTGGACCAAAATGCACACATGGTGCACTTTCGGTCGACCAGCACATTCAGTTCATTTTGGCCTGGTCAACCGAAACCAGGCCTGGGTCAACGGTTGACCAAGGCCCTGGTCGACCAAACCAAAACAGTTCAAAAAGCCCTGGTCGACCGAAAGCCTTTTTGGTCAACATTTTGACCACCTGGTCGAAAGAACCAGGTAGTTCAAAAGGCCCTAGTTGACCGAAACCTCCTTAAGTCAAAAATTTGACCATCTGGAAGACCGACCCTTTTTGTACTCCAACTACCTGGTCGATCGAAGGGTCCTTAGGAGAATTCCCAACTGTCTGGTCGACCGAACCAACCAGTTCAGAATGGCCTGGTCGACCGAACCTTCGAAAATTGAGAAATAGCCCTATTCTGGTCAACCAAGTCCTTAGTTCAAAAGTCCTCTGGTCGACCGAACCATATGAGTCTTGGTCGACCGAAACTGATCTGGTCAACCAGACCTCTCAGGTTGCCATAATTTTTACCGCGGATAAATAATTTTTAAACAGGGTTAAAATGGTTTAAGTGTCATTAAACTTTTTCAACAATCCCTAATAGGTCCCCAATGGTCAAATATTTTGGTATGTCTATATATACTCCTTCATTTGGGATAATTAAGTATCGATTAGCAAAAGGATTAAAGATTTCTCTCTCAAGCAATAAATATTCCTTTTGATTCCTATTGCTTATACTTTTCCTACAAACACTCTAACTTACCTCCTCAAGTTCAAAATCATTTGTAAGTGCTTTGAGTGTACATTCAAAAAGGTTTTGCTCTCATTGTTTGAAGTGCTTTGAAATTGATTTTTCTAATGAGAGCATAACCTAAGCATTCTTAGGAGGCTTTTCTAATAAGCCTATCCTAAGAAGACTTGTTAAACTTCCGAGTGTTGCATTCTCATTGCAATTACTTAGGAAGGTTGTATTTGTTTTGGCTTGCAAAAATATTTTCAAAAGTACTCAAATATCTTATGGTATCCATATTGATATAATTGTGAAAAGATATTTGTGTGTTATATTAATCTTTGTGGCAATATCCATTCAAGTCTATATTATTTGCTGAAATACAAAGATTACATATATCTTGCAATTCAAGCATATACATATTCATATGATTGAGATATTCTATTGATTGAAATTCTTGAAGCTTGTTTGATATTCTGTGTGAACTCGTTTGATTGAGTATTTTGAAATACATAGATTATTATTGATACTCTCACGTACTCACTACACTGATAGAAAACATCTTTAAGAGTTGAACTACTAAGACCATATTGAGCTTACATTATTAAATCATCTGTGATGTATGTGATATTGTGCGCATTTGTGGTACAAATTTGCTTTATATGAAAGCACCCATACATTGTACCTTTTGATTGTATATCTGAGAGATTCCAGGCGTGGCTTGAGGGGGCGGTAATCCAGCCCAGTATGGATTGGTAAAGGTTGTAGGTCAGCCTTGTGATAATTTGACCTGGTTTGTATAGGTGCCGCTCCACCCGCTTAAGTGAGCAAGTTATTGTGATAATCCTTGTGCTGGTTAGCCAAGGCGGGGACGTAGGCAGTTGGCTGAACCTCGATAACATATCTGTGTGTCACCTCTCTCTTTACTGCTTTCTGGTGTGTGTGTGTGTGTGTGTGTGTAATTGATTAAACTGATTTATTTGATTTCTGATATTACTTGTACTAGATTGACTGTAGGATTGTGAACATTCTGTTGTTAGGAGGAATACCTAGGGGATAGATTTTAAAAATACCAATTCACTCCCCCTCTTGGGATCACGGTAAAGCTAACAACCATTATGGGTGAGCCGTGCTCACTCTTTTGTTGCCTTATGAGTTGTTTTCTTCAGATGAGTCATTATGGGTGAGTCGTGGTCACTCCTTTATTGACTAATGAGCTATGTTCATCAGATGAGCCATTGTAGGTCTAGACATGTTGATCTGCGTTGTTCAAATTCGCGTTGTTAGGATTCACATAATTGGGATTTGCACCATTGGGGTTCGTGCCGCTAGGGTTCGTATGCCATGAGTTTATAAGTTACTTCCTTCCCCTCCTTAGCCGCTTCATTCAAGTCCCTCAGACTCTTCCTTTTTAGATCACTCCTTCTTATGGTCATGACTTCTTCTAGATTGGTTGGGGGTTTTTTCTCTAGAGAGTTTAAGAAGTCCCCCGGTTGAAAAGCTATTGTCAGAGCTGCCACGACTACCCCATGATCTAGGTTTCAAATCTCTAAAGTGGCATTGATCAAGCGGCATATGAACTCCTTTAGTGTCTCCTTTGCCCCCATGGACAAAACTTATCAAATAAACCGATGTTTTTATCATTTTTTGGCTACTACAAAGTGCCCCAAAAACTACTAATTCATTTCTAAAAATGATCCAATAGAGCTAGGCTTTAGGGTTTAATACCATGCCCTAACATTACCCTTTAGGGTGAGTGCAAATGCTCGACACATGATTGCATCAGGTGCACCTTGCAATTGCATCAACACCCTAAAGGTGTCTAGGTGGTCCAAAGGATCGGTCAAGCCATCATACACTTCAACACTTGGAATTTTAAAATTAATTGGCAAAGGGATCTCCATTATCGCTTTGGTAAAAGGAGGGTTTGAACTTTTAGTTGATGATTCCCCCACGGAGGGGTAGTTGCGTACTTCCTTCACCAGATTTTCCAATTGGTCATTTTTTTCCCCTAACTCGCAAGACCACTGTTCATAGATACCTAAACCATTTTCATCTTCTACCTTTTTTACTAGATTTGAGGCCTTCACAACAACTTCTTGTGGGGCAACTGCCTTCTTGTCAGACACTACTTCTATCTGATTAGTCTCCAGACTATACTCCCTATTACTCCTTTTTTTTTATGCAAGATCATAGTGAACATGTCTTTTACCCTTGTCTGAAAGGCTAGAAAGTCACTTAATGGCACACTTGGGTTATCTATTGGAGTGGAATAAATTTACTAGGGTGATTGGTTTCCCCTAGTGGGTTCTGACTTTGAGTTATGCGATATGGTCATGGTCAGGGATAGAAAACCTCCCAAGGGTTTTCATAGACGGCGCCAACTGTTACTACCAAGAATCATAATATTTTTGTTAAATCGTCCTTCGACCGTAACTACTTGAAAAGAACCAAACAATAATGGCTTGGAGGACACAGAATGTACTCTAGGTGATCACTCCGATGCCTAAATCAGGGAATAGGAGGTTCAGATTGCAATAGTAAATGAAGAGTGAGTAAGAATGAGATGCTTACCTCCTCCTAAGAACCCCTTTTTATAGTGTTGAAGGCAGACTCCACTTTAGTTTGACATTTATGAGCGTGTCATTATGCTTAGGGGGCTATAGGTGACTCACCATTATGTTTAGGGGGGTTATGGGTGACTCAATGCAGTTATGCAGGACATCAATAGTAACTCTTGTAATAGCATTAGGGGTTATGGATAACTTAAAGCGGTTATGTGAGACATAAAATGTTATCCAATGTTGACCTTACAACTATTCGCCACTACAGGCATACCTATCAAATTTGGGTGTACCAATTTTGGTTGTATCAATATATATATAGACACACACACACATATTGATTTGTGAATAGTTTAATAATCTGTAACTCAACTTTGCAATAGTTCAATAGGTTGATTGAATATGGAAATCAATGTTGTGTCAATTATTCGAGTGCGAATATATCTTGGATATGGAAATAATTTAATGAAACAAAAAATGTAGAAACAATTTAATAATTTGTCACTCGTGAAAATTTTAAAATGTAAATTAATCTTTTTATTTTTTAAATAAAATTATATGTAATTTGTAACATGAGAAGTATTTACTTGGAAGGTTGACTTACTTTGCCATTATTAATTTATCCTTTAATTTGGAAATAATATATTAGGTAAACTGATTTGAGGGTAGCAATAAATTATGTTAGTTTTGGTGTAATCCTTAGAGGGGGGTGAATTGGGTATTTAAAAATTCTTCCTAGGTTTAACATAATCCAACAATCAGTATTACTCAAACCTAGGGTCTTTCTAGGTAATTGCAAGCCCAATCAAGTACTCAAACAATAAACATAGACATGCAGGTGCAGAAAGTAAATTGCGAAAAATAAACTGGCACCAGATATGTTATCAGGGTTCGGCTAATACTGTCTACGTCCCTATCTTGGCTCACCAGCGCAAGGATTACCACTATAAGGCTCACTTAAACGGGTGGAACGACACCTAATACACCAAGTCAATTAGGGGGGCTGGCCTCAACCAAAACAATCCTTACGGGCTAGATTACTGCACCTTCAGGCCATGCCTGGAATACAACAGTATTTTTTTACAATATAACTACTACAGTGATTATGCTTTTCAGTAAAGCAGATGTGTACCAAATGTAATCAATCACATGCACATCAACAGTATAGATAAATGTAAGCTCAGTGATGTGAATAATTGTGCAAACAATACTCAACAAGATGTGATCACTATAATGTTCAAGAGTGTTCTAAAACAAGCTATATCTTTGAAACAAGTTATATTAAATCTCAATAACTAACCAGGGTTTCAAAGATGTTAATTAGATAATCAAACTATCTTCAAAAGATTTCTTTTAATGAGATGAACACAAGAATAGTTTGAAAAATATTGTAGCTTGTAGGAAAAATTTTTTCACAACAAAACAAAGCTATAGGAATCTTACAATGACAATGCAAAGATCCTTAAGCTTGCTAATTTATCCCAATACAAGATTTATAAAATTCAAATATGTGAGATAAACCTTAGCCAAACTCCCCAAAATCAATATCAAATAATCAATCAATACTTTGGGAGTATTAGCAATATATAGTAATCACAAGTACAATCAATAAGCTCTCACACTACTAAAATGTGTTAAGGGAATAAGAATATGAGAGTATTTGAGCAAAGTAGGATTTCAAAAATAGAGAGAATTTTTGGCTAATGATTTTCTTAATTAATTCCTAATCCACACAAATGAACTTATATATATAGACCAAGGTCAAATTATAACCTTTAGGACATGTAGGGTATTATTAGGAAAATTTTAAAACACATTAGGACTTTTAACCCGGTTTAACCTGTTTAACCTCAGTAAATAATTAAGTGACCCGAGAAGATTTAGGTGGCTGAATTTTAGTTCGATCGCCTGAATAGACCCAGCAAAAAAAGTCTTTTTAAATGGTTCGGTCGCCCGAGTCTAGGTTTAGTAGCCCGAACAAAAGTCAGAAACATTTGCTCTGAGGTTTGGTGCCCGGGTCAGGGGTCGGTAGCCCGAACACAAGAGTTCAGTCGCTCGGGGCACGATTTGAACTAAAATGCTAGGCAGCCCGAGTTGGTGAACTATCTTTTTCAAAGGGTTCGGGCGTCCAAGGGAGATAGGATCAAAATGTGTTCGGTCGCCCGAAGCATGGTCAAACTGTTGACTTCTCAATAGTTCGGGCGTCCGAGGTGAATTGTTTACCTGGGGTTCGGTTGTCCAACCTCACTAAATTTATACTTATTATGTTCAATTCAATTCCTTTTTACACACCTGATTGTGAATTATATTTGTGAATGAGTGTTGGGACCTAAGGTCTTTTTCTAAGGCCGTTTTGAGATAGTCCCAAAAATTCGGCATCCCTAAGGTCATTCGGTCTCTATGATTAATCTACGGTCATTTTGAGCTTACAAGCCTACATGCATGATATGCAGTGATTATTATAGACCTTATATCCTAATTACTATTACAGACTCATATTACATAAAATGAATTATAACATGAAACTAATCTTCAGGATCTTCATGCTTTGCTTTGATGTGCCATTACTTGATCTGCTAAAACTGAACCTGCACATACACTTGAAAGCCATCAAATACCTGAGTATTTGTCATTATCAAAACCGGGTGTGACCAATAAGGTCAGCAAATTATTAATTGACTTGACGATAAGTAAATTATTAACTAAAATTAGTAGTTTTGATTAATATTTTATGCTTGATGTATTTGTGTTATTAATTTCAAATTTTAAATTAAATATTATAATAAATAATAAATGTATAGTTATTAATATGTTTTAAAAATAGTGTTATTATTTTTTTGAAATAGTATTTATTGCCAAAAAAATTAAAGTTATGTTACATATTAACATTAACCTAAATAATAAGAAGTGCATGCTGACATTTGTCTTGATTTGGTGGGCAATTTTTTCCTAATACATTAATTTGGGGGGTGTTTTAAGATTAAACTATTCTTCAGTTATATTGGAATATTGACTTATAAAATATTTAATAGTAAAACACAGGTCCTAAAATAAATTATTTAAAAATTTTTAAAAATCTAATACAATTTATTGTTAAAAAATATATGATTCTTAATTTATAATAATATTAATGAAAATACCATTTGGTTGCATAGAAGAAGATGAAGATCCCCAAGCCCATTCATTATTAATGGAAATGATAGGGACTCTTTAATGATCAATACACTAATGAAGAGGATTCTGACCCTGCCATGAATGAAGAATTCAAAAACTCCTTATTGGTTGAGGATTCAAAGCTTACCAATGATGAAAAAGCTTTAGTGAACCTAAGAATGAAAATTATCTCAGAGATTAGAAGGATCCTTAACAGGCTATCGATGTCAGCTTGAATCCTTATATCAAGGCTTGGATAGTTGAAGAAATATCTTATGTGGATGTGGGCACATTTGATAGTGACACTATTATTTGAACAAGAATCATTTTCTTGTGCCACCTAAGTCATGCAAGGGATAATTAGATTATGCATGTCCTTAATTTATGATTAGCCAAATATGCTCCACAAAATCCCACCGATCAAACTGTCATTTGGCCTGAAATAAAAAATTGAATTTTTTTTAAAGTCAAAAGGGGGAACTATTGGCATCCATCTAGAATGACAAAACCCTACTAATTGGCCAACCAAGTTACTCTAATATCATGGTGGTAGATTGTCAATCACACAGACACACACACAAACACACACACACACACACACACACATTATGAGACCCTAAGATCATGTAGCCAAGGTCCAATGCTTTGATTCAAGAAAAGTGATGACTACCTCCCTTTAGGGGGTAACAACACTCTCAAAGTAGGTAACTATTGGACATTATTTTTGTAGTTTTTGTGCACCCTTCAAAGATAAACTTTGAAGGCCAAGTAATTAGCTACATGGCGCATGCGAAAGCCCATAAAGCTCAAAAGAAGTAGCAAGTAAGCAACAAGCCTCCTCAAGAGGAAAGAAATGTAAAAACCTAAAAATTTAAAAAGGATTAAAATAATTTAGAAAAAAAAATAATAAATATAATAACAGATAAATAAATAAAAGGAATAGTATGGGAAAAAGAAAAAAAATTAAAAATAAAGAAATTAAATTAAATTAAGATAAATTAAATAATTAAATAACTAGTTGTTAAATTAAATATTATTGTATTGGATTTATAAAAAAAATAATTAAAATAAGATATATATATATATATATATATATTTATATAAAGTTACTGATAAAAAGAAGAGAGAAGAAGAAAGAAGAAGAAGGAAGAAGAAGAAGAAAGAAGCAAAGCTGTACGCTGCCCCCCCCCCCCTCTCTGAAAAATTTCCTGCGTGTTCGTCTCTGTCTCTCTACTTCTCTCAATTTCTTGACGAGTTTGGGACGGATCGGGAAACGGAAGGTGCCGTTGGATTCTTGGTTCCGCTGTCGACATTTCTATTGGAGCAGATTTTTCGTGGGAATGGCTTAGGCACTGCTCCTGGGAAAAGGTAATTTTTCTCCATTCTCTTAATTTCGCCGTTAATATGTGGTTAAATCAACGAACGGACACCACCACGGGGTCCTAGTCGTCGTCATCGTCATTTTGACGTATGTAATTTTTCAATTAGGGTTTTCTAGACCTTACTCCAAAGCGAGAGTGGGATTTGGAAAATTTGGCCATTTGGCTAAATTTAAGGGTATATTATTATTTATTTAGGAATTATGGCCCTAG
The DNA here is from genome assembly GCF_029873635.1 of Malania oleifera. Lineage (NCBI taxonomy): Eukaryota > Viridiplantae > Streptophyta > Magnoliopsida > Santalales > Ximeniaceae > Malania > Malania oleifera. Next base: position 31,174,224 of record NC_080418.1, on the reverse strand, counting down.
GAAGTATTAAATTAATATTTTATTCATGAATAATTTATTGGAACTAGGAATTTAATTTCAGGGTCCGGGTGAGCGCCGCAGGTATTTTTCGGAGTCCCTGTTGGCGTAATTCAAGAAACCAGTAAGGGGAAAAAAATATATATAAATAAAAATTTTTATAAATTTAATGGAAAAATAAATTATGTTATATGTACGTGTATATGTTTCAGTATGAGTAAAATGCCAATTATTTAAATTATATTTTTTTCAAGTTTAGGGCTATTTATTAAATATGTATATGCAAAAATGAACTGATAAAAGTGGGAAATATTTTCAGGATAATTAAATAAGAAATGAAAGGTATTTTCAGTATATAAATGTTAAATGTTGGTTGGCTTATTTTACAGGCAATGTATGAATTTTATTGCTAAATTGTGTGGCATGAGATTCTGTGCAAATATATATTAAATGTATAAGATGCAGGCTACGTAAGTAAAGTAATGAAAATAAAATATGATATGGACAATGTTGCCTGTGTATGTTAAATGCAACCATGTAAATGTAAGACAGCTGAAAGAGAGCCATGTTAGTAGATCTAGCACACTTCTGTGTAGACTAACTGATGACAGCTAAAAGGAGCCGTGTTAGTAGATTTAGCACGTTTCTACGTAAACTAACTGATGATGGCTAAAAACCAGCTGTAGTACGAAGTAATGAAATAAAATATTATGCAATGAAATGACGATGAAATGACAATGAAATGAAATGACAAATGTAAATGATGTAAATGGAAAAAGCCACTTAAAGTGAAACGAAATGCAAAGTTAAGTTATGAACAGGAATGAATGTGCATGAATGTATAATGACAGAAAATAATGATGTATTATGATAATAGAAGTATGTATGTACGTAGAACATGTTACGATTGGGCGAGGCGTACCTTTCACCTGAGGGCTTGCTGAGTAAGGCTAGTGCACTAGTAGTTACAGATGTGACAGTAGCCACATAAGGTACTAGGGCAGAGGGAATCTACTTGTATGGGCGGGTAGAATTCCCTATCCTTAGGGCCTTTGCCGATAAACTATTGTTGAATGCGTGAGTACGAGATTAATTTATCACTTGAGGGCTTGCTGAGTAAGGTGAGTGCCCTGGTATGCTTAAATTGTGACCTTCGGGTTGCCAAATGTATCAGAGCAGAGGGGTGCTACTTGTATGGGCGGGTAATCACCCCTATTCTCAGGAAATCTCATGGGTTAAACATTCGCATGTGTTTGATTAGGATCTGGGAATGATTTTGAAAATTATGTTAAGGATTTTCAAATGTTAAATATTATGTTATATATAAACTCATGTTGTCCACACACTGCTTTAATATATGGTCTCTTCCCTTACTGAGATGTGTCTCACCCGAATATGAATGTATTTTTTTTTTCAGGATTTCCTCGAGATCGAGCTTTGAGAGCTCGAGATTTTTATAGCGTTATTGGGGAATATAAAAAGTAAAGGGTATATTTCTATATTAATTTTGAGATGTACAAAATTTATGTTTTACGTCCTTATATTTTAAGTCTATGGAGAAAAGAAAGTTTGTGAACATACTAAATTATTTTGGGAGTTATGTAGATTTATGGAAATGCAGGTGTTGGATGATTTAATATGGATTATAGTTAGAATTAGTAAACTCTGGTTTTATGTTATGTGGAGATTATGATCATGTTTTTCGCTGCGTATGTTATGTTAATTATGGATTATCGGGGGTAACGCGCCGGACCCGAGTTTAAGGGTTCGGGGCGTCAGAGCAATGTCCAACCGGAAATGTGATTAATTTCACATCGCCTGGATATGGAAATGTTAGCGTATTAGGTTAGAGATGATTTATACCACAGTATAGGAAAAGTTAGGATAAGGATGCTAGATGGATAGGCTAGGTCAGGTGTTGAGAAATAGGTGTGGTGTAGGAAAGTATAGGATTTTGTCTTATAACTTGGAGGCGAAAATCCCTTGGCGGACTTCTGTGATTTTCTGATTCATTCGAAAGTTTTAGAAAACTATGGTAAATCCATCGATGGTGATGTTTCTTAGCCGTGAGACGGGTCCTTATATGGAGAACTTGGATGTGTATTGGATTTAAAGTATGTAATTGTGTTGTTGAGATTATGATGTGAGATATGGTGAATCGTAGAATTATGGAATGAAAAACCGGGTAACAAATTTCGAGGACGAAATTTTTTTTAAGGAGGGGAGAATGTAAAAACACAGAAATTTAAAAAGGATTAAAATAATTTAGAAAAAAAATAATAAATAAAATAACAGATAAATAAATAAAAGGAATGGTGTGGGAAAAAGAAAAAAAATTAAAAATAAAGAAATTAAATTAAATTAATATAAATTAAATAATTAAATAACTAGTTGTTAAATTAAATATTATTGTATTGGATTTATAAAAAAAATAATTAAAATAAGATATATATATATATATATATATATATATGTAAGTAAGTTAATATATATATATATATATATATATATATATATATATATATATATATATATATATAAAGTTACTGACAGAAAGAAGAGATAAGAAGAAAGAAGAAGAAGGAAGAAGAAGAAGAAAGAAATAGAGCTGCACGCTGCACCCCCCCCTCCTCTCTAAAAAATTTCCTGCGTGTTCGTCTCTGTCTCTCTCCTTCTCTCAATTTCTTGGCGAGTTTGTGACGGATCGGGAAACAGAAGGTGCCGTTGGATTCCTGGTTCCGCTGCCGACATTTCTACTGGAGCAGATTTTTTGTGGGAACAACTTAGGCACTGCTCTTGGGAAAAGGTAATTTTTCCTCATTTTCTCAATTTCGCCATTAATATGTGGTTAAATCGACGAACGGACACCACCACGGGGTCCTAGTCGTTGTCATCATCATTTTGACGTATGTAATTTTCCAATTGGGGTTTTCTAAACTCTACTCCAAAGCGAGAGTGGATTTGAGAAATTTGACAATTTAGCTAAATTTAAGGGTATATTATTATTTATTTAGGAATTATGGCCCTAGGAAGTATTAAATTAATATTTTATTTATGAATAATTTATTGGAACTAGGAATTTAATTTCAGGGTCTGGGTGAGCGCCGCAGGTACTTTTCGGAGTCCTTGTTGGCGTAATTCAAGAAACCAGGTAAGGGAAAAAATATATATATTAAATCAGAATTTTTATAAATTTAATGGAAAAATAAATTATGTTATATGTACGTATATATGTTTCAGTATGGGTAAAATGCCAATTGTTTAAATTATATTTTTTTTCAAGTTTAGGGCTGTTTATTAGATATGTATATGCAAAAATGAACTGATAAAAGTGGAAAATATTTTCAGGATAATTAAGTAAGAAATAAAAGGTATTGTCAGTATATAAATGTTAAATGTTGGTTGACTTATTTTACAGGCAATATATGAATTTTATTGCTAAATTGTGTGGCATGAGATTCTGTGCAAATATATATTAAATGTATGAGATGCAGGCTAAGTAAGTAAAGTAATGAAAATAAAATATGATATGGACAATGTTGCCTGTGTATGTTAAATGCAACCATGTAAATGCAAGACAATTAAAAGAGAGCCATGTTAGCAGATCTAGCACACTTTTGTGTAGACTAACTGATGACAACTAAAAGGAGTTATGTTAGCAGATTTAGCACATTTCTACATAGACTAACTGATGATGGCTAAAGACCAGCTGTAATACAAAGTAATGAAATGAAATGTTATGCAATAAAATGACAATGAAATGGCAATGAAATAAAATGACAAATGTAAATGATGTAAATGGGAAAGAGCCACTTAAAGTGAAACGAAATGCAAAGTTAAGTTATGAACAGGAATGAATGTGCATGAATGTATAATGACAGAAAATAATGATGTATTATGATAATAGAAGTACGTATGTACGTAGAACATGTTACGATTGGGCGAGGCGTACCTTTCGCCTAAAGGCTTGCTGAGTAAGGCGAGTGCACTAGTAGTTACAGATATGACAGTAGCCACATAAGGTACTAGGGCAAAGGGAACTTACTTGTATGGGCGGGTAGAATTCCCTATCCTTAGGGCCTTTGCCGATAAACTATTGTTAAATGCGTGAGTACGACATTAATTTATCACTTGAGGGCTTGTTAAGTAAGGTGAGTGCCCTGGTATGCTTAAATTGTGACCTTCGGGTTGCCAAATGTATCAGAGCAGAGGGGTGCTACTTGTATGGGCGGGTAATCACCCCTATCCTTGGGAAATCTCGTGGATTAAACATCTGCATGTGTTTGATTAAGATCAGGGAATGATTTTGAAAATTATGTTAAGAATTTTCAAATGTTAAATATTATGTTATATATAAACTCATGTTGGCCACACATTGCTTTAATATATGGTTTCTTCCCTTACTGAGATGTGTCTCACCCGAATATGAATGTATTTTTTTTCAGGATTTCCTCGAGATCGAGCTTTGAGAGCTCGAGATTTTTATAGCGTTATTGGGGAATATAAAAAGTAAAGGGTATATTTCTATATTAATTTTGAGATGTACAAAATTTATGTTATACGTCCTTATATTTTAAGTCTGTGGAGAAAAGAAAGTTTGTGAACATATTGAATTATTTTGGGAGTTATGTAGATTTATAGAAATGCAGGTGTTGGATGATTTAATATGGATTATAGTTAGAATTAGTAAACTCTGGTTTTATGTTATATGGAGATTATGATCATGTTTTCTGCTGCGTATGTTATTTTAATTATGGATTATCGGGGGTAACACGTCGGACCCGGGTTTAAGGGTTCGGGGCATTTGAAGAAGAGTCATAAAAAATCTTGACAAGATCGAATTAAGTATGACCAAAGAGGAAGAGTTGACTATGGTCACATTTTAAAGAAGGACTATCATAGAAAAGGAAAATGGACAAAGACAACTATAATAAATGACAATGTTATTTATAATTCTTTCTGTGTTCAAAAAATCCTTGAAATTTGTGCTTACAGTTGTTAATTTTGTAAAGTACGTGCATTTGTAATTATAGAGTTCACTTAGACCAGTGTTAATATAACTAGCCATAAATCTCTCTCTCTCTCTCTCTCTCTCTCTCTCTCTCTCTCTCTCTCTCTCTCTCTCTCTCTCTCTCTCTCTTCCATTCTTCTAACTCTTTGCATATTTATCTTCTTTATCCTTGCTTACCTCCTCTAATATGAGTTTGTTCACCGCCCTCACTTCTCCCTTTTTTATGATTTTCTGCAATTTGTACAATTATAATTTCCTATTTTGCAAGGTATTACCTTATGTAATAAAGCACCCATCCCTACATCTCTTATGAGAGTAAGCATGAGATCCTAATATCACACCTAGTTCTACATTTTCACAATTAATCACCATCTGATGACCACATTTAAAAGGTGTTTACACACGAATCAGATAAATAATAAAATAGAATTTCTCTCAAAATAGGATTGTGTAATCAAACTAGTGCACATACCTTGCCATATATTTAATATTGGTAAATGAAAAGCAATTTAATGTTTTACAAATTTCATTGAATAGGTGTCAAATAACATGTTAGGTGTGCTTCAACAAATTTCATTGAAAAGGTCAGCTCAATTTATGGTAAAGTAGTTTATGCTTAAGCTTTTATAGTTTTATATTAATTGGACTAATTTTAATTTGTTTTATTTTCTTGAAAAGGACCACTAGACTATCAGCCACGATATGCTTAATTGGTATCATCATCGTTAGATAACTGGCTTAATATTCCCTTTTTTTTCTTTTTCTTTTCTTGACTTGCCAATTAGAGCATAAGTGTCTTTTGAAAATATATTTCCATAGTTGAAGCTTTAGACATTTATACTATAGGTTTAAATGGGTTTGTGTAAGTTTTCAATGGATTAAAAAATGAATAGGTCAAGAATAATAGAGAAGCCTAATTTCTATTGTATTTGTTATATTAAAAATAATTAAAATAAATTTTAATTTAATATGATTAAAATTTGAAAAATGTCAAGCAATCATGATATGTAGAATCAAATTTTTGTTCATTAATTTGCTATAAATTTTATTTTCTTCCTCATTTTTCTTGGTAACCAAACATAAAAAAGTACAAAATTGATTTCTTCATATTCTCTTTTATCTTTTCCTATACTTTGTTTGGACTAAAGACTTTGTTCGAGGAAATAAAAGGAAAATAAGAAAGAAATCTATTTTTCATTTTATTTTCTTTCTATACAAAATACTATTAAAAATAAATATATATTTTAAAATTATTAAAAATTAAAAAAAAAATATTAATTATATGGATTGAAAAATAACTTTTTTATTTATTGATTTATTATATAATTTATTTTTTCTCACTCTTTCAATAACCAAACTTGAAAAAAGTAGGTTCTTGTATTTCCTTTCCTTTTCTTTTAATATTCAAAGCTTGAAACAAGATTTGATATTTTTCAAGTTTCAGATAAGGCTTTTAATATACATAAATGGTATTTATGCTAACTCACGATAAGTAGAACCAATGATGCATACAATTTATAGCATATTAATACATATAGATTCTTGAAATAAATTGAGTTCGATCTCTCTAAAAGTTCAACAACTTGAAAAGCAAAATCACACTAAGAACGACTCGAACGCGATAATTGCATGATGAACCCACCCACTATTAATGTAATTTAATTCTTTAAAAGTTTATTTTGAGGAGACCTCAAGGTTGACTTTTGGAAAAGTGTAGCATGGACCTTTATTTTATAAAGTAAATTCCAGGATGGGATTGGATACATAGTGTGATGAGCCTAAAACAAATTGATTAAAAAGAAAAGAAGAAATAGTTTGATGGCCAAAAAAAATTATTATATGTATTAAAGATGTGTGGACATTTTTGGAAAAGAACCTAATTAAAGTGAAGAGAATCATTGGCAGGAAAAAGCTACAACTCCAAAAGGTACCGCTAAATTTAATTTGGAATTTTGGGTTATAGACTTCCATTGTGCAAGTCACCGTTGGCCTGGACAAGTGTTACTTGGGCAGGAGATGCTTGTGAACAAGCTCTAAAATTAAAATTCGACCAAATTAATTCTATCACTATGCATCACATATGTCATGGTTGATTTTAATTTTTTATTTTTTTATTGATCGAAAGTTCATTCTATGCTTACACTATACAATATGAGGTATCGCATTTCTCATTTCATGCTCTTTCCATCATTTTCAGTATACAAGCAGGATAGTTTCGATATGAAAGTTTCGGCCACTGATCTCTCTCACGTTGAATACAATAAATAGATTAAATTATAAATGTGGTATTTTAATGGTTATAGCTTAGGATAAATGAAAATTTGTAAGTGTGCCAAAATTCATTTAAGTCGCACATGACATTGTTTTATTGATTTTGCTTATAACACTTGCTTAAGACATGTATATTTATATACGCACAATTTTAACTATCTCATTTTATTCATCTTTAGTAGTTTAATGAAGTTAGACGCGGACTTATCACATCTCTCATTTCATACTCCTATCATTCTCAAGATTCAAGTATAATAACTTCTGTTGTGATATGGATCGAATAATTAAGATGCACTATGGAATAAATACAACAAGTAAATGAAACACAACTAGAACAAGAATAACAACAAGATTTACGTGGTTCGGCAAAGCCTATACCCATGGAAGTAATGACACGTAAATTTCACTATGGAAATCACAAAGTACACAATACACTTCTCAAATGATCACTCTAATCTTAATACATGCCTAGAATGACATATATAACACTCTCTCAGAGGTTTCCCCTCGATTACCCAACCACCCCCAACGTTAAAATTCAAATTTCAAAAAACTACTTGCAGCCCAAAACTTCTAGTCGACGAGAATAGGGGATTAGTTGACGATCCCATTTTTCTGCTCTTGGTATCTTAGAAACTCTGAACTTATGGGTCTCTCGGGATCTTCTCGTCGACGAGCACAAGACACTCGTCGACGAGTCCTTGTTGTCTCCTCGTCGACAATCACAAGGCACTCGTCGACGAGCCCCTATTGTGCTGCCCCTCCATGTTTTTCTTTCTTCATTGTTTATGAAATCCAAAGTGTAAGAGTCACCCTATAAACAACAATCTCCCCCTTGGCGATTATACGCCCCTTAGGAGAATCCCAAAAAACATGTCTAACTGCTCCACCTTGAACTTGAAACACTTAGTTGGGTATGTCTCCCTTCCATCACTTGAAGATATGGAGTAAGTCCAAGCAACGCTTGAACTTCTCAAAAGTAATTGATTTTGTCAGAATATTCGCTGCATTTTCAGACATGTGAACTTTCTCCAACTCGAGCTCACCTGAAGCAATAAATTCCCAACCCTGTGGAACCTCACATCAATATGCTTGGTTCTAGCATGGTATATTTGATTCTTCGCGAAGTAAATGACACTCGGACTATCACAATGCAGCACCACTCTATCTTACTGTAACCCCAGCTCTCTGACTAAACCAGTAAGCCATAAGGCTTCCTTTGCAGCTTCGACAACTGTCATATATCCCCCTCAGTCATGGATAATGCTATCAGAGACTGTACCATGGATCTCCAACACATCGGTCCTCCTACAAGGGTAAACACATATCCCATTGTAGACCTTCTGTCATCCATATCTCCATCATAATCAGCATCAACAAACCCCATAACTGAAGGACGACCCTGTTGCTTTCCGAATATGATGCCATATCCCGATGTACCCTATAAGTATCTAAATATGCATTTGATGGCTTCCCAATGTTGCCTTCCTAGATTAAAAAGAAACTTACTTACCACGCTCACCGCATGAGCTAAATCTGGCCTCGTACACACCATGACATACATCAAACTCCCTATAGCACTGGCATAGGGGACCTTTGACATGTCCCGAATTTTCTTATCCGTACTTGTGCAATTTGTAGTAGACAACTTGAAATGATTCGCCTAAGGTGTACACATCGGTCTTGCATCAACCATGCTAAACCTTTCCAACACCTTCTGTACATAACCACCCTGAGATAACCATAACCTCCCTACAGTTCTGTCACGACGAATCTCCATCCCAAGTATTTTCTTGGCTAAGCCAAGATCCTTTATGTCAAATTCCTTATACAACAGGTCATTTAACTGATTCACCTTAGTTAAATCCTTTGCAGCTATCAACATGTCATCGACGTACAATAACAAGAAAAATAAGAGAACCATCCCCAAGCTTGTTCACATATACGCAACAATCATACTCACACCTTTTGTAGTCAATCTTGATCATGTAAGTATCAAACCATTCATACCATTTCCTTGGAGACTGTTTCAGCCTATAAATAGATTTCTTCAACTTGCAAATAAAAATTTTCTTTTCATGGTTCAATGAATCCCTCTGGCTATGCCATGTAGATTTGTTCCTCCAAGTCACTGTGAAGAAACGTCGTCTTCACGTCCATTTGTTCCAAATGAAGATCTTAATGGGCTACCAACCCCAACACAATTCTAATAGAAGTATGTCGGACCAATGGAGAAAAGATCTCATCATAATCTATCCCCTTCTTCTGTGAGTATCCTTTTGCCACTAACCATGCCTTGAATTTCTTTCCTTCCATTTCTGAAATTGCCTCCTTCTTCCTATATACTCATTTGCAACCTATCGGTCTCTTCCCACCTGGACGCTACACCAAATCCCAAGTTTGGTTTTTATGTAGCGATTCCATCTCCTCAATCATTGCACCTATCCACCTATCTTTCTCTTAGTCGTGCACTGCCTTTTGAAAAGTAGTTGGATCGTTGCAACTAGTAAGGAAAGCATAAGATACCAACTCTTTAAATCCATGCCTTGGTGGAGGCCTAATAGTGTGTTTGGATCTCCGTATAAGAATATCGTCGACTTGCTGATTTTTCGAGCTAGAACTCCTTGGAACCATAGGACCATGATCATTTTCATTGCCCTGAGCTTTTAACTTCACATGCACAACACGTTCATCACTACCCCATCTTTCTAGCTCTTGTTTCTGTTCATCATACTCTTGAGTATGCTTCATTATAGCATTTTCATCAAAGACTACACCCCTATTGTTCACCACCTTATTTCCTATTAGCTTCCATAACTTGTACCCCTTCACACCCTCTGGATATCCCAAAAAAATACAACGATGAGACTTTGGGTCAAGCTTAGACCTCTCCTCACTAGATACGTGAACATAAGCTGGATACCCAAATACCTTCAATCCGGAGTAGTCTACTGCATTTCCCGTCCAAACCTCTTCTGCCACTCTACCCTCTAGTGATGCCCTTGGTGATCGATTTATCAGAAAACAAGTTATACTCACGGCCTCGGCCCAAAAGTTCTTCGATAGCCTTGCATTTAATCTGAGACATCGGACCCTTTCATTAAGAGTATGGTTCATCCGTTCTGTCACACCATTTTACTAAGGTGTTTGGCGAATTATAAAGTGTCTCTTGATACCCTACTCCACACAAAACTCCATAAACTGAGAATCAGCGTACTAGATTCCATTATCCGACCTTAAGTATTTGATTCTCCTCCTTATCAGGTTTTCCACTTCAGCCTTCCAAATCTTAAACTTGGTAAACATGCTTGATTTGTGACACATGAAGTAAACCTAGACCTTTTGTGAGTAATCATCAATGAAATTCACATAATACACTCGTCCACCCTTTGATGCAACTCTAACCAGACCCCAAACATCTGAATGCACATAATCAAGAATGCCCTTTGTCTTGTGTTTAGCTAATATGAACTTTGCCATGTTCTATTTTCCAAGAACACAAATCCTGCAAAATTCCAAATGACATGATTTCAAGCCCTTCAATGTTTTTGAGGATGGAATTCTCAGGGGCGTCTCACTATTCAGCACTATGCTACTAAATTTCTAGAACTTTCCCGCTTCGCACCTTCCATGGTTTCAGATGAATACCAAAAGGCGAGGTGATTTGAAAGGGGTTTGAATCAGAGGATTCACTGGCATATGGCATGTTTGCAGATTTAGGATTTTGTAGAATTGGTGGAAAAAGCTACTATTGCAGAGTCAAGTTTGTAGAGAGGTGTAGAGGTGTCAGAACGAAGAAGGAGACCAATGTCTCTCCGCCCTCAAGAAAATGTCAAACAAGGGTTGTGGAGGGGAGATAGAGATTTTGCAGGTTAAGGGTCAAAAAGAAATAATCGAGGACGACAAGACAATTCATCATGCCCCCGCTACCATAGATGTAACCAGCGGCATTGGGGAGAATGTCGAAGAAGGGGTGTCGTGTGCTATAGGTGTGGCAAATATGGCCATATGACTTAGGAGTGTCGAGAACCGCCAAATAATGTTCCTGCTCCAAATCAGAATCAAAAGAATAACTCGGTACCTCATGGCAACGGTGCCCCGACACGTGTTTATATGTTGGGTACACCTGAAGGGGACAATGCTAAAGGCGTAAGTAATATGTCTACGTTAGCATGAGTATTAATTTTTTTTGAATTTGCATGATTCGATGTTGCATATGTTTGAATTGATTGAAATGTATGAATGTGGTTAGTTAGCTTTTTAGTTGTGGAAATGGGTGATTAAACGAATATCGAGGATAAAATTTTCTAAAGGAGGGAAGAATGTAACGACCCAAAAAATTTAATTAATAAAAATAATAAAAGAAAAGGAAAGGAAAGAGAGGAGGGAAGAAAAAGGAATATTTAAAAGGGTGTCAGTGAGAACTCGTCGACGAACCAACTGGTCTTGTCGACGAGCATTCTTCTTTGGCCCATCGACGAGGGCAATGTCTCGTCGACGAGGAGTTACTGAGAGGGTTTGTGGTATTCTGAAACTTGTCGATGAACTTACGGTCTCATCGACGAGTGTTCTTCATGGGATCGTCGACGAATCCACGTGTCTCGTCGATGAGTCCTTGCCTATAAATAGTGATTTCTTTCATTTTCAGCAAGAAAATGTTGCATGTACCCTCTCTCTCTCTCTCTCTCTCTCTCTCTCTCTCTCTCTCTCTCTCTCTCTCTCTATAGAAAAATGGCCCCTCTGCCTTCTCTCTTTGATTCCGAGCTGGATTTGATCCAGTTTGACAATCCGGAACCACCACGAGGTTTGTAAGATTGTTCTCTATAAGGCTGCCGGAGTAGATCATTGATTTGGAGTTTTGGGACACCATCCTAAAATCCAGGTAAGTGAGTTATTTTGGAGTTTTCTTGTTAAATATAATTATTTTGAGCCTAGGAAGCATTAAATGAGTATTTTTCTAAGATTTGAGTGAGTTGGGAATTTTGGATTACAGGGTCTTATTTTCCACTCGATTTAGGCAGGAACTTGAGGAGTAGGTAAGGGGAAATACTTTATAACAACTTTTTATTAATTTTAAACCAGTTAAATTTGGGTATAAAATTTTATATATATATATATATATATATATATATTGGTATAATTTTCTGAACGGTGCAGGTATTGAAAATATTGTTTTTGATTATATACTATATTAGGAAAAATTGTGTGGCATGAAAACAACTTTGACAATTAAATGGTTGTGATATTGCGGAATTATGATTATTGTGTGATTGTGAATACTATTTGGGCTTTGATTTTTGCTTGGTTGAAAATACTAGCTAGCTGTGGATACTATCTGATTGTGTATACTGTGGTAGATGCGTGGATGTGTTTGAGTGGTTGGTTTTGTTATTAATTTGTGTTGTGGTTCATGTAAATTGCGATATAGCATTGGCAGTGGTATGATGAGGTATCGTACCTGATATAACTGTCATATAACATTGGTAGTGGTATGAGGAGGTTATTATATGAGCGTTTATATTGGGGGGGGGGGGTAAAACATTGGCAGTGGTATGAGAGCTTGTTTTACCTATTTACTATGAACAGGGTAGTACGTGCTGTAATTTGTGTGATGATTAGTCTTGTGTGAATCGTGTAACCTGTGTAGTTGTTAGTCTTGTGTGGACCAATCCTATATGGACATGTATTTTATATGGATTAGAGTCTTGTGTGGACGTTGTATTCTGTGTGAATATGAACCTTGTGTGGGTGTGAATGAAAACTGTACAAATTATCCTATGTGGATTGGTTGTGGTATGAGTATATGTGTGGAACTTAGTGAAATGAGAGCATTGGATATGTGTCACTTTAATTACATGAGTATTTATGGTAAAGTAAAACTCTCTACCCAAGGGCTTGCTGAGGAAGGCAAGTGCTCTAGTAATTATTTATGGATACTAGAGCATAGGGAAGCCACTTGTATGGGTGGGTGACCTTCCCTATTCTCGGAGACTTTACCTGGATACATAACCCGAGAGCTTACTGAGAAAGGTGAGTTCCCTGGTTTTAGCACTAGAGCAGAGGGAATCTACTTGTATGGATGGGTAGATTTTCTTGTTCTTGGGAATTATCAGTTAAAAAAAATGATTACGTATGTGCGTATATGATTGAGTGACAGAGAAGTCGACAATGATGTGATTAAGAATGCATTTTCTTAGCTCCTATTGATAGTGAAATAAAATTGTATGTATATTTTGTAATTATATATTAAACACTTCAGCCACACATTGTTGTAACTTATTTCTTCCTTACAGAGAAGTGTCTCACCCCGACGAATATTTAATTTTTTCAAGTTTTCTAGGTGATTGAGCTTAGATAGCTCCAGGGCGGGGTAGTTTTGTGAGTAAATAAAAGAATAGATATGTGTATAGATTGTGTTTAATTTTTTGTACTGGTTATGTAATATGAAGAATGGAATGTACCTTTTTATGGGTTTGCATATGTAAGTATAGTACTCTGGTATTTTGTTGAGGTTATTTAATTAATTTTGTTGTGTGAATGGTATCAAAGACATATGATTGGTCTATTAACACTTCGGGCCCCACATGGCAGGTCCGGGGTGTTACACGAGAGGCAAGCGAGACCACTGCAACCACTTGATATCCTTAAGTGGAAGTGGGAGCATATCTCGATGGACTTTATATCGGAGCTGCCTTCAGCGGTGCATGGACAGAATGCTATATAGGTAATAGTGGATCGGCTGACGAAGACTGTGCACTTTGTTCCAATCAGAATTAGTTATTCTATGAATAGGCTGGTGATTACGTGTCAAAACTGCGTAATTGGGCATCTTAACCCGGGCTTTACGGTTTATATTTTTAATTAAATGTCCAAAATTGTCCAATATTTTAATAAAGTGCCAAAATCATCATTCTTGAACTTTATTACACTATTTATGAAGTTTTGGTGATTTTTGTTGCAGGAAAAATCTCAGAAACCAAAACCGACACCTATTCATATTTTGTGCATAACTTTTCTGTCCGAGCTCCGATCAAGATGATTCAAATTTTTGGAGAAAGAGAAAAGGATTATCTACAACTTTTGTGTTTTTAGTTTTATGAGAAACGGGCTCCAAAAGAGTCATATTTGCGATGAATAGAGAATAAAAAAAATGAAAAAATATAACAATTCGGGTCGGGTTGGACAATTCGGGTTATGGCTTCACGGATCCTAGGGCAGCGCATCCCCCTCCCCTTTATATTTCCTTCTTCTTCTCCTTTCCGCAGACCAGCTCCTTGAGGCCCCTCTCTTTCCCTTTGCTCCGTTTCTCTTCTCTTTAGTTCTCTTCTTCTCCTCTTTTTGTTTTTCTTGTCTCTGTTTTTCTCTTCTTCCCTAAACTCCTCTCTTCTCTATCCCCTGTTCTTTCCTTTGGTTATCCTTCTTTCTCTCACTCTTTTGCTCCTTCTCCCCTAATCCTTTTCCCCCTCTGCAATCCTCCAGCATTCCAGCCAGCTTCCCGTGAACACCAGCAGAGCACCAACTCCTTGGCTTCCAACACAGCAGCTGTTCCTGCTGCAACTCCAGCAAACACAGCAGCGAAACTCTCACACCAACAGACCCGTGGGCTTTTTCCTGCTCTAGTACAGCCACACTCCAGCCTCCACTCGACATTCATCAAGCTTCCATCCCCACACTAGATTGCCAAGCTGCTGTCTGCAGCAACCCGAGCTAAGAAGACCTCTGCAACTCCATCAGCAAGACACCAGCGCGAAGCCTCCCTATGCTGCAACCTCTGTCCTTCTCCTCTTCCAGCTACAACACACACAGCAGCTTGACTCCAGCACACCCGAGAGCAGATTAGTTTAAATTTTTTTTTATTCTCTTCCGGTTAAATTTTTTTTCGTAGATTAGTTTAATGTTCCAAGTTATTTAATTAATTTAGTTAGGGTCAGTTTCGTCAAAGTTCATATTTTTCAGTTTTGTTAAAGTTCGTATTTTTATTTTTCGGTATCATTCAAAGTTTAGATTTTTGATGTGTTTGCATTTTTGTTCGAGTTCTTGGTTTGAATTATTGATCCATATTAAAGGTTTGATTTTTAGTGTGTGTGTGAGTGTGTTTGATTGAGTTTCCATTGCATGTTTTAATTCCTTATTTGTAGTTGCCACCTTTAGTAATGCATGTTTAGGTATTTCCTTAAGTAGATTAGGATTTCCATACTTGTTTCTTTTTTTTTTAATTTAGTGAATGTTAGTTTTAGGGTTTTTAAATTACGTGTCATTTAATTCGTCAGAAGTAAAATTGAACAACCTTGAAAATCTCGAATCTGAACCGAGTTTAGTACCATTTTTATTTTCGATTGGAAGAACGTAAAATCTGAGATTAAAACGCATTCCTTGAGGAGACGATCTAGCCCTTGGGCTTAATATTACACGACAGAACTCCTATACTTGGGATAGCTTCTGAGCTACTCATTTTTTCGAGTGAGTCAGCTGGCAGAGCTCTATGTGCAGGAGATTGTACTACTTCATGGTGTCCCGGTTTCCATTGTTTCAGATAGAGATCCACGATTCACCGCTCGGTTCTGGAAGAGTTTGCGGGATGCCTTGGAATCTCAACTCACTTTCAGTACTGCGTTTCACCCACAGATGGATGAGCAGTCCAAGAAGACCATTCAGATTCTAGAGGATATGTTGTGGGCGTGTGTCCTAAATTTTGAGGATGGTTAAGTAAAAGGATTGATTGACGAATTTCGAGGACGAAATTCTTTTAAGCAGGGGTGAACGTAGTAACCCGGAAAAAAAATTATTATTAATCAATTAATTAATTAATCATTATTAAATTAAATTAATTAATTAAATAATAGGATGGATATATGAGTATACATGTGTATATATATATGGATAAAGGAATATGTATATAGGTATACATATATAAAATAGTAATATAATATAATATTAATTTTATAATACATATATATGTATAATGCATTCTTCAGTCTCTCTCTGGCTTTCGTGTCCTCACGCCTTCCCTCTTTCTCTCCTCAATTTTTTCGATCAAACGGGCGCCAATTGAAAAACGAAAGATACCCCTAGCTAGGTTCCATTCTCCGCCACTAACATTTTAACCAGAGTGGATTTGTCGTAGGAGCGCCGTAGATACCACTCCTGGGATAAGGTAAACTCACTCTCTCTCTCTCTTCAATTTCTCCTCAATCTTTAGTCAAACTGACGATCAGAAACTACCACGATGATCTAGGAGAGTTTCTCTACAAGTCTAGTGGAGTAGATTTTTGAACTGGCCTTTCCAATCACCACTCTAAGGTTAGGATAAGATTTAGGGAATTAAGAAAATTTGATGTTTTTGGGAGTTTAATCATTTATTTGGAATTTGTTGGCCTGGGGAATATTAAAATAGTATTTTACCTGGGGTTGAGTTGATTAAACTAAGATTTATGAATTTAGGATTCGCGTGAGAGCCATAAGCACAGTTTCGGGATCCCTGTAGGCGTAGCTTTGGGAAAACAAGTGAGGGGATTAAGTTAGGTAAGGTCTTTATTAAGTTTGAACTGATTAAACTGCTATATATATATATATATATATATATATATATATATACTTAATTTCAAAGGTTATTTCGAAAAACGACCGTTCACAATGGATTTTATAAATATAAGATATATGATATGGTATTTTGGTTAAAATGAACAGTAGAAAGCTAGGTTTTATCTTACGAACTTCAAACTGTGTTTTCTTGGTTGTTTAAATGACTATATTCAAATATTGAAATTGTGTGGCCGGTGAATAATTGGTATAGGTTATGGTATAACTAAATTTGGGTATGGTTGTGAAAAATATTGAATTGTTTGTAAAATATACTGGAACTGCCTTTGCAAAATACTGGGTTTTATTTAATGGCTGTAGACCGAGTTTTACTTGACAGCTAGGGGTCAGGTTATATTTAACGACCAAGGTTTGGGTTTTATTTAACAGCTATGAACTAGGTTTTGTTTTACGGTCGGTGGCTAGGTTTTATTAAATGAAAGATTGTAAATGAAATGAGATTTATACTACAATTTTTATTACTTAAATTGCATGATATGGTTTGAGAACCCTGAGGACCAGTTCTATTGTGAACACGGTACCGTTACTAGGAAGTTATATTAGGACCGGTGCGCCCACATTGTACTGAGAGGTGTAGGGTGGTCTTCGCCGTTTAGCATGTGTAAGGATGAAGTACCTTTCCTAGGGACCCGGGCCAAGAAGTGGTAAGGCTAGCGGACCTGCAACTTAGTTGTGGATGCCTGCAGACGTACTTGCAGATGGTTACTTTGACTGTGTTTGGGCTGATCCCCCAGGGCATAAGTCCAGCCTTCGGGTTGCACAACCTGTACCATGAGGGAAGTAAATGATGTTTAGTCTTAGGGAGTGTCTTTTATGCATATCTGTTAATTTATATAAATGGTGTTGTTATTTATTGAATTGGTTTATACAGAGAAAGTAAATGCATATTTTTCAACCGTAAAGGTGTGAGTATTTGTTTACTAATTAAAATGCATTAATGTTTATGGTGAAATAAACTCTCCATCCGAGGGCTTGCTGAGAAAGTTGAGTACCCCGATGAGTATCAGTTGTAACCATACCAGGTTGCATAACGTATTATAGTAGAGGGGAGCTACATGTATGGGCGTATAATCTCTCCTATACTCGAGAACTTTCGTTTATAGTAATTGTGTGTGTGTGTGTGGGTGGGTAAGGTATGTGAATTTTTTTATAACTGTGATTATTTAACAGATGATGATATTTGGAATTAAAATTCACGTTGCCCACACACTGATATTAACTTAATCTGCCTTACTGAGAAGTGTCTCACTCCAATATACAAATCATTTTTCAGGACCATCTCAAGATCGTGCTTAGTAAACTTCGAGTGAGATGATAGCCAGTTTAATTTTTGTGAGTGTCTATAAGAACTCTAATGTATTTAAGTTATGTTTAAGGTCCTTGGATATGTACTATGGTCGTATGGACTGAGTTGGGTTTTGTATTGTAATATGGTCTGTAATATGGATATTTGGAGACATTTGTTTATAAAGGTAGTTAAGAACTTTGGTAATGTATTTTGGGAGAATGTATCATGCATTTTCGCTGCTATTATATGATGAATATGGTATCAGGTACACAGATGTCACTAAAGTAGCACCCCGGACCCACATGGCAGGTCAGGGCGTTACATGATATGTGGTGAATCGGCGTAAATGTTTAATTTAGTTAAAATATTTTTAAAACCCAATTCACCCCTCTCTTGGGATCACACCAATTCTAACATACAATACATAAAATAAATTATAAATAGGATATTTTAATGGTTATAGCTTAGGATAAATGAAAATTTGTTAAGTGTGCCAAAATTCATTTAAGTCATACATGACATTGTTTGATTGATTTTGCTTATAACGCCAACCTAAGGCATGTATATTTATATACGCACAATTTTAACTATCTCATTTTATTCATCTCTAGTAGATTAATAAAACCATACACGAACTTATCACATCTCTCATTTCATATTCCATTCTCAAGATTCAAGAACAATAACTTCGATATGGAAGTTGCAAATTTCAATCATTGATCTCTCTCATATTGAATACATATATAGGTGAAATTCTAAAGGGGATACTTTAATGTTTACAACTTTAGATAAATGAAAATTTGTCAAGTGTCCTATAAATCACAAATGACATTGTTAAAAATTTATGTAAAAAACTTAAATGCCCTTATATAATGATATGGAGGGCACAAATGCCCTTCAAGTTTCATCATCCTCTAGACAAAACCTCCTACATACTTGTAACTACATACCCTCCTTGGCAACCTTCAATCACATACCCTCCTTGACAACCTTTGTGATTGCCATATATTCTAACTCTATAGTAGATAATGTAACAACCAATTATAACATGGATTTCTAATGAATTGGTCAGTCTATCATGGTGTTGACATAACCTATAGTGAACCTCTTAACATCCAAATTTCCTACATTATCTGCATCAATGAACCACTCAACTAAAGTAAAATCATTCCTTGTACCAAACTCAACGCTAACAATCTATAGTGTCCTTTAATTACTTGAGAGCCCATTTCAAAACTCTCCAATTCTCCCCATCTGAATTTGCTATAAACTTACTCGCCATACTAATTGCATGTATAAGAACCAAACTAGAACAAACCATGACATGCATCAAGCATCTCACGACATTGCATATGGTACCCCAAACATCTCATTCACATCCTCCTCCCATCGTTGACATTGTTTTGAGAAATAATATAAAGTAATTTACAAATGGAATAGACAACGCTTAGCAATTACTCATGCTAAATCTCTCAAACACCTTCTTTATATCAAATCTAATGAGAAATTCGAGATCGGCGATCCTTCATGCCCCATCATTGTGGGGCCCATTTTTATTTTATATTTTCTGAAACTTGAAAGATTCATTTTAATCCCCAAATTAATCTACTGGTGTTGGCATGTATGAACTGCCAATACAACAAACCCATAACAAGAATATAACAATCCAACACGGAGGGACCGTGTATAATTTATTTATATAGGGGAAAAGTTCAAATAGGTATGGAGGAGAAAGGGAACAAAACGGAGAGCATCGGATAGCGATGGCGGAAAATCTTCTAGTCTTTGAATGACGATAGGGACAAAAATTGAATTTACTAAATAAATAACTAGAAGGTGGTAAGCATTTTTATTATTTAATTTTTTAAAGTTTTAATTATTATTGATTTTTGTATTTTATTATTAGATTTGGTTCGGAAATGTTGACCCGCGCCTCATGGACCGAAATTATTTTAAAAATAAATAAATAAATAAATAAAATGGTTAGTGAGTTTGCATATAAAAATCTTGTCATGTAACTATTATAATTGGTTTATTGTGCTTTTTTTTTTATTTTTCCTATGAGAGATTCAAGAAGCAGTAAGTTCTCAAATTACGATCAAGGTGATGGTAAATTAGGAATAGAAAGAAGAAAAGCTCGAGTGCTTGAAGTAAAATTTAAATAGAATTTCATTGTGTGACTCCGACATGGCTACAGTTATAACACTAATGTCGAAATAACAATAAAAATAAAAAACAAGCAATATAAACAAATGCATTTTTATAATTCGTTTCTTCACCATGCAAAATAGAAATAGAATATAGAAAACAACAACGATATCAATTAGGTCCTAAGATAACATTGTGTGTCCCGAGGAGAACTAATACGGTCTCAATCGTCTTGTTTCCAAACACTCTATACAAATTTTCTTCGAATATTTAATAAAATTATTTTCTAATGTTTAATAATTATAAAAAGGAAAATGTAAATATATAGAAAAAACAAAAAGGCAAAAACAATTAGAGAGTCGTTACATTTCTCCAATTAATTTTGAAGATCGAATTCACAACCCTAACTTATATTTTTCAAATGCAACATTTATTCTTATTGAAAATTTGGGAATTTCAAAAGTTCTAATATTATTAAAAATAAATAAATACCTGAAAACACTATCTATGAATTAATTTTATTTAAAAAAATTCCATATGGAGTCGGCAGCCATCAAATGTTTCCATTTCTTCTGATAAGAGAATATGTTCTTCCATTCTTTAAAAAATTAACACTTTAAAAAAAAAAAGAAAAAGGGTCTGGCTTGGAATTGAATCCCTTTATTCAGGCATATATTTCACACTTTGCTCTTGGGATTTTAATTAGTCCTTTCTATTTATTTATTTTGGTTGAACAATTGAGTTGGTGGTGGTGGTGGTGGTAATGGTGATGAGGATGACGATAATAATAATAATAATAATGATAAGTCCAGTCAAGTTGGCTCGAGTAACAAGGTCGACTTGTCACTTTAATAACCCCAAGGTCACCGATTCGATTCCCCCTTAAGAGTTTACCTCGGTGAATTATTAGGGGTGCGTCAATGGGTAGACAGCTTTCACCACTCTACATTTGATGTCATACCATAGTGTCCAAAGTGGGGCGATGGTGGCTAGAGTCATCGGATTATCAATAATAATAATAATAATAATAATAATAATAACAATAATAAGACTGCAAAGCTAGCATAGATTTTTTCCTTAAAATAGTAGCAGAATTCATTTAAAATATATATGGTCCATATTAAGTAAATTTGAAAGCAAAAGTGTAATTATTTTATAAAAATACAATCCCTTTTTGGCCTTAAAAATAAATTAATTTGGGATAATTAAATTTTCATATTTTAAAAAAAAACTTAGATATAAAAGAGAACATATTTTTATCAATCTCATTATTATTTTAAATTGTAAGGTTTTTTAGGAAGAAATGAAAACATGTAGTCATTATAATTAAAAGACAAAGTCCACAAATTTTCATCAATTTTGGAAAAGGTGAAAGTGGATATATTATCATAAACTAAAAAAGAAGTACAGTGACAAGAAGCTTAGCTTATCATAAGCTCAATTTATAGAAGGCCTAAACTTACCAATACCAAAACATTTTCCTTTACCCTATACTAGAAGAGGTCTTAGATTTTAATTTATATGGATTTAGATTAAATGTATCATAAAATTGTATTAAATTTTATTCAAATCCACTCAAATTCAAATTCAAAATTCAAGATCCAAATTTAAGATTTGAAATTCACGCTCTCAAAAAATGCAATGTTAACATTAAACAAAATAAAATGAATGATTTCTTCCATATTGATAGAAATATTATCAACATGAGCATTATTCCATGTTTTCTAAATGTCATAAATTAAAAGTTGTACACACCATTTTATAGGCATAATGACATGTTTATGGTGAATATCAAATTCAAATGTTCATCCCAATGTACGCTTTTAGGGCAGTAGAGACTCTCTCATAAGCATCTCTAGTAGCTAAGTACCATAGTCATACATTGAATATGTGCCAAGTAGATTTTAGACTTATAAAGATGATTCATATTCAAATTATTTGAGGCAGCTTTTATAGGACCAAACCATGAGACCAATAATAGCATTCAAATTCCATTTTCTTCCTTTTTTTTTTTCTATTCTACTGAGAGAAAAGCTTATTCCCTACTGTCATCTAGTAAATGAAAGCACATTTGGGATATTGTAAGTGAACTTCCATTCAACTACTGGCTCTTGTCTCTAATGTCTCCCAATCTAAACTAAGTTGAAGGTGCCTAATGAAGAAGACTGTAATGGAAGGATTAGGAGGAAAATGAAGAGCTTCCTTATTTTAGGTATTCTATTAGATATTCTACTTCACCCAATGTAAAGTTTGCCCATAATTATTTAAGAAACCTTGGGATCAATGGGATTACTAAGTTTGTAAGCTATCAAAAACTCAAATCTAATCCTCAATTTACTTAAAGGGTGTCAATCATCATATAAGAGTGAAATAATTGTAAAGTTAGTCCTCAATTATTTAAGAAACTTTATAAGATCCAAAGTTTGTAAGCTATCGAAGCCCAAATCTAATCCTCAATTGACTTTAAGGATGTTGATTATCATATAAGAGTGAAGCAAATCTCCTATCTCTAATTTGGTGCTTCAAAAATTTATAGATGTCTCTTATTTTCAATAATTGTTTCCAAATCCAAAAACAACATGGTGAGGGTTTATTTGTCCAAATACTCCTATTCTCGAGCTTGTAGGAATGAACCAAGAAACCTAAAAACTTGGAAAATGAGCAAATGAACCAAAGTAGCTTCATAGCAAGCGGTTGAAGTCCAGATAACAACTAAAGCCCCAATATTTCCTTAGCAAAGGAATTGCTGATTTTAGCCTAACCAAACTCACAATCAAGAGAATTCCAATCATTGCCCTTCCATAAAAAGGTCTTCCTAATTAGCTTTTTCTCTATGATTTTGAAAGGAAAATAGCATAACTCCAACCAATAACCTTGAAATTTAAAAATAACATTTTTTCACAAATAATAATTGCCAACACTATTTGTATTGCTTATAATCTCTGTATTATTGCTAAAATTTAATATTACTTATAAAAAAACGATTTTCCACACGTCTTTTGATGATATGGATTAAAATGGAGAGATTGTCCCACTAAGTTTGCAAAAGGATGTTTAACGAATTTGGGTGTGAAACACCTTTTAAATGATATGGATGGATGTGATGGTTATGGATAAGACTAGATCATTATGCCAACCCTTGCATCAAAGGTTTTTGGGGTTTTCTCCTATTCACAAGAGATACCTTGTGAAAGAAGGAATGGTAGAGTGTGAGAAATCATAAAAATTATATAAAGGAGGGAGCAGGACAGGGAGATAAATGAGTACAGATCAAAGGAGGAAGGATGGGAGAAATACATTAGAACATATTAGAATTACATTCAATGTCACTAGTTTGAAATCCTCTAGATATCCCTCTAAATAGTAAAGAAATTCAAGTGAATTTGTTCAATAAAAGAAAGTCAAAACTCCATTTCAAGAACTTCATCAACCTTCTTGTTAAGATATATATATGATTTACCTTATTTGAAACTAAATCCAAATGGTATATAGTATATAAAAAATCGTAATGGCATAATCTTTGAACAATGTCTACTTTGCATATGCAGGAATATAATTGGTGAGCACGCGTTTAAACTACATAATTAGGTGCTTTAATTCATGCATTGAGACTTATATTTTTAATTAAATACCTAATTATACTCAATATTTCAACATCGTGTCTTATTCATAATATTTGGGTTTTTATTGAGTAATTTATGGATTTTTGGTATTTTTTTATCGTAGGAAAATAATTGGGAGCTAAAACCAGCACAGTTTCGTAATTTACGCATAATTTTTTCGTCCGAGCTCTGATTGAGACGATTCAAAATTTTGGAGAAAGATGAGAAGATTATCTACAACTTTTGTGTTTTAAGCTTTGAGCGATACGGGCTCCAAGATGGTCAAAAGTGGGATTGATCACTGGAAAACAGAAAAGAAGAAAAGAAGAAATGAGAAAAAGGAAAAAAAAAATTAATACATTACCTGATTTGACCAGGCCATGCAGCCGGGTTTGGAGCCCTTCAGGCCGTGCGTTAGGCTGCCTCCCCCTCCCCCTTTATAACATCCTCTTTCCCCCTTTCTCCCTTCAAGCGCACCCTCTCCCTTCCTCTTTAACTTGGCACCCTCATTAGCTTCCCTTTCCCTTCTCTCCCTCTCCTTCCCTTTCTCTTCCTTCTCCTCCTCCTTCTTTTCTCCTCTCTCACTCTCAACTCTCTCTTCCTCTTCTCCCTCTCTCTTCCATTACTGCACCCAAGCCCCTCCTTCTCGAACTCTCTGAAACTCCCTTCTCCTGAACTCTCCCTCATAGCCTGTTGGGAATTAACAACAAATTCCTCAAACTTGTGAGAAACAAGATAGGGAAAGAATACACGCTAAAGAAAAATCAATTCACATGCACAAGACAGTATTTACGTGGTTTGACAATTTGTCTATGTCCACGGAGTTGCAGGAATTTCACTATTATCAGGAAGAAAATTATAGAGAGTGCGGCGATACAATGCTCTCTCCCTCTCATCTCTCTCTCTCTCTCTCTCTTTCTCGCTCTCTCGGGAAGTTGTGACCGCTTGCCTAATCACCCAAAATAATCATTTTATATGCTACGCACAGGGTCGAATGGGCTACAAAATGGGCGCAAAATTTTTCCCAAGGCCGTTGCCCCCTAGACCCCCACGAGTACATCCCATGGACAAGCCTTAAGATAGAATCTCTCATTAAAAAAAGTCCAAGTCACCATATCGATTTACCGCAACTAAGGTTCCACAAAAGCCAACAATCTCGCCATATGGAGATAGTTCAATCACCAATATCAATTGTATCCTCCCAATACAAATCCCTCATCCCTACAACTCATCCGCCTGTTCCCAGCTAGAAGAAACCAGCTGAGCTGCACACTGCTTCAGCTTCTCAATAGTAAACCCTTAGCAACATGTCTGCCAGGTTTCCTTAAGATCCACATATCTTCCAATTATTACCAACTTTCTTCAACAAGTACGGAGAAAGTGTACTTTTGTCTATATAGTTTCGACTTGATGAAAAGTTGAATTTTTGGCAAGAAAAATTGCACTCTTACTGTCACTGGTAGAATGCCCATCTTTACTTCTTTACCCAATTCGTCTAAGAACTCTGTATCCAAATCATCTCCTTCCATTTTTAATTGCTATCAAAACATAACCCGGCTTATGTAGTAGCAAAGTAACAATCTTTTGTAAATTGAAGATCAATGATTAACTGTACCACTCAGAGTAAATACAAACTCATAGTACTCTGTCTACTATCATTACACCAACAAATTAGTGTCTACCTAACCCTGCCTTTTTCAAACTTGCCCCTGTAATCAAAGACATGTATAAAATGAACCCCTCATATATCTCAAAATCCACTTGACGCCTCCCATTGTTACTTTTTCCTGGCCTACTCATGAATTTTGCTCACAACTCCCACTGCACTGCAATGTCTGGCCTTGTCCACACCATAGCATACATCAGCTGGCCAATAGCTAAGGCATAGGGCACCTTGCTCATATGGTCCCTTTCTTCTTCTGTCTTAAGTGACTGTTCCTGCTTAGTTGAATGACTACCAAGGTGTGTGCTCATTGGTTTAACCTTCATTCATGTTGAACCTAGTGAGAAGTTTCTTCACATCTCTGACTGTGAAGCTTCAATGTGCCATTTGCCCCCCCCTTGTCTCTAATGATCTATTCCAAGTATTTTCTCTGCACAGTTTCCCAAATCCTTCATTGGCAAACTATTTGACAATTGCTTCTTTAGATTATTAATCTCCTCAATGCCTAGACCCTGCAATTAGCATTATCATCTACATATCACAGTAACATGATGTAAGAATTGTAAAAGACTTAACTAAGATAGTGATCACTTCACATCGTTGAACCCAATTTTATGTATAAACCTATCATTTTCTTTATACCACTGTCTTAGAGCTTGTTTTAGACCATACAAGCTCTTTTCTTCAGTTTTCCAGACTAAATTCTCTTGTCCCTGGACATGAACCCTTCTGGCTTAATCATCGTAGATGCCTTTCCTCCAAGTCCCATGAAGGAATGCATTTTCACACTAACTGCTCAAGATGTAGATTTTTCTTGTCAGCCTCGCCTTCCCAGTACCATTCTAATTGTCGCATTTCACAATTGGCGAAATATTTTGTGAATCAAGGCCTCCTTTTTCCGAAACCTTGACAACTAATCTGGCTTTGTAGGCACTTGCTACCATCTGTTCGTTCTTTATTATGTAACCACGTGTGTGCAAACCTTCTTCCCTAACGGGCGATTTAAGTCGTTCCCATGTTTGATTCCCCAACAAGGAATCATCTCATCTTTCCATGGCTAACTTCCCACTTTCTTGACCTTTCATCGCGGCAATGCTTCATCATAACACTTTGGTTCACCCCATCAGTTAGCAGGAGATAAATTTAGAGTAGGGGGTGAATAATGCGATGGAGGGCTAATGGTCCGGGAAGATCTACGACCGCAGCTATGGTGTATTCTAATTTTTCTGTGATTCTACATTCTCCTTATCATCTTCCCCCTTTTCCTAGACAGTATCTTTCAATCAACTAACGAAGTTTAACAAATTCAGATTCTTCTGATCTATCGCTGTGCATCTGACAGGCTACAGTTGACCTGTCCTTGTACATAACATGTTCATTAAAATATCACATTTCACTTTTGATGATTTTCCATTTTGTTCATCCCAAAACTGATAGCCAAATTTCTCATCACCATAGCCAATGAAATAGCATATTTTGGACTTTGCATCTAGTTTACTCGAGCATCAAAATCATATGACTAAGAAACACAACCACAAACTTTTAAGTGAGGAAAACTTTAACCTTTTATCGCTCCAAACCTCTTTCAAGGAAGTCTCAACTCCATTGGAACTGAACATCCTCTATTTAATCAAATAAGTTGTAGTTACTAACAGCATCAGCCCATAAAGTTTTTGGTGGTCCATCATGCAACCTCATACTCTAGCATCTCATTGAGAGTTCTCTTCATACGCTCCACACACCAATTCTGCAGTGGTGTCCCGGAATGGTCTTTTCCATCTGATTCCATATTCAGCACAATCTCTCTGAACCCTCCATCTATGTACTCTACTCCATTGTCGCGATTCAACACTTACTTTCAAACATGTTCGTCTGTCTTAACCATAGCCTTTTTTTTTCCCCCCCCCAAACCCTTTTTTTTTCTTAAAGTTTTCAAATACATCATATTTATTTAAAAAAGAAAATAAACGCATACTTTCTGTTGAGTCATCAATGAAAGTAACGTTCCTTGAACCTCCAAGGGAATGCAACGGGAGAAGGCCTCACCAATCTGTGTGCAACAACTCCAATTTTCAGCCTTCGATGTTCTGTCACTTCAAGAAACTCACCCTTTTCTGCTTCCTAAGATGGCAGCTTTCACACAAGTCAAAATCACGGACTTCAATTCCGATAGTTTTTTCCTTTTGTGACAGTCAGCATCTTACCCTTTCTCACTCATGTGACCAAGTCTGTGGTTCCTAACTTGTATCAGTACTTGCTCAGCAACTGCAATTGTGTCTCTTGGACTTGTAAAGGTCATTTATAGAGTCATCATACTTCTTTCCACAAACAAATATTGCAATGCCCTTTAATCATCAAGTTGTTCGATTGAAATCAAATGCCTCTCAGTTTTAGGAATATGTTTTTACCGTCTCCATTAACCAACTAGACCCATTAGGCAATGGTCGGACGTTTCCCAATCCCCACAATATCCAAGGTTGTACCATCAGCAAATACCCCTTACCAAAATCCTACTGGTGTTGGCATTATGAACTGCCTAATACAACAACCCATAACCAAAATATCACAATCCAACAGAGGGACCTTGTATAATTTATTTAATATAGGGGAAAAGTTCAAAAGTCGTGGAGGATACAGGGAACACAACGGAGAGCATCTATAGCGATGGCGGAAAATCTTCTAGTCTTTGAATGACGATAGGACAAAATTGAATTTAACTAAATAATAACTAGAAGGGGGTAAGCATTTTTATTATTTAATTTTTTTCAAATAAAGTTTTAATTATTATTGATTTTTGTATTTTATTAATTAGATTTGGTTCGGAAATGTTTGACCCGCTCCTCATGGTACCTGAAATTTATTTTAAAAATAAATAACTAATAAATAAATGTTTTAGGTGAGTTTGCATATAAAAATCTTGTCTGTAACTTATTATAATTGGTTATTGTGCTTTTTTTTTTTATTTTTCCTATGAGAGATTCAATAAAGCCGTAAGGTTCTCAAATTACGATCACGGTGATGGTAAATTAGGAATAGAAAGAAGAAAAGCTCGAGTTCTTGGAAGTATAAATTTAAATAGAATTTCATTGTGTGATCCGACCTGGCTACAGTTATAACACCTACTCATGTCGAATAACAATAGCCATAAAAAACGAGGGAAAAGAGCAATATAGAAACAAAAAAGAAGATACTAGAAAACAAAAATAAAGTTTATAATTCGTTTCGGTTTCTCACCTATCTCTCGCTTTGAAACTAGAAATACGGTACTCTTCTTATCGACCACCTACCTACACACACCGATTATCATCTTCTTCTAGTTGCCGCTATGTTCTGGCGCTACCATTGGAGATCACCTCTTCGTCTTTACCATTTCGTTCGTGTGATCCCCCTCCCGAGTGATACCACTTACATCTGACGGCTCCACGTCTCCCGTTTATCGTCTCTTGCTCTCCCTCATAGTTCACTCCTTTCTTATTATCTTGCGCATCTTCCTGTACTACACTGCTCTCCTAACAATCACCGCTTCCTCACGTTATCGTTCCATCCATATTATTTTCCTTCGTGAAACCCTATCTTACTCCAAATTATTCTCTTAATCTTTACTGTTTGCAATACCATTCTCATCACAAAAAGGAAAATGTCAATATATAGAAAAACAAAAAGTGCAAGGCAAAAACTAGAGAGTCGTTACATTTCTCCCAGAGTAATTTTGAAGATCCGAATTCACACAACCTAACTTATATTTTCAAATGCAAAACAACATTTATTCTTATTGAAAATTTGGGAATTTCAAAAGTTCTCAATATTATTAAAAATAATAAATACCTGAAAACACTATCTATAATTAATTTTTAGTTAAAAAAATTCCATAATGGAGTCGCAGCCATCAAATGTTTCCATTTCTTCTGATAAGAGAATATTTCTTCCTTCTTCCATTTCCTTTAAAAAATTAACTACTTTAAAAAAAAAAGAAAAGGGTCTGGCTTGGAATTGAAATCCCTTTATTCAGGCTATATTTCCACTTTGCTCTTGGGATTTTAATAGTCCTTTCTAGTTTATTATTTTGGTTGAACAATTTGAGTTGTGGTGGTGGTGGTGGTAATGGTGATGATGAATTACTATAATAATAATAATAATAATGATAATTTCCAGTCAAGTTGGCTCGAGTAACAAGGTCCGACTTGTCACTTTATAACCCCAAGGTCACCGAGTCGATTCCCCCTTAAGAAGTTTACCTCGGTGAACTATTAGGGGTGGCGTCAATGGGTAGACAGCTTTCATCCACCAATCACACTCTCCTCTCCTCTACATTTGATGTCATACATAGTGTCCAAAGTGGGCGATGGTGGGCTCTAGTCATCGATTATAATAATAATATATAATAATATAATAATAATATAATAAACTGCAAGCTAGCATAGATTTTTTCCTAAATGTAGCGGCAATTCAATTTAAAATATATATGTCCCATATTAAGTAAATTTGAAGCAAAAGTGTAATTATTTATAAAATACAATCCTTTTTGGCTTAAAATAAATTAATTTGGGATAATTAAATTTCATATTTAAAAAAAACTTTAGATATAAAGATACATATTTTTTATCTCCTCTTATTATTTTAAATGGTAGGTTTTTTAGGAAGAAATGAAACATGTATCAGTATAATTTAAAAGACAAAGTCCACAAATTTTCATCAATTTTGGAAAGGTGAAAGTGGATATATTATCATAAACAAAAAGAAGTACAGTGACAAGAAGCTAGCTTATCATAAGCTCAATTTATAGAAGGCTAAACGTACCAATACCAACATTTCCTGTAAACCTATCTAAGAAAGTTCTAATTTTAATTTTATGGATTTAGATTAAATGTATCATAAAATTGGTATTAACTTTTTATTCAAATCCACTCAAATTCAAATTCAAAATTCAATCCAATGTAAGATTGAAATTCACGCTCTCAAAAAATGCAATGTTACCAGTAACAAATAAATAATGATTTCTTCCATATTGATCGAACTATTATCAAAAAAACCAAAAATGAAAAGCATTATCCATGTTTTCTAAATGTCAATAAATTAAAATTGTACACAACTCCAACACCATTTTATAGGCATAAATACATGTTTATAGGGTGAATATCAAATTCAAATGTTCATCCCAATTATACGCTTTAGGGCAGTAGAGACTCTCTCATAAGCCTCTAGAGCTAAGTACATAGTCATACATTGATATGTGCCAAGTAGATTTTAGACTATAAAGATTGATTCATATTCAATATTTAGGCAGCTTTTATAGGACCAACATGAGACCATAATAGATTTCAAATTCCTTTTTCTTTTCTTCCTTTTTTGTTTTCTATTCTACTGAGAGAAAATCTATTCCTACTTTCATCTAGTAAATGAAGCCATTTGGGATATGTAGTGAACTCCATTCAACTACTGGCTCTTGTCTCTAATGTCACCCAATCTAAACTAAGTTGAGGTGCCTAATGAAGAAGACTGTAATGGAAGGATTAGGAGGAAGGGGAAAATGAAGGAGCTTCCTTATTTAGGTATTCTATTAGATATTCTACTTCACCCAATGTAAAGTTTGCCCATAATTATTTAAGAAACCTTGGGATCAATGGGATTACTAAGTTTGTAAGCTATCAAAAACTCAAATCTAATCCTCAATTACTTAAAGGGTGTCAATCATCATATAAGAGTGAAATAATTGTAAGTTAGTCCTCAATTATTTAAGAACTTTATAAGATCCAAAGTTTGTAAGCTATCGAAGCCCAAATCTAATCCTCAATTGACTTTAAGGATGTTGATTATCATATAAGAGTTGAAGCAAATCTCCTATCCTTAATTTGGTGCTTCAAAAATTTATAGATGTCTCTTATTTTCAATAATTGTTTCCAAATCCAAAAACAACATGGTGAGGGTTTATTTGTCCAAATACTCCTATTCTCGAGCTTGTAGGAATGAACCAAGAAACCTAAAAACTTGGAAAATGAGCAAATGAACCAAAGTAGCTTCATAGCAAGCGGTTGAAGTCCAGATAACAACTAAAGCCCCAATATTTCCTTAGCAAAGGAATTGCTGATTTTAGCCTAACCAAACTCACAATCAAGAGAATTCCAATCATTGCCCTTCCATAAAAAGGTCTTCCTAATTAGCTTTTTCTCTATGATTTTGAAAGGAAAATAGCATAACTCCAACCAATAACCTTGAAATTTAAAAATAACATTTTTTCACAAATAATAATTGCCAACACTATTTGTATTGCTTATAATCTCTGTATTATTGCTAAAATTTAATATTACTTATAAAAAAACGATTTTCCACACGTCTTTTGATGATATGGATTAAAATGGAGAGATTGTCCCACTAAGTTTGCAAAAGGATGTTTAACGAATTTGGGTGTGAAACACCTTTTAAATGATATGGATGGATGTGATGGTTATGGATAAGACTAGATCATTATGCCAACCCTTGCATCAAAGGTTTTTGGGGTTTTCTCCTATTCACAAGAGATACCTTGTGAAAGAAGGAATGGTAGAGTGTGAGAAATCATAAAAATTATATAAAGGAGGGAGCAGGACAGGGAGATAAATGAGTACAGATCAAAGGAGGGAAGGATGGGAGAAATACATTAGAACATATTAGAATTACATTCAATGTCACTAGTTTGAAATCCTCTAGATATCCCTCTAAATAGTAAAGAAATTCAAGTGAATTTGTTCAATAAAAGAAAGTCAAAACTCCATTTCAAGAACTTCATCAACCTTCTTGTTAAGATATATATATGATTTACCTTATTTGAAACTAAATCCAAATGGTATATAGTATATAAAAAATCGTAATGGCATAATCTTTGAACAATGTCTACTTTGCATATGCAGGAATATAATTGGTGAGCACGCGTTTAAACTACATAATTAGGTGCTTTAATTCATGCATTGAGACTTATATTTTTAATTAAATACCTAATTATACTCAATATTTCAACATCGTGTCTTATTCATAATATTTGGGTTTTATTGAGTAATTTATGGATTTTTGGTATTTTTTTATCGTAGGAAAATAATTGGGAGCTAAAACCAGCACAGTTTCGTAATTTACGCATAATTTTTTCGTCCGAGCTCTGATTGAGACGATTCAAAATTTTGGAGAAAGATGAGAAGATTATCTACAACTTTTGTGTTTTAAGCTTTGAGCGATACGGGCTCCAAGATGGTCAAAAGTGGGATTGATCACTGGAAAACAGAAAAGAAGAAAA
Organism: Malania oleifera; assembly: GCF_029873635.1. Classification (NCBI taxonomy): domain Eukaryota; kingdom Viridiplantae; phylum Streptophyta; class Magnoliopsida; order Santalales; family Ximeniaceae; genus Malania; species Malania oleifera. The sequence goes on along the minus strand of NC_080418.1, from coordinate 31,141,383 downwards.
GAAGAAATGAGAAAAAGGAAAAAAAAAATTAATACATTACCTGATTTGACCAGGCCATGCAGCCGGGTTTGGAGCCCTTCAGGCCGTGCGTAGGGCTGCCTCCCCCTCCCCCTTTATAACATCCTTTTTCCCCCTTTCTCCCTTCAAGCGCACCCTCTCCCTTCCTCTTTAACTTGGCACCCTCATTAGCTTCCCTTTCCCTTCTCTCCCTCTCCTTCCCTTTCTCTTCCTTCTCCTCCTCCTTCTTTTCTCCTCTCTCACTCTCAACTCTCTCTTCCTCTTCTCCCTCTCTCTTCCATTACTGCACCCAAGCCCCTCCTTCTCGAACTCTCTGAAAACTCCCTTCTCCTGAACTCTCCCTCATAGCCTGTTGGGAATTAACAACAAATTCCTCAAACTTGTGAGAAACAAGATAGGGAAAGAATACACGCTAAAGAAAAATCAATCACATGCACAAGACAGTATTTACGTGGTTTGACAATTTTGTCTATGTCCACGGAGTTGCAGGAATTTCACTATTATCAGGAAGAAAATTATAGAGAGTGCGGCGATACAATGCTCTCTCTCTCTCTCTCTCTCTCTCTCTCTTTCTCGCTCTCTCGGGAAGTGTGACCGCTTGCCCTAATCACCCAAAAATAATCATTTTATATGCTACGCACAGGGTTCCGAATGGGCTACAAAATGGGCGCAAAAAATTTTTCCCAAGGCCGTTGCCCCTAGACCCCCACGAGTACATCCCATGGACTAAGCCTTAAGATAGAAATCTCTCATTAAAAAAAAGTCAAGTCACCATATAGATTTAACGCAACTAGGTTCCACAAAAGCCCAACAAATCTCCCATATGGAGATAGTTCAATCACCAATATCAATTGTAATCCTCCAAATGAACAATCCCTCATCCCTACAACTCATCCTCCTGTCCTCAAGCTAGAAGACCAGCTGAAGCTGCACACTGCTTCAGCTTCTCAATAGTAACACCCTTAGTCAACATGTCTGCCAGGTTCTTAGATCCACATATCTTCTCAAGTATTACCAACTTATCTTCAACAAGGTAACGGATAAAGTGGTACTTTGTCTATATATGTTTCGACTTTGAATGAAAAGTTGAATTTTTGGCAAGAAAAATTGCACTCTGACTGTCACTGTGTAGAATGCCCATCTTCTACTTCTTACCCAATTCGTCTAAGAAACCATGTAGCCAAATCATCTCCTTTCCATTTTTAATTGCTACAACATACTCAGCTTCTGTAGTAGACAAAGTAACAATCTTTTGTAAATTTGAAGATCAAGATATAACTGTACCACTCAGAGTAAATACAAACTCAGTAGTACTCTGTCTACTATCATTATCACCAACAAAATTAGTGTCTACATAACCCTGCAGTTTCAAACTTGCACCTGTGAAGCAAAGACATGTATAAAATGAACCCCTCATATATCTCAAAATCCACTTGACTGCCTCCCATTGTTACTTTCCTGGCCTACTCATGAATTTGCTCACAACTCCCACTGCACGTGCAATGTCTGGCCTTGTACACACCATAGCATACATCAAGCTGCCAATAGCTAAGGCATAGGGCACCTTGCTCATATGGTCCCTTTCTTCTTCTGTCTTAAGTGACTGTTCCTTGCTTAGTTTGAAATGACTACCAAGGGGTGTGCTCATTGGTTTAACTTCATTCATGTTGAACCTAGTGAGAATTTTCTTCACATACTCTGACTGTGAAAGCTTCAATGTACCATTAGCCTTGTCTCTAATGATTCTCATTCCAAGTATTTTCTTTTCAGTTCCCAAATCCTTCATTGCAAACTATTTTGACAATTGCTTCTTTAGATTATTAATCTCCTCAATGCTAGACCCTGCAATGAGCATATCATCTACATATAACAGTAAAATGATGTAAGAATTGTCAAAGAACTTAACATAAGAATAGTGATCAACTTCACATCTGTTGAACCCAATTTTATGCATAAAACTATCAAATTTCTTATACCACTGTCTTAGAGCTTGTTTTAGACCATACAAGCTCTTTCTCAGTTTTCAGACTAAATTCTCTTGTCCCTGGACAATGAACCCTTCTGGCTGAATCATGTAGATGTCTTCCTCCAAGTCACCATGAAGGAATGCCATTTTCACATCTAACTGCTCAAGATGTAGATTTTCTGCAGCCTCCATTCCCAGTACCATTCTAATTGTCGACATTTTCACAATTGGAGAAAATATTTTTGTGAAGTCAATGCCCTCCTTTTTCCGAAACCCTTTGACAACTAATCTGGCTTTGTAGCACTTGCTACCATCATGTTCGTTCTTTATTATGTATACCCACTTGTTGTGCAAAGCCTTCTTCCCTACTGGCGATTTAGTCAGTTCCCATGTTTGATTCCCCAACAAGGAATCCATCTCATCTTTCATGGCTAACTCCCACTTGCTTGAACTTTCATCCTGCAAGGCTTCATCATAACACTTTGGTTCACCACCATCAGTTAGCAGGAGATAATTTAGAGTAGGTGAATAATGCTATGGAGGTCTAATGGTCCTGGAAGATCTACGGACCGCAGCTATAGGTGTATTCTAATTTTTCTGTGATTCTACATTCTCCTTATCATCTTCACCCTTTTCCTAGACAGTACTTTCAATCAACTCAACGAAGTTAACAAATTCAGATTTCTTCTGATCTATCGCTGTGACATCTGACACTACAGTTGACCTGTCCTTGTACATAACATGTTCATTAAATATCACATTTCTACTTTTGATGATTTTCCTATTTTGTTCATCCCAAAACTGATAGCCAAATTTCTCATCACCATAGCCAATGAAATAGCATATTTTGGACTTTGCATCTAGTTTACTACGAGCATCAAAATCAATATGAACATAAGAAACACAACCACAAACTTTTAAGTGAGAAAACTTTACCTTTTTATCGCTCCAAACCTCTTCAAGAAGTCTAAACTCCATGGGAACTGAACATCCTCGATTTATCAAATAAGTTGTAGTACTAACAGCATCAGCCCATAAAGTTTTTGGTGGTCCAGCATGCAACCTCATACTCCTAGCATGCTCATTGAGAGTTCTCTTCATACGCTCCACCACACCATTCTGCAGTGGTGTCCCAGGAATGGTCTTTTCCATTCTGATTCCATATGCAGCACAATACTCTCTGAACCCTCCATCTATGTACTCTACTCCATTGTCCGATCTCAAACACTTTACTTTCAAACATGTCTCTGTCTTAACCATAGCCTTCCACTTCTTAAAAGTTTCAAATACATCATATTTATTTAGAAAATAAACCCATACCTTTCTGGTTGAGTCATCAATGAAAGTAACGTAATACCTTGAACCTCCAAGGGATGCAACGGGAGAAGGCCCTCACAAATCTGTGTGCACTAACTCCAATTTTTCAGCCTTCGATGTTCTGTCACTTTTCAAGAAACTCACCCTTTTCTGCTTTCCTAAGATGCAGCTTTCACACAAGTCAAAATCAACGGACTTCAATTCCGATAGTTTCCTTTTTGACAGCAGCATCTTTATCCCTTTCTCACTCATGTGACCAAGTCTGTGGTTCCATAAGCTTGTATCAGTACTTGCTTCAGCAACTGCAATTGTGTCTCTTGGACTTGAGGTCATGTATAGAGTATCAGACTTCTTTCCACAAACAATATTGCATGCCCTTTATCATCAAGTTGTTCGATTGAAATCAAATTCCTTCTCAGGTTAGGAATATGTTGTACCTTCTCCAGTAACCAAATAGACCCATTAGGCAATGACATTCGGACGTTTCCCATACCCACAATATCCAAGGTTGTACCATCAGCCAAATACACCTTACCAAAATCTCCTGTTATATAGTTATGTATGATTTCATGGTGTGAAGTGGTATGAAACGAAGCTCCTGAGTCCAAAACCCAATCATCAAGTGGACTGTCTACTGCAAGAAGTAGTGCATCCTGTACCTCTTCTGTTGCAACATTAGAAGAATCATCTACATTCTTCTTCTTAAGACTTTTGCATTGTCTCCTAAAGTGACCCGTTTTCCCGCAGTTCCAGCATTGTCCCTTTTGGCCAGATCTAGATTTACTTCTGTTTTGATTATAGTTTCTAGATTTTGATCTACCCCAATCTAAATTTTGGTCATTACCTCTACCTTTTGTCTCAAGGTTTAGGGCAAAACCAAATCCTGAGGTTTCACCATCTCTTCTGCGATCTCCTCAGTCAGAATTAAATCACGTATATCATTATACTTCAATTTTTCTTTTCCAATAAAGTTGCTTACTGCCATTCTCATTGCCTATCAACTATTTGGCAACGAAGTCAAAACGATCAGTGCACGAATCTCATCATCAAAATCAATTTCTACAGACGATAATTGATTTGTGATAGTATTAAACTCATTTAGATGTTGTGCTACTAATGTATTTTCTGCCATCTTCAAATTAAACAATTTCTTCATCAGATGTACCTTATTATTTGCTGACGTTTTTTCATACATACCAGACAAAGCCTTCATCAGATTTGCTATAGTCTTCTCCTTCACAAAGTTGTGTGCAACATACCTAAACAGAGTTAATCTTATAACTCTCAGTACCTGTCTGTCAAGGAGAGTCCATTCCTCGTCCTTCATAGTAGGAGGTTTTTCTCCTAGAAGCGGCAGATGTAACTTCTTCCCATAGAGATAATCCTCGATCTGCATCCTCCAGAATCCAAAGTCTATGCCATCAAACTTTTCTATTCCAGATGCCTCTCCTGCTTGCTCTGCCATTGCTCCCACTTGAACCTAACCCTAGGCTCTAATACCAGTTGTTGGGAATTAACAAAAAATTCCCGAAACCTGTAAGAAACAAGATAGAGAAAAAATACACATCAAAGAAAAATCAATCACACGTACAAGACAGTATTTATGTGGTTCGGTAATTTTGCCTACGTCCACGGAGTTGCAGGGATTTCACTATTATCAGGAAGAAAAATACAGAGAGTGCAGCGGTACAATGCTCTATCTCTCTCGCTCTCTCGGGAAGTGTGACTGCTTGCCCTAATCACCCAAAAACAATCATTTTATATGCTGCGCATAGGGTTCCAAATAGGCTACAAGACGGGCCCAAATTTTTTTCCCGAGGGGGACTCCCACGAGTATGGCCCATAGACTAAGCCTTAGGATAGAAATCTCTCATTAAAGAAAGGTCAGGTCACCATCCCGATTTAACGCAACTAGGCTCCACAAAAGCCCAACACGGCCTGCTGCTGCTGTTGGACACGGAGAAGCCTCTGCTTGTTGTCATAGCTACTGCTACCTGAGAACCACTCCAGCCGAAGCCATAACCACTACTGCCCCTTCACTGCTACCTTCAACCAAGACCAACTCTAGCTGCTATAGTTGTTGTCCTCTAGCTGAAGTCCCTCCAGCTGTTGTCCATGGTTGTTGCTGCTGTGGAGGAAGACCCGTGAAGACCCCTACTGTGGCTTCAGCTCACGGCCACCCACCTTCACCCATAGGCAGTTGCTGCTCTTCAACCTCTGCTCCTTGCTGTAGTTCCTCCAACAAACGACTAGCTTTTCTCCTCCTCCTCAATCTTTCTTTCTTTCTTCGTCCTTTCATTTAATTGTTTTATTTTAAGTTTTTAATTAGTTGGATAATTGTAATTTTTTTTTTTAGAAGTTTCATTAAAGTTTTAATTTTGTTTGGGTGTTAGAGCTAAAGGTATTATTTTATTTCTTTCTTAGTTAATATTAGCATTATACGCAATTGTTGCCTGAGTTAATTTTTTTATTTATTGGAATTCGGTCTAGTTCTTGAAAAAAAAAAAGGAATAACATATAAAAAATGAAAAAAAAAAAATTTCTTCTTTAGAAATTAAATCAGTGGTCGTCTTTGAAATTTAAATTTTGTTTGTTGAAGTTTGATTTAGTTTAAGTTTAATTTTATTAAAGTTTAATTTTTTTACCGTGTTTCTATTTACTGTTTAGTTCTTAAAGTTTGAATTTTTGTTTAAGTTTTTTATCACACTAAAACTAGTTTTTATTTAAATTTATGATTGGTTAAGTTTTTAGATTTGTGTGCTTTAATTACGTAGGAAAGTTATCGTCTTTAATTTTTATTTCGAAGTTTAACGCGTGTTTCAATTCTTGTTTGGTTGATAGCGTAGGATTTCTATTTCTCGTTGTTAAATTTAGTGTGTGTTAGGATTTAGAATTTAAATTGCATGTTCGTTTAATTTATCAAAAGAAATCTCAAACATCCTGAAAAACCCGAATCTGAACTGTATTCAGTGCCATTTTGTTTCTTATTTTCTGATTGGAATTACACGAAATTTGGAGTTAAACCGCATTCCCTGAGGAGACGATCTGGCCTTTGGACTGAATATTACACGATAGAACTCCTATACTTGGAGCAGCTTCCGAGCTGGTCATTTTTAAGGTGAGTCAATTGGAATGGAACTTTAAACACTAATCTCAATTCCCATAATAGAACAAACGGAATGCAATTGCTGAAAAAATATATATATATATATATATATATATATATTTCTATTATTCTGCATAAATCACACTTGCTTCTGATCATTGTTGATATAAGATAGTTCAAAAATCAAAATTCTTAGCTGTTGGGCACAACTATGTTCTCAAAAATTCCAAATCTTAAAAATAAAATACAAAATAAAAGTATGAAAATTTCAAAATCCATCTTTTTAAAAGTTTCGATGTAGTATATCTTAATTTTGAAGTATTCAATAAAGTATTTAAATGAAAGCGCAACAATTTGCTTGTATAGGAGGAAAAAACTATCAAGGTTTCTCCTAATATTTCATGGTGCTAATAAGTCGTAACAAGTACTAGTTTTAAAAAACAAAAACAAGTGTAGCTTGAGAATATACGAAGAGCAAGTCTTGTGGCATAGAGAGCTCATCATAGTTAGATATTTTCTGGGAAAATGATAGAGGAATAATTTTAGTCATACTATTTGATTACGCGCTTAAATTGCGTAATTAGGTGTTTTAATTCATGCATTATGAATTATATTTTTTATTTAAATGCCTAATTACTTTCAATATTATAACATTGTGTTCTATTTATAAAATTTGGGTTTTATTGAGTAATTTATGAAATTTTGATATTTTTTATTGCAGGGCAACTATTGGAAGCTAAAAACCTATGGTACTTTGTAATCTGTGCATAACTCTCTCATCCGATCTCTGCTCCACATGATTCTGGATGCCATAGAAAGATAATAAAACTCTCTAAAATTTTCATGTTTTGCATTTTGTGAAATAATGGCAGCATCAAGGTCGAAATCAGACGTGAATTTACCATATGCCGTTTTATGAACTATTTCGACAATTTTCCGTAATCTGTGTGTAACTTTCTTGTATAAGCTCCGATTGAGACGATTCAAAATTTTGAGAAAATATGAGAAAGATTTCTACAACTTTTGTGTTTTGAGCTTTGAGAGTTATGGACTATAGGAGGGGTAAAATTAGGTTTGAAGATGGAGGGCAGACCGTGCGCCTTTAAAAAAGGGAAAAAAAAAATGAAAAAAAGTGAGATGTGACCCGGCCTTGCAGCCAGGTCATCTTAGCAATACATTGGGTGAGGAACAAAAGAAAGGAAAGAAAGAAAAGAAAAAGAAAGAAAAGGAAAGAAAGGAAAGAAGGGGGTTTGAAAAGTCAAAAGAAAAGGTGAGGATTTTGGGAAAAAAAAGAGTGTAAAGTAAGGAGACATTTTTTTTTAGGTATTCTTGTAGGGGGAGCAAGGCAGAAGGTTTGAAGAGAGGGGCATGCACTGGGAGGATATTTTTTGAAGGCGCAAGAGGAGTCTTTTGGGAGAGGACGAATTTTTTTTCTAGGAGAGGCCACACCAGAGAAGGGGGATTTTCTTTTGGAGCGCACAAAGAAAGGGAGCCGTAGAGGGGTTTCTTGGAGACTCTCTTGTCTTGGCGTCTCTCTTCTTTGAGGTTGTGGAGGCATCCGTCCTAGGAGATTTTCTTTCTTCGAGTCGTTTAGAGGTGCTACGCTGCATTGAAAGACAACACAAATAGCGGTAAAGGAGGGCCGGTGGCATAAAAAAATAAAATCTTTTCGGAATCAGAAGGCGGTGAACAATGGCAGTGCTGTGAGTGTTGATTTTTTCTCTACTCTCCAAATAAAAGAAGACATGGTGAAATCTTTATTGTTGAATTTAATTCTCGGAATGAACTAAATTTTTGTATTCTAGGAAAACAATGTAGCTAGTTTTGAACTATGCTTGCTCTTTGAGGCTAATCTGAAGTAGTTTTCATTAATATTTGTTTGAGTTATTTTGTGCTTAATGCTTTTAATTAATTAGCCATTAATTAAATGATATTTGTCTTGTGATTTGCTACCGAAATGGGGGATTATAGGATAGATCTTGGATAATTCAGCGTAGGTAAATATAGAGATCGAAAGACTTGTATGAACCTACATAGCATTAAAAATCGAGGGTCTTATTGCGTTCTTGCGTTATTAATTTGCATAATCGTATGTTAAATAATAAATAATAATAGGTTCTGATTGACTATCGAAAGTGGCTTTTGGAAAAATTGAAAATTTTCTAACAAATAGAGAATACGAATTCGAATTGGCTAGATGAGTAAAGCATAGTGAGAAACTAGGTGAAATCAGTTTCCTAGAAGTTTACACCATCAGTAATTTGATACGCGACATCTAGTTTTAAATTCTCTTGAATAGTTTATTTAAAGTAGTTTTGTTTAAATTTCGCAATCTAAGATTATTAATTTTTCTAAATAAAATCAAGTTTATTATAAATTTGGTACTTGGTAAAATTAAAACATCAATCCCTGAGGACGATACTTTACACATCAATCACCGATCAAGTTTTTGGCGCCGTTACTGGGGATTGAGTTTTTCTTATTTTTGCCAATATCGATACAAAGTAATCTTGGTTTTAATTTAGAATTTTATTTTTTATTTATATTTATTTCTTTTTATTTTATTTTATTATTATTTTTTTCTATATTTTTGATGTGTTTTTTGATGTTGGTTGCACAGTGCTAGAACACGTGACATAATTCCTTTTGATCCGGAGATCGAAAGAAAGCTCAGAGCACTAAGGAAAAAGAGGGTATTAGCCACGGAGAACGGACATGATAACGTGCAGCCACGTGCCCTGAAGGATTATGTATGGCCAATTGTGAATGACAACTATTTGGGTATCAGATGCCAGCCCATTAATGCCAACAATTTTGAGCTCAAACCCGCATTAATCATTATGGTGCAGCAGGCCCAATTCAATGGATCACCACTTGATGATCCCAATATCCATCTGGCGATGTTTCTGGAGATTTGTGACACTGTGAAGATCAATGGTGTTACTGAAGACACCATTAGACTGAGATTGTTCCCTTTTTCTTTGAGGGACAAAGTAAGAGGTTGGCAACAATCATTACAACCTGGGAGCATCACAAGTTGGCAGGGCATGATAGAAAAAATTCTAGCTAAATTCTTTCCACCTGCAAAAATAGCTCAACTTAGGAGTGAGATTGGTTAATTCAAGCAACATGATTTTGAATCATTCTATGAAGCATAGGAAAGGTATAAGGATTTGATTCGACGCTGCCCACAACATGGTTTGCCGACTTGGTTGCAGATTCAGATGTTCTATAATGGGTTAAATGGGCAAACTTGAACTTTAGTTGATCCTGCATCTGGGGGAACTTTGATGTCAAAGACACCTAAGGGTGCTACTGCTCTTTTTGGAAGAAATGGCCTCAAATAACTATCAATGGCCAACTGAAAGAACTATGGCTAAGAAAGTTGTTGGGATTCATGAATTGGAGTCGTTTGCTGCACTTTCAGCTCAAGTTACTTCTCTGTCTCATCAGATTTCAGCTTTGACAATCCAGAGGATACCACAAGGTGCAGAATATGTGATAGCTACAAGTAGGACAGATCCGAGCAATGGAGCGAGTCAAGAACAGGTTCAATACATCAACAATTGGAACTACAATTATCGTGGTGATCCTTTGCCATACTATTACCATCCAGGGCTTTGAAATCATGAGAATTTGTCTTATGGAAATACAACAAATATGCTACAACTTCCGGCAGGACTTGATAGTCATCAAGGTGATAAGAATATGTCACTTGAGGATGCCATGATATCATTTGTTAAGGAGACAAAAGCAAGGTTTAAAAAGACTGATTCACGATTGGATAACATTGAGACTCATTGTAACAACCTGGGAGCTGCCATGAAGAATCTTGAAATGCAAATTGAGCAACTGGCCACGACCATCAATACCCAACAGAGAGGAACTTTTCCTAGCCACACAGAAGTGAATCCTAAAGAACAATGCAAGGCCATCACACTTAGGAGTGGAAGAGAAATTGAGAAGTCAATAGCAAAGGAAACCATGTCCACACCTACAACTAAAAAGAATGGCCAAAGCAAGAATAAAGGGAAAGAAGATATGATTGTGGATGATACACCAGGAGAGACTGACACATCCCCAGCAATTTCATTTCTTGACAATCCTCCTATTCTCTCTACTCCACCTCCTTATCCTCAACGTTTTCAAAAGAAAAAATTAGATAAGTAATTTTCTAAGTTTTTGGATATTTTTAAGAAAATTCACATAAATATTCCTTTTGCAAATTCCTCGGAACAAATGTCAAACTATGTCAAATTCCTGAAGGACATCATTTCCAAGAAAAGAAGGTTGGATGAGTTCGAAATAGTGAAGTTTACAAAAAGAGTGTAGTGCTATTCTCCAAAAGAAATTTCCTAAAAACTTAAAAGATCCAGGGAGTTTTACTTTGCCTTGCACTATTGAAAATTCATTTTTTGATAAAGTTTTATGTGATGTTGGTGCTAGCATTAATCTTATGTCACTCTCTGTTTTCAGGAAATTAGGACTTGGAGAGATGAAACAAACAACCATTTCTTTGCAACTAGTAGACTGATCTATCAAGTATCCACATGGAATCATAGAAGACATATTGGTAAAGGTGGATAAATTTATTTTTCCTGTTGATTTTGTGGTGTTAGATATGGAGGAAGACCAAGAAGTTCCACTAATTCTTGGCCACTAGAAGGGCTTTAATTAATATTCAAAAGGGTGAGTTAACATTAAGGGTGTACAAGGAAGAGGTTATGTTCAACATCTACCAAGACATGAGATTCTCAGAAGATCCAAGTACTTGCTTTTGGGTAGATGTCATTCAGCACGGTGTAGAAAAAGTCTTTCAAAAAGATGTACCAGCTGATCACCTAAAACGATCCTTGCAGCAGATTACAACACAGCAGCATATGGGGAGGCTAGAACCTATGGTAGCAAAGACGGATTATGTAATCTCTAAATAAAAGATGTAGCAACCTATATCTCTAGAGTTGAAACAATTCCCTGAGCATCTTCGCTATGCGTTCTCAGGTGATGCGTATGAAAATGCAAAAATCTACAAAGAGCATACGAAGAAGTGGCATGAAAAATAGATTCTTAGGCGTGAGTTTGCTCCAGGACATCTAGTTCTACTTTTCAACTCACGATTAAAACTCTTCCCAGGTAAGTTAAGGTCAAGATGGACAAGTGCCTATACAATTGACAAAGTTTTCCCTTTTAGAGCAATAGACTTGAAAGACAAGAGAGGGAATATATTCAGAGTTAATGGTTTGAGATTGAAGCACTACTATGGAGAACAAAAAGAGAGGAACTGTGCATTTATTCCTTTTGGAGATCCTGGTTGATGAAGATTGAAAAGTCTGGCTGCAGATGTTAAAACAAGCGCTTACAGGAAGCAACCCAAAGAGTTTTTCTTTTGTTTATTTTTTTTTATTTTATCTTTATTACTTTATTTATTTATCTATGCACTTTTGAATAACTTATATTTTTTATGTAGGTTTATTTGGCATAAGTACAAAGCTGAAAATTTAATTCCTCGACGGATTCACCAAGAAGCCAGGGAAGTTTCTTTCTTTTCTTCAATCTTCCGCATCTTTGAATAACATTGCAAAAAAAAAAATGTGAATATGGATGATTAGGCCATGAGTGACACTGCTTATGCTCTTCACAACTTGCATATAACCTAGGAGTACACACATGGGTCATTTATGTGTAGTTTGTCTTTATATGGCTAAACTAGGAATCGTAACTCATTGAAAGTTTATTGATAGTTCAATTGTGTTAATATGACTATATAAACTCTTGTATCTATATGGTATCTCTTGAGGTTTAAAAAAAATACACGTTCACGTGACTAGTAGTACTTAGGGTTCCTTGTGAATACTGAGAGAGCACCTGTGGCGACTTTGACACCTTGTGAGGTACTGTTGAGCCATTTATCATTCATTTAAGTTTTTGACGTCAACTCAGAGTTCATGAAACTCAAATTTTCCTATTTTTTCTAGATATTCTTTGTACACTAGTCTTGGTTTTTTCAATTGCTAGCCTAGGGGTGATATCTAGTGGGGAGATAGAAACCTAGGTCTTGTAGCCTACTCAAGATGTGAAGGCTGAGCCACCTCTAGAAATAGATTTATTTCATGAACTCTTGTTCGAGCTTAATACACATGGGTGGTATGAGAATAATAAAAGAAGTGTTATGATTATTCTAATTGACCATGAAAAGAAAGAAATTGAATAATGAGCAGAAGAAAGAAAAAGAGAAATAGAAATACCCCAGAAGAGGTGAAAGATTAATACCTACTCCACACAACTACAACAAAAGTTAGGGACACGACACATGTTTTCCATATATGAAGAATCTTCACCCGCCTAATGCCTCAGATGTATTCACGCCTGGGATGTGAATAAGTTGATTTAGGGTGGCCTTGGTTGGATATAGCGAGTAAGTGAGAAGATGTTAGGGTGAAGGACCCGACACCTCGTAAATAGGCTGGATCCTTTTCAGACTAGTCCACTTCATACATTTAGCGTTTGTTCCTTACAGTATGTAGGATGTTTGATCATGACACTCTTCCTCACATACGATGAGTGAAACCATCATTTTTGAGTGTTTTTGAGGATATACTAGTTAGGCCAAGTCAAAGCGACAGTTTTGTAGGTGACCACGGATCTCCTTGGTGTAATGATTCATACACATTACACATGCTTCGAGATTTCACCTATTTATACTCGAGTTTATATGACTACATTAACTCTCAATTGTGATTGTTGGTTAATCCTACGTGTGTATAATGTGCTTAATGGCTATATAATGACGAAACTTACATGAATGACTTATTTCAGAGTTGCATGATATGGGTATGAATGAGTTTGTGTGTAATTTGGTGATATTCCTGTAAGTGAAAGGGTATGGTTGTGTTACATGTAGATTCATTCACTGAAATTGGTATGACACTACCCTGAATTGCATTCACATTATTTGCTAGAGACTAGCAAAACTTTAGTTGGGGGGTGTGATTACGCGCTTAAATTGAGTAATTAGGTGCTTTAATTCATGCATTACGAATTATATTTTTTATTTAAATGTCTAAATACTCTTAATATTCTAACATTGTGTTCTATTTATAAAATTTGGGTTTTATTGAGTAATTTATGAAATTTTGGTATTTTTTATTGCAGGGCAACTATTGGAAGCTAAAAACATACGGTACTTTGTAATTTGTGCATAACTCTCTCATCCGACCTCTGCTTCAAATGATTCAGGATGCCATAGAAAGATAATAAAACTCTCTACAATTTTTATGTTTTACATTTTGTGAAATATTGACAGCATCAAGGTCGAAATCAAACGTGAAGTTACCATACGCTGTTTTATGGACTATTTCAAAAATTCTTCGTAATCTGGGTGTAACTTTCTTGTTTGAGCTCCGATCGAGACGATTTAAAATTTTAGGAAAAGCTGAGAAAGATTTCTACAACTTTTGTGTTTTGAGTTTTGAGAGTTACGGGCTATAGGAGGGATAAAATTGGGGTTGAAGGTGGAGGGTAGACCGTATGCCTTTGAAAAAAGAAAAGAAAAGAAAAAAAAAATGAAAAAAAAAGTGAGATCTGACCCGGCCATGCAGCCAGGTCATCTTAGCAATACGCTAGGTGAGGAAAAAAAGAGAGGAAAGAAAGAAAAGAAAAGAAAGAAAAGGAAAGAAAGGAAAGGAGGGGGTTTGAAAAGTCAAAAGAAAAGGTGAGGATTTTGGGGGGGGAAAAAGTGTAAAGTAAGGAGACATTTTATTTAGGTTTTCTTGTGGGGGGAGTCGGGAAGAAATTTTGAAGAGGGGGGCATGCGCTGGGAGGATATTTTTTGAAGGTGCAAGAGGTGTCTTTTGGGAGAGGACGAATTTTTTTTCTAGGAGAGGCCGCACCAGAGAAGGGGGATTTTTTTTTGCAGCGCACAAAGCAAGGGAGTCGTAGAGGGGTTTCTTGGAGACTCTCTTGTCTTGGCGTCTCTCTTCTTTGAGGCTATGAAGGCATCCGTCTCGGGAGATCTTCTTTCTTGGAGTCGTTTAGAGGTGATGTGCTGCATTGAAAAATAACACAAACAATGGTAAAGGAGGGCTGGCGGAAGAGAAAAATAAAATCTTTTCTGAATCGGAAGGCGGCGAACGGCGGTGCTGCGAGTGTTGATTTTTTCTCTACTCTCCAAATAAAAGAAGACATGGTGAAATATTTATTGTTGAATTTAATTCTTGGAATGAACTAAATTTTTGTATTCTAGGAAAACGATGTAGCCAGTTTTGAACTATGTTTGCTCTTTGAGGCTAATCTGAAGTAGTTTTCATTAATGTTTGTTTGAGTTATTCTGCGCTTAATGCTTTTAATTAACTGGCCATTAATTAAATGATATTAGTCTTGTGATTTGCTACCGAAATGGGGGATTATAGGATAGATTTTGGATAATTCAGCGTAGATAAATATAGAGATCAAAAGACTTGTATGAACCTACGTAGCATTAAAGATCGAGGGTCTTATTGCGTTCTTACATTATGAATTTGCATAATCATATGTTAAATAATAAATAAGAATAGGTTCTGATTTACTATCAAAAGAGACATTTGGAAAAATTTGAGATTTTCTAACAAACATAGAATACGAATTCGAATTGGCTAGATGAGTAAAGCATAGTGAGAAAGTAGGTGAAATAAGTTTCCTAGAAGTTTTCACCATCAACAATTTGATACGTGGCATCTAGTTTTAAATTCTCTTGAATAGTTTATTTAAAGTAGCTTTGTTTAAATTTCGTAGTCTAAGATTATTAATTTTTCTAAATAAAATTAAGGTTATTAAAAATTCGGTACTTTGTAAAATTAAGACATCAATCCCTGAGGACAATACTCTACACATCATTATATTATAAAACTACAATATTGTGCACTTGTAGTTTGCACCGATCACTATTTATGAATGAGAACTTTGAATTTAGAATCCCGTTTCATGCATTAATCAATCAATATGAGCAATAGTGAAAAAAATAAAAATAAAAACATAAATAGGCCTACAAGGAAAGGCTGATGATAGCATATGTCTGAAATATTTATCAGTGATGACTACCATTCTGAAAGTTATGGATAATGTTAAAATTTTGGTGAGAGGTGGGAATTCTTCATTTTGGTTCAATAGGTGGCTTACATCAGGCCCGTTAGCAGTGCGCGTTGAGGATATTTCGAACAAGAAGATGTATATTAAGGATTGTTGGCTGAATAACAATTGGAGCTCTGGTTTATTAATGGAATTGGTTGTGGCTGACAGAATAATGGAAATCTTGCATAATGTGCTAGCTGGTAAAGTGGTCAGGATATATTCATCTGGAAGCCTGCCCCTAACGCAATTTTTCTACAAAAACGGCATAGGAGGTAATGGGAGCAAAAGTGATAATTTTGAGTGGAATGAGTGGTTTTGGCATTTTCTATTGCCTAGAAAAATTTCAATGTGTTTATGGAAATCCTGATTTAGATGCTTGGCAGTGGATGATAGAATTCAAGCAAAAGGAAGATCGATGGCTTCAGCTTGTGATTGCTGCATGCAGAGAAGTTAGGAAAACACTAATCACATTCTTTCTTTAGACGAGGTGGTTTCAGAGGTTTGGCGTCGGGTTAGTGTGGTGTTGGGGATTCCTTTCCAACGGTTCCTTCCCTAGAAAAACAGAATTGCAAACTGGTTCCACTATGCTTGAAAATCATCTATTAAAGGTATTTTAATCGGTTTGATTCCATGTTTGATTACGTGGTGCCTCTGGAATCGAAGCTGCAAAGCGAGAATGGAAGGAGTTTACCAAAGTGCGGATTAGATGAGGAGAAATGTTCGATACTAGGTTTGTTCTTTAGCTGAAAGCTCTAATTCTTTTCGAAAATTGAAGATATCGGACATTATGATTTTGAAAGAGTTTCAAATTCAATATTAGGGAGTTTGTGTTAGGCCTGAAAAAATTATTATCTCGTAGGTTAAACCCCTAGCAGGGTGGATAAAACTTAATTGTGATGGGAGCTGTAGGGGCAATCTGGATACTTCAGGAGATGGAGGAATCATTCGGGATTGCCATGGCATGGTAAAAGCGGCTTTTTCAAGCTATTTTGGCAATGGTACGAATAATAGTGTGGAATTAAAAGCAATCCTAGAAGAACTTTGTTTATGTAAACAACTTCATTATTTTAATATGATTATTGAAAGTGACTCAAGAATTGTTGTTGATTGGTTTCAGAAAGGTAGATGAACCTTGTGGTATCTTTGGGATTTTTTGGGACTACTTTGTGGTGGAATTAGAAGGAGTGAACTTCATGGTGATCCATCAATATAGGGAATGTAATAATGCGGCTGATTTTCTTGCTAGAGAAGGAGAAATGGGAAAAAATATCATTTACGAAGAACAACATCTTTTACCATGTTCTCTAAAAGGTATCCTTTAGATGGATAGGTTTGGTCTCACTTCCATTCATCATTAGTTCATCCTCTCGATTTTTGTTTGGTTGGTTTAGATTTTTTTATTTTAATTTATTTTAGTATTTTTGTTTTTGCTAGGTCTGTTTAGATTTGTTTCTTATTTAGTTTTATTTGGATTTGTAGTTCTGTTGTGCTTGGTTGTTGGTGTTGTTTTTGGGGGGCCTTTAATGTCTTTTTTCCCCCCCTGTAATCTCCCAATGCTTGTCATGTAACTACGGTATTCCTTCGCTAAAAGTTAGGGTATATCAATAAATAATTGGAGATGTCGCCCTCCTTTAGTTAAAAAATAAAAATACAAATACAAATTCTAGAACATATTAATTTGGATAGGTCCATAGAAGAGTATAATTTTATAAACAAATTTAAAATAAGAAATTTTATTTTAACATAATTAAATAGGTCCTTAGGATACATTTGTAGAAGAAAATTTTAAGGAAAGAAAAGATATTCATGCCAAATATATTATTATAATAATTTTTTCACATTCAATAAAACCTCTTTTTTTCTTCAAAAAAAAAAAATGAAAGGAAGAATATGAAGTCGAATACGCAATAGGTTTGCAAACCCCATAACAATTAGCAAGATTAATGATAATGCAATAATTATTATTGTTTAGTTACCCTATTGAGTAGGGGTGTACAAAAATTATCGAAAACCGAAAATCGGACCGAAACCGAACCGAAACCATAAACGGTTCGGTTTTTCGATTTTCGATTTTGGTTGCAATTTTCAAAAATAAAAATGTTCGGTTTTGGTTTTATGTTGAAATCGAACCGAAAAAAATCGAAAAACTGATTTATATAAGATATATATATATATATATATATATATATATATATATATATAATATGGCTAGTAAAAATATAGCATGCAATATAGTCATATAGTCACCATAGAAAATAAAAATTCTCAATAAATTTTTAAGAACTTTATGAAAAATAAATATTATTTTTGTTAAAAGTGCCCAACAGATTTTATTTTGTTAAAATTACGAGTCCCTATAAAAAATTGAAATGTTCAGTAAATTTTCAACAATTTTATGAAAAATAAAGGTTATTTTTTTTGTAAAAAAAATTGGTTTAAAACCTAAAAACCGCAACCGAACCACCACATTTTTGGTTTTCAATTACAGCATAATTTCGGTTCGGTTTCGATTTCGGTTCGAAAATCCCAAAATCGAAAATTTTGGTTCGATTTTCAGTTTTGGCCAAAACCGAACCGCACCGAACCGTGTATAGTCCTACTATTGAGAGACATTCAAAGAATACATAAATCAAATGACAATCTTTCGTAATAAATAAATAAAGACCTTCGCAGCCATAAAGACAAAATCCAACCATTGTCATTAAAAATTCACTGTATTATTTATAATTTTTAGAATTTACTCTATTATTTCAATATAATTATTTTCCTTAGCCACTAAACTAAAATAAATCATGAATTTACTGCACTGAGAAATTACCATAAAAAGGGATTTTGATTGTTAGACTACTTTAATTTGAATACTTTATTGCTAGTATTTTCTTTTTCAGTCTTGGTTCATGTCATTAGGAATTATTTATTTATTAATTTATGTAATCATTTATATTAACTAAACCATTTTACTATGGGGCGGGAGTGGTGTCTGTTGACATCTCAGGTTTGCCATTTTCAAATATTACACTGGAGTTTATTATTTGGATCTTATATGTTTTGCAAATGGATTACATCAACCTTAAATGAAATTTTAATTGCAAGAATAAGTGTCTTATTCCATCTAATACGGAGTAGCCAAAAATTATTCCACCTATGAAATTTGATAATATTACTCATTGTACATTCTATGTTATTGATTATTAAATATTTTTACTTAGTTATTAGTTTTATAATGACAGTATTTTTTTTTAAATATATCAAACCTTTATGATATATGTTAGCCTTAGTGGCTACATAATCATATTTAATATGTTTTGATGATATAACTTATTTGTAGTTCCAAGTGTATCCTATCTTTGTAGATCATGTTAAGTACAGAAGTGACAAATACATGAAAGTACTGGATCAAAGGTAAAAATCGGACCGAGTAGATGTTCAAGTATGAAAGATCAAAATGGACACTCACTCAGAAGAACTCAAGCACATCCCAAGGAAGTTAATGTAGAGTCATAGTATAATAGGGAGTTTTGAGGTATGAACTATTGTAACTCTTGCAGTTTTGTTTCACGCGTGATTACTGAGCAAGAGTTGAGCAAATTGCATGTGCATACTAGTTTGTAAGAGTACATAGGATATCACTAAGGCATAAGTTTAATACTCATGGTTTTCAAAGACAAAACAAAGAGTTTTATAAAAATATCCTTTACTCAAATTTATTTTTGTACGGGACACGTTTTAAATCATATTAATGTTATAATCTTTTAAAAACTTGGCCCTAGTAGGGTTTAAAACCTCATTTATGCACCTCTCAAATTTCTTGAACACCCTTAGTATTTGGAGTATAACTTTTGTTAGAAAACTCCAAAAGGGCAATCTTGGTATCTACGGAAAGTTAAGAAAAAATCTCACAACTTTTATGTTGAAGACTTTCACTGATTCAGGTAATTAGTTGACAGTTTATGGTAAACAGATGACGATTTCAAACAGAATGTGATCCATATGAAACTAGCAACTAATTGGGGTAATTAGTCAACTAATTGGGTTAGACAATCGATGGTTTGTGTCGAGATTCAAGCCCCAACGGCTATAAATGGTTAGTTTTAAATGTATAATATTATTTTACAAGCCCAACGATCATTAAATGGCTAATAACTCATTTTGCCTATAAATACAAATCAAAATACTTATTTAAACATAGATTTTAGTAATCATACATTACTTACAAGCATACTTCAATTAGTTCATCATCTTTGTGCTCAACTTCTCACTTACTCCTCAATCTTGTGGTGAGACATTACTTTTAGAGAGTTATGTGAGGTTTTCAAGTGTATCAAATATCAACTCATTCAATGAGCATTGTTGTTGTATTTCATATTCATCTTGTAAGGGTTTTTTGTGAACGAAGTGGTAAGGGATTGGTTCCCTTGGAAAGGCTCTTGGTGAGCGTAAAGGGTTTTGTTCCCATGTTAAGGCTCTTGGTGAGTGTAAAGAGATTTGTTCCCTTGTGTTGTAAAGGCCTTTCCGCTAGTGAAGGAGGTCATTATAGTGGATTGAGAATCCTTGAGTGCGTCTCAAGGCGTGGATGCAGGCAAGGGGCTAAACCACTTTAAAATTATTTGTTAAACTTTTCTTCCCTAAACTCTTTGATTTATATATTGTGCTTGGTTTATATTATTTACATTGTGATATAATTACTTGCATCCTACCAAGATTTTATATTTTGTAGAGAAAAGCAAAAATATGCGAAAGAGTCCATTCAAACCCCCTCTAGACTCCACTCCAATGCCAACAAGTGGTATCAAAGCAAGTCGCTTTATTTTTTAGAGTAAACTCCAGAGCAAAAAGATCAAATGACGTATTTGGTGGACATTTCTTCACAAGGATCCGTGACTAGACCATCGATGTTCAATGGCTCCAACTACTAGGCATGGAAGAACAAAATGACCATCTTCATTCAATCATGCAATCTAGATATGTGGGAAATAATCTCAAATGGAGACTTCTCCTTGAACAACAAGAATGAAGATATTCCAAAGTCAATGACGGAGCTTACAACCGATGAAAAGAGGTTAGTACAACTTAACTTCAAAAAAAAAAACATTTTCTTTATTACAACTTGAGCAATGAAGAGTAAAATAACATTTGCAGATGTGAAACTGCAAAAGAAATATTAGAGAAGCTCAAAGACACAAACGAAGTTAAGAACAACAATGGACTTTCCACCGACAATGAAGTAGAGGTGGACGCGGAACATTATTGTCTCATAGTTAAGGAGCAAGAATAGGTAAGTTATGATGATGATGATTATGCTCCTTCGTATAGTGAATTAGTGAATACTAGTGCTAAAGTATATGATGAATTAGTTTTAGTAAAAAGAAGGACAAAAATATTTAGAAAGAGCTTGCTTTATTTAAACAAAGGGAATTTTCTTTGAAATAGAAGAAAATGAATCTCTTAAAAAGAAACATGAGGAGCTCTTAACTACATCTCAAAAAGACCATGAAAATTTTCAAGTAGAAGTAAGAAATTTGAAAAATCAAATTGAAAATATTTTAAAAGAAAATACTCTCTTGAAAAGTAAAAATGAAGATCATGTTAAAACCATTAGAGGAAAATAAAACTCCAATAAATTCTTAGAAGCAAAAAGAAATAGTTTTTACAAAAGGAATTTGAGTTATGTTTCTTTTTTTAAATCACATGGGTATGCCTCATCAAGTAAATATAGGGTTAATAAGACAAAACCCTCACATGCAAACAAAACATGCTTGTATTGTGAAAAAAAAGGGCACATTTGTTATTTTTGCCCTTATAGAGGTGCTAGAGGCAAAGAAAGGAAGCTAGAATGGGTAGTTAAGAAAATCAACCCCTTAGGACCCAAGGAAGAATGGGTACCTAAACAAATTACCTAGTCTTGTTAAAATATTGCTTCCTTAGAACCTATGATGAAAAAATAGGATTTAGGTAGATTTAACCAAACCTAGGTAAAAAGGGATAGTGATGACTAAGTGAATCTATGTAGTACAAAATCAGAGACATTTACCATAATTGCATTCAAGGTATAAAATCCTAGACTACACATAATAATTGCTTGATTACTACGCTAGGGACTTTAGAACATTAAGCCAATATGATAGATACAAATGTTAAAGCCAATATGATCTTTAAAGTGTATATATCCTCATTGATTGGTCATTCTTTATGAATGAAAGTATTGGCTATAGTTTATGGGATGAAGTAGCATGCACACCCTCACAAGCTCTTTACTCGGGCTTGTTCTTTTGGAATAAACTTTTTGGGTGAAAATAGAAACCTTATAATTCCGATATGAATAACTTAGATGTTGAATAAAGGTTCAAAAGCATGCTATGATAGGTAAATCCATCTCTTATGGACAAGAGATGTCTTCCTTAGTCACATAATCTGTTTTTGATTATATATGCTTAACTTTGGATACACAATAAGAATATCTAAAATATAGCATGACATATCCCATGCATAGTGCAATGCCCCCAAAATCTCTGTTATTTTTTTCTCACATAATAATAATAATAGTAGTATTAATAACTCTGATACCATAAAACATACACTAAATCAACCCAGCCCCCAAAGGAAACCGAGGATATATCTGTCCATACATGCATGACAATTAAGTAGCAGAAACCATGATTTATTCAACCTTATATACAATACCAAAGTTTTACTATACCAAAATACACATATACATCCCAAAAAAAAAAAACCATAAATTCCCTGGGTCATACTCCCAAAAATCCATCCTAAATTCAACCCAACTACTTACCCTTCAACCAGGGTAGCACTATCAGCCTCCTCTATCTCGGGGCTCGGTTCGCTTGTCTATCGAGGAAATGTTTGTATTGTTAGGGAGAGATACCTCATAGTAAGGGAGATAGACTAATATCAGTTTGTGGCAACATGAGTATAATTGTATTATAACATATACCGTACATGTAAAAGTGTATCTAATAAGTAAGGAAAATTTGTACATAATTTAACCGCATTTAATAAATCAGGTAAAACTATTTTGTATAAATCTGAATAAGACATATTTCCATATAACATACTATGTCATACTAGATTTCTGTATACATATAAATCATCTTCTATATCTATATAATACTGAAATCATGCCCTGGATGGATAGCTAGCTGATGTCATGTATTAACCCCACATGACTGGGTTGTGTGGCCCGTAGGTGGGACCTAGCAATGGTTGACCTACCATACTAAGCTAAAACTTGTTGGAATTGGTGTGATCCCCAAGAGGGGGGGTGAATTGGGTTTTAAAACATTTTGGCTAAATTTAAATATTTATGTCGATTCACCACAGATCATATCCCATTTTCACGTGTGTAATTAAAATAATAAAACAATAAAAGCATATATATGTGAAACATATCTCATTTAAAATAGAGGTGTGCATGCAAATAATTATAACGATAAATCAAAGCATACACATGCAGAAATTAAAGTGCGCGAATTTAAACAAGATAGAGAGAGAGAGAGAGAGAGAGAGAGAGAGAGAGAGAGAGAGAGAGAGAGAGAGAGAGAGAGAGAGAGAGAGAGAGAGTGACACACAAATTTTTTATCAAGATTTGGCCAAACCAGTCTACATCCCCTTCTTAGGCATACCCCCCAAGGATTACACTAACCCTGCTCACTTAAATAGGCAGAGCAAAAGCCGTTTACATCCTTTTCTTACAGGGCGAGGAAAACCCCAGTTCAATTTCTGAGCTGAACCAAACCAGTCTCACTTACGGGACTGAGACACCCCAGTTCAATTTTCGGGTTGAACCAAATCGGTCTCACTTACGAGGTTAAGACTTCCCAATTCAGTTCAGAGCTGAACCCAATCGATACACTAAAATCATTTTTGTACATAATAGTGTGTTAGCTTTGGTGCAATCCCAAAAGAGGGTGAATTGGAGATTTAAAAAATTTCTTCCTAGGCCAACCAGTCTAGCAATAGTATTACGCAACCTAGGGGCAGTCTAAGTATGTATGAAATTGCAACTATGAAATATTAATCAATTTTCAATAGATGCAACATAATTTCAGTATCTCTCAACCAAATACGATAGTGTCAATCAGATAAGTAGTATATCCAATAAGGAAATTAAATCAAGCACCACATAGAATATAAAGCATGAAATGTAAAAGTGACACCGAATATGATATTGGGGTTTGGCCAATCCTACCTACGTCCTTGCCTTGACTCACCAGCACAAGGATTACATTATGGGCTCACTTAACGGGTGGAGCGACACTGTTTATAACCTGATCAATTAATGGGACTGACCTCAACCTACAACCGTACCTTACAAGGATGGTGCACCTAGCTTTCCTAATCGGGTCTAAGCCAATCTAGGACTATTCAACAGGACTAGTCTCCCTCTTCAGGCCCATGCTTGGAATACAACAAATATAAAACTTTGCGTACACGAAAATATGCTTCTACATAAGCAGATATATACTACAATATAGTCCAGATAAATATGTACTCACATATGATATGAATTTAATGTTCAGGTGAGATCCAATATGTAAACTCTTTAAGATGTGTGAGTGTATGTATATGTGAAAGTTCAACCTTTGAATCAAGATAAGATATTCAACACACAAATAATCAAAGGAAGTTTAACACAATCCAAATCAAATTTCTCAAGGATATTCTAAATGTAAAGTACAATAGATATTTTGGATTGAAGCTTGCAAAAACAATATCAAAGATTATATGCAAGCTTTCAAGTCTTGCAATATGGGTGTCAAGACTAGCAAGCAAAAATCAAGATCTTCCCAATAGAATATTTATGAAATAAAATACTATGGGAAAGATCAAATAAGCAAGAACTCTTAAAATGGATTTTCAAAACTGTATGCTTATGTGAGAGTATTTGCCAAGGAAATGATATGTAATAGTATATGCACTAACCACAATCACTTCCCTTTAATCTTGCAATTGATTTGCAAGAGATGGGAACAACTAACTCTTTCACTCACTTTCAAAAGATGTTTATAAGAAAGTATGAATGAGAGATTTCAAAATATGAGCTTGGAATGAAAAGAATATATCAAAAGGCTATGAAAATTTTGAGAGAAAAAATCTTAATCACTTTTGTTAATCTTGTTACCAATTAAGCCAAATGAAGTGCTATATATAGGTGGGACTTAAAAAGTAACTGTTGGGACACAATGGGGAATATTAAAAATGTTTTAAAAGTGTTTAATAAAATTAACCCCATTTAACTCGGTAAAAATTTTGACAACCTGAGAGGTTTGGTCGACCGCTTTTTTGGTTCGGTCGACCGTGGTGCCAAGTTTGGCCGACCAGGAAGAATTTGAACTATGAGTTCGGTCGACCATTCATAAAGTGATTTCTGAACCGCCAAGGATTGGTCGACCGTTTTGGGTTTGGTTGACCAAACTTTGGTGTTTGGTCGACCAGACAATTTTTGTAGTGAGAGTTCGGTCGATCGAGGCGTTGGGATCTCCCCACGTGTCAGTTCGGTCGACCAGAGCATTGTAACTCATTTTAGGTTTGGTCAACCGAAGAGCCCTATGTATTAAGGATCGATCAACTGAACATGCCTTTTTTGAGCACTTCGGTCCTATTCTCTTTATAAGGTTGTCCCTATTCATATGATGATTAAATTTAAGACAATAAGGAACATTTTTATGCAGAATTATGAACCCTAGGGTTAGGCTAAGTCTTTTGAGGTCTACCAAAAAAATACGGTGTCGGTCAACAATCCCTAAGGCCAATCTATGGTCATGTTGAGCATTAAACCCTATCATGCATGCATATGCGTTATTACAGACCAATTAAAAATTAATGCAAATATTGTTAGCTTTACCGTGATCCCAAGAGGGGGGTGAATTGATATTTTTAAAATTAATGCCCTAGTTCAGTATCCTAACAATAGTATTTTCACAACCCTAAAGTTAATCTAGTGCAAGTAAAATAAATCAATTGCAATATGTATCAGAAATTAAATAGCGCAATTTAATCAACTAAACATGCACTAGAAAGTAGTAAAAAAATTGACACCCATAAGTGTTATCGAGGTTCGACAAATTGCCTATGTCTCCGCCTTGCTAAAAAGCACAAGGATTACCACTATAATGTTCACTAAAACGGGTGGAGCGGCACCTAAAAAATCAAGTCAATTAGCACAGAGCTCACCTCAACCTTTACATAATCCTTACCAGACTGGATTACCACCCCCTCAGGCCACACCTGGAATACAATAGTATTTTCTCAGTCAACTAGTACAATGATTATGCTTTCATGTAAAGCAAATATATACACAATACGCACAATCACATACACATCAATAATATGGATATAGTGTAAGCTCAGTGATGCAAATAGTTGTGCTAGCAACACTCAATATGGTATTATCAATGAAATGCTCAAGAGTGTTCAATACAAACAATATCTTGGAATTTAAGAAAAACACATTTCAATAGCAAATCAATATTCCAAAGATCTCAATCTGATATTCAAATTAGTTCAAGAAGATTTTCTTCAATGAAATAAGCACACTACTAGTTTGAAAATATTTTACTTGTTGAAAATATTTTTGTACAACAAAAATCAAAGCTATGGAAGCATTGCAACAATTATGCAAAGACCCCAAAGCTTGCTAGTCTATCCAAATAATGATTTATAATGTGAAATCAGTGGGATAAAACTATGTGGAAATCCCAAAAAATAATATCACAATGAAACAAGCAAATGAGAGTTTTTAGCAAAACCTAGCAATCACAATCACACTAAATATGTTCTCACAATCTCAAAATGTATCAAGAGAATGGAAATTTGAGAGTATTTGGACAAAGAGAGTATTTTCAAAAGAGGATTTTTTTGCTAATAAAATTGCTAATTAATTACTAATCCTCACAAATAAGCCTATATGTATAGGCAAGGGTAAAATTATAACCGTTTGGGACTTGTTGGGAATTCTTAGAAAAGTTCCAAAGTGTTTAAATGTAATTAACCCAAAATAACCCATATTTACCACAATTAAAATATTTTTAACCCGACGAGGTTCGAGTGGCTGAACTGTGGTTCGGTCGCCCGAACAAACACAATAATAAAAGTTCTTTAAATTGGTTTGGCAGCCCGAGTTACAGTTCGGTGGCTCGAATCAAAGTCAGAAACATTTATTCAGATTTTTGGGTGCCCAATCATAGGTTCGGTAACCCGAACTCATATGTTCGGTCGCCCGAACTCATGTGTTCGGTTGCTTGAGGTTTAATTTGAACTAAATCACTCCGTAGCCCGAGTTGGTGAAATGTCCTTTTCAGGTGTGCACAAATTTGTCCGGTCGTCCGACAGAGACTAAGTCAACTGTTGACTTCTCAACAGTTTGGGCGCTCGAGGAGTTTTGAACTCCTGGGGTTCGGTCGCCCGAGCTCTCTCAAATCCCCTTATAATATTCAATGAAGTGCAATTTTAACACTCCTATATTTTGTATGATATATGTGCATGAATGTTGGAACCTAGAGTCATACTAGGGTCTTACTAAGCTTATCAGACCATATACCTAGTTACTATTACAGACCTATATTACATTAATTGAATTTATAATATGAATTAAAATCTTCAGGATCTTCATGTCTTGCTTCAAGTGTCATTCCTTGAGATGCTTATCTAAACCTGCACAAACACTTGAAAATCATCAAATACCTAAGTATTTGTCATTATCGAAACCGAGTGTGACCTATAAGGTCAACAAATACAATAGCAAATAGTTCTTCATTCTTTCGATTATTTAGATGTCATAAATGAAGCTTGATCTTCATAGTCCATATGGCTTGCTTGAGTTCTTACCATCAGTGCATGCAGCATGCAAGGATAAACCTATTCAAGATGCTCAGTGCACAGGTAAGAAACATTGGTTTTGTTATAATCAAAATGGGATCAAACTCATAGAGTCAACATAGTGCTTATGAAAATACAAGCATGGATGTACACATTAAGCTCATAAAACATACATTATCTAAAGATATGAAATAATGTTTAGTAGAGAAAGGGTGTTTTTCTAAATTTTATATATATATATATATATATAATGAATATTTCTCCCAAAAATATTTTTTCAATGAAATAATCGGCGAAAACTTCAAACTTACTCTCAAAAATTGTTTTTGATAAATCAAAGTATATGTGAGAGTGAGTGATCTAAAAATAAATGGCCAAAACAAATATGCTCTCTTTCAAAATAATTTTGAAATGAATGAAAGGAAAGAGAGTTTTGGAGAGTAAAAGATTTGCCCTAATAAAAGAGTTTTGCAATAAAAATGTTCTTGGCCTAACTGGGCTTTTCAATCTTGTTTTGATGATAACAAAGTGAAGGATGCTTTAACATGTGATGTTGAGTGATTTGATTTAGGTAAAAGGACACGCACGGTTGATAAGCTGAAGTTCAATGTCAATATAGTGGAAGCTCCTTAGAATATTGAAGTCAATGAAGAACAAATGAAGAGGTTAAAGGCAAAGCAAATCTTAAAGTCAAAAGTGAACCTCGAGAGTCTGAAGGAGGCTGACGGACATAGTAATTAAGGAGACCATGATTAGAAGGATTGTTGTAAGTATTTCAAAGTTAAAAACTATCTAGATATGTGAAGCTCTTATAATTCAAAAGAAACTAAGAAACACATGTTTTGAAAGACCTTAAAATTTGTTTTTGATAAAAGGTCTTAAAGGAAGAAAGTTTTTCAAAGTAAAAAAGGAAAATACTGAGAGTCAGGCGACTGCCCTATATAGGCAGGCGACTGTCACAATTTCAAAGAAATAATTTAGGAAGCAATAGGGTTCCAGGCGACTGTCTGAGCACTGACAGACGCCTGGGTGGTCAAGTCAAACGACTGCCAAGTCTTGGCAAGTGACTGCCAACCTTCTGGGTTTTCAAAATTGTTCTTTGGAAAAATTTTGAATTTCAAAATTAATTCAATAATTTAATGCTACCTAATTAAATGAGGAAATTGTTCCTTGGAAAAATTTTGAATTTCAAAATTAATTTGATAATTTAATGCTACCTAATTAAATGAGGAAATTGTTTTTTGGAAAAATTTTGAATTTCAAAATTAATTCAATAATTTAATACTACTTAATTAAATGAGAAAATTATTTTTTGGAAAATTTTGAATTTCAAAATTAATTCAATAATTTAATGCTACCTAATTAAATGAGAAAATTGTTCTTTGGAAAAATCTATAAATACCTCCTTTGGGCAATGAAAATAGATAGACAAGTAAGATAAGCCTAAGAGATCAAAAAAAAAAAAGCCTAAGAGATCAAACAGTCAATACGCTGAAATTCTTCCTGCGCTGAAATTTTCCTTAAGTTCCTTTGCGCACATCATTTTGCTGGAAAAAAACTCTACGTTTTTTGGTGGATTGAAAAATCAAAAGCTTGGTTTCGAGTTGCACTCAATTCTTTTTAAAGAACCATCGGTGACTTCTAAAACTTTAGAGCTTCTCATGTTCTATTTAGCTTTTTTGTTTTGAAGTACAATTTAGAACTCAATTTGTACAACATGCTCTAAATTTTGAGAGTATTTTTTGTACGCAGATCTACTTCTATCTTCTTGTACATTGAACAATTCAAAGGTTTGTTGGATCGTTGGACCAAGCACAGGTCGGTGCTTGGAGAGGTTTCTCTTCCTGAAAAAGAGTGTAAATTTTGTAAGGTTTTTTTTTCATGCGGAAGGAACAAGATATAGTAAATTTCTTGGGTGGTTGACCTAAGGCAAGGACGTAGGTTGGGTATAAGTCGAACCTCGTAAAAGTGGTGGTGTCACTTTCTTATCCTTACTCTCTTTTAATTTCAACAACAATATACCTTGCGTGAATGTTTAATACTTTTAATTATAAAGCAAACACATATTAGAAATTAAGTAAACCCAAAAACTAATTTGTTCTTGGGCTTGTGGAAATCGAAAGGGAATACGTTGGTTAATTGATCTTTTGCGGAAACCGAAAGGAAGTACGTTGATTGGTTAACATCCAAAAACTTATTAGCTGAAGGTTTAATTAAGTTCTGATATTGAAAAAGTTTTTGAATGTCATTGTAATATTCAAATTTAAAAGACAACAACAGGAGTTGTATATTCATAAATGTTGTCCTAATTAGGCTTTTCAATCAGTTTTGGTGATAACAAACAAACGACATTTTAACTTGGAATGTTTAAGTTTTGATGTTTCAAAAAAACAAGGATCAAGTGTGGACCATTAAGATACATAAACTAACAAGTGATCCAAAGAGAAGCTTAAAATAGCTCATTATTGATCAAAGCATTAGACGATAAAGTTAGCTCAAGCAAACATCCAAGGGACTTCAAAAGCAAAAAGAATGTAGATGATCTAAAGCGTAGCATATAAGGTTTTAGGAAATCCAATGTGAGTACTTCAAAGTTTAAATATCTATTGAAATATATTTTGAAGCTCTTTAGGGGATCATATGGACTTAGAGACCTATTTAAAAAACCTCAGAATAAGTTTTATAAAGAATAAAAGAAAGAGAGAAAACCATTTTTTTTATTATTGAAATAGAAAATTCAGAAAGCAATATGTTCAGATGACTGAAGTTCTGATCAGATGCCTGAAGTAACAACTTCAGATGACTAAACTTCATGTTTAGATGACTGAAGAATTATTTTAGACGTCTGAAGAATAAGCTCAAATGTCTGAAGATTTTCTGGTGAGAAACAGAAACTAGCATAAGCAGTTCAAATGACTGAACTTGGACCTTAGTCGTCTGAACCCGACTCTTCAGTCATCTGAACCCCATCTTTGGTCGTCTGACCCTATGTCTAGTTCATATTTTTAGCTAGCTCAGGAACTTCAGATGACTGAACTCGAGTGTTCAGCCATCTGAACATTGTTAACGGGCAAAAATTTTCAAAATTTTAATTTTTAAATATTCGTTGCTTGGGCTCCAAACTTTTTAAAATCTTGGGAAACACTCCAAGGAAACTTTAGCAACAAGAAAACAAGTCTAATTGCCTATAAATACATGGTTTTCTAATGCAAAATTACACCAAGTTTTGAAAATTTTTCATAAGCTCTCTTACTCTCAAAGTCTCATCTTGTTCATCTCTTGCAAACTGAAAGTGCTGTGATTCTAAGATTGTTGTTCATCAATCCCTGAAGTTATACTGCAGATTTCTCATCTGGAGAAACGAGAGTTTGGTGAAATCCATTCCTAAGCTTCAAAAGTGTATTTCATTCTTGATATTTATCTTTTGAAGTACATAGTTTTGAATTGTACTAACTTGCTCTTTGTGTGAGCGTTCTTTGTACACAATCTTCTTATTGTTTTTCTTGTATATTTTGGATGAATTCTGATTGTTGGATCGTTGACCAAACGAGGGTATATTGTTTGGAGAAGGTGGGCTCTAGCCTTAACAAAGGAGTGATTGTAATCGGTGTTGTTCTGCCTGGTAAAGGAACTGCTATAGTGGAACCCTTTGGTATTTTTCCAAGGGCGAGGACGTAGGTTGTGTTGAAGCTGAACCTCGTAAAATCTTTGTGTCTTTCTTTCTTCTTTACTTATTACTTTCTGTACAATCTATTTTTGTGTGTACTAAAGTGCAGATAGCAGGGCTTGAAATTAAAATCAAAGGAAGAATCTTGATATTTAGAAAGTACGTTTTGATTAATCGTTTGCGGAAACCCAAAAGGGAGTACGTTAGTTAATCTGCGAAAATCTTGATCAAGAGAAGTGCAAACAAAGATTTCGTTCAAAGAAGGGTGCCAAATTCTACAAGGCAACTGATAAAAGTTCTAAAACTCTTGCATGTTTGTTTAAATTGTTTACTTTAATTGGTTGGATTGTTTATTTAAATATCAATATCTTGTAGTGTGTTTATTAGTTGATTACTTTATTTTCTTGTTGTCATACTAATACAAGTATTAAAAAGGGAATAAAATTTTTTAAAGAACCCAATTCACTCCCCTCTTGGGAAGTTATTCCTAATTTAAATATACAGGGACTCTAAAGATTCAAATTTGATTTTTGTTGGGTGGTTGTTGTATTTGAATAGTAAGTTAATTGATTATATTAGTTGATTGTGGATTAATTAGAAAATAGGAAATTTTTGTGGATTGCCTCATTAACTAAAATACAAGTAATCCTTAAGAGATTGTGAAAAGGGACAAGAGTTCTCAAAAAGAATCAAAGAAATTTTAAATAACCCAATTCACCCCCCCCCCCCTCTTTTGGGACTACACCTTAGGTTTCAATAAGTAATAGAGCCCGGTTATAGCAAAACCTAACAAGTAGCTATACAAAGATAAAAATTGCACAAATAGGAGTAGCTCCCTTTGGTGAGGGTCAAACCTCAACTAGGCCACCCATCTTTTGTGGATTAAATTACACCTTTTGGAAGTAACGAATGAGAATCTACCTTCAAACAATGGACTGGAAGACATGGAATGTTGTCACAAATGGAAATTTAATTCCTACAAAGCTTGTTGATGGAAAAGAAGTACCTAAAGAAGATAAAGAACTAAATGACTCAGATTACAAAATGGTTCAAATTAAGTCAAGTGAAATAAATGTCTTATACTGTGCACTTGATGAAAATGAATTTAATAGAGTAATGACGTTTAAAACAGCCAAAGAGATTTGGGATAAATTGGAAGTAACCTATGAAGGCACAATAGATGTTAGGGAAAGTAGAATTGATATGTTAACCAGTGAATATGAAACTCTTAGGATGAACTCCGAAGAAAGTATAACAAGCATGAACACTAGGTTCACCTATATCATAAACTCCCTAAGTGCCTTAGGAAAAACTTATTCCACCTATAAGATGATCCATAAAATTCTAAGAGCACTTCCACCTATTTAGGAACCAAAAGCCACAGCCATTATGGAAGGAAGAAATCTTAAAACAACTTCCTTAGATGAGCTCATAGGATCTCTTCTAACCTACGAAATGATGTTAAAATAAAGAAGCACTGAAAACAAAATAAGAAGTCCATAGCTCTAAAACCTTTGAAAGAATATTCAAGTGAGGAAGATAATGAATCTAGTGAATTAGAAGATGAGGACTTAGCTCTCATAACTAAAAGACTTGGAAAATTCTTAAGAAGAAACAAAAAATTCACTAGAAAATTTAATGGATCAAAAGCTGAAAAAGGAGAAAGCAATAACAAAGAATACAAAAACAAAAATGATCCTCCCACTTGCTTTCATTGTTAAAAGGTCAGGCACATCAAACCAGAATACCTACAACTCAAGAAGGAAGAAAAAGAAGCCTACAATGAAGGCAACTTGGGATGACACTAGTTCGAGTGAATCGGAAAGTGATCCAAGTGATCGAGAAGTAGCAAACATGTGCTTCATGGCACATAACGAAGAGGTAAACTCTTATTATTCTCACTCTGAAGATTCATGTAATAAATCTTGTAGTAATTCGTGTGGAAGTATGCCTTCTTACAAAGAACTTCAAGCTGAATTACTCTTTCTATATAACAAGTTTATTAAAATCTCAAAGAGGAACACAAGCTTGAAACAACAAAACGAAGCACATAGAAATCAACTTGAATCTTCAAAACTTGTTGAAGAAGAAAAAGACTTAAAGATTGAAGAACTTGAGAAGAAAGTAGATAACTTATCTCAAGAATTAGCTTAGTCTCAAGTAAATGAAGATTGTAAGAAAATTCAAGAAATAAATGATCTTAAAAATCAAATTCAAGAGAAAGAAAAGATCATCTATAACTTTACCAAAGGTAAGGATAACTTTGAAAAGATGGTAGGACAACAAAGAATGATGAACAACAAAGAAGGAATTGGTTATAATGGAGCACCAAACAAAAGAAAAAAAAACTTGTTTATGGGATAATTTGTAAATCAATCTAGACATTATGCAAGCACTTCATCAACAAATATTCATGAGCACACCACTTGCTAAATGTGTAAAAATAAAGGACACATAATGTTTAATTGTCCACTTAAGAAAAAGTACATTAGAGTAAAAGATGAGTCCAAAACTAGACAAGATTTAAAGAAAGTTAAGAAGGTTTGGGTTCCAAAAGTAACAACTTAAATCATTTCTTGTAAGTTTGCTTTAGGAGCACACCGTCTAAGGATAAATGGTGCTTGGACAGCGGATGTTCAAGGCATATGACAGGAGATAAATCTAAGTTCACCTCTCTTACACAAAAGGATGGAGGATTTGTTACCTTCTGTGACAATACAAAAGGCAAGATCATCAGAATAGGTAAAATCGGTAAAGACTCTTCACTTACTATAGATGATGTCTTGTTGGTAGATGGTCTAAAGCATAATTTACTAAGCATTAGTCAACATAGCGACAAAGGATTTGAAATAATATTTAAGAAAGACAAATGTGTAATTCAAGATTCTAAGGATCAAAAAAGACTATTCACTGCACTTAGAATGAACAACGTATATTGCATAAACCTTGATAGCTTAATCTCTCAAGACATAACTTGCTTAGCAGCCATGAGCGAGAATAGTTGGCTTTGGCAAAGGAGGTTAGGACATGCAAGCACGGATCTTATATCCAAGCTCTCTAAAAAGAATTTATTAAAGGCTTGCCTAACACCAAATTTGTTAAAGATAAAGTGTGTGATGCTTGTCAATTAGGAAAACAAATCAAGAAAAGCTTCAAAAAGAAGAATCATATATCAACTAGTAGACCCTTAGAACTCATACACTTAGACTTGTTTGGTCCTATTAGAACCCAAAGTTTAGGAGGAAAACAATACGCCTTCATAATGGTTGATGATTACTCAAGATACACATGGGTGTTGTTCCTAGCTAACAAAGAAGAAGCTTGCAACTCATTAATCACTTTATGTAAAAAGCTTCAAAATAAGAAAGGGTATAATGTCTCAAATATTAGAAGTGGCCAAGGAAGAGAATTTAAGAATCAAAGTGTTGAAAAATTTTGTATTGAACATGATATAAATCACAATTTTTCAGCACCTAGAACCCCACAACAAAATGGAGTTGTGGAAAGGAAAAATAGAACCCTCCAAGAAATGGCAAAGACTATGCTTAATGAAAATGACCTACCCAAATATTTTTGGGTCGAAGCTATAAATACAGCTAGCTATATAATTAATAGAGCTTCCATTAGATCAAACCTAAACAAGACACCTTATGAATTGTGGAAAGGAAGAACGCCTGACATAAATTACTTTCATGTCTTTGGATGTATGTTTTTCGTTCTAAATAACAAAGACAACTTAGGAAAATTTGATACTAAATCGGATGAAGGCATTTTCCTAGGATACTCCACAAATAGTAAAGCCTATAGAGTCTACAACAAATAAACACTCACCATAGTTGAATCAATTCACGTAGACTTTGATGAATCTAACCCTTTTTCAAGAGAAGTCAAAAATGAAGAAAAAGATGATATGTTCAAAAAGGAGGATGAGATAGAAATCAAGGAAGAAAAGGAAATAAACGAAGACAAATCAAAAGATGAACTCAAAAAAAATATGGAATTATCAAGAGAATGGAAGTATAAGAAAGATCACCCTCAAGAACAAATTATAGGTGAACCATCTAGAGGTGTGACTACTAGATCTTCACAAAAGAACCTTTGCAATCATTATGCATTCCTATCTTAAAATGAACCTAAATATGTTGAAGAAGCCCTTAAGGATGAATCTTGGGTAGTTGCAACGCAAGAAGAATTAAACCAATTTGAAAGAAGCCAAGTATGGAAATTAGTACCCAAACCGAAAAATCATTCGGTCATAGGAACAAAATGGGTATTTAGAAATAAAAAGGATGAAAATGGTATAATTACTAGAAACAAAGCTAGACTTGTAGCAAAGGGGTACAATCAAGAAGAAAGAATAGACTATGATGAAACCTTTGCCTCCGTAGCTAGAATGGAAGCTATTAGAATGTTGTTGGCCTATGCTTCCTACAAAGAATTTAAGTTATACCAAATGGATGTCAAAAGTACATTCTTCAATGGGTATATTAATAAAGAGGTATATGTTGATCAACCCCCTGGTTTTGAGGATATTGAAAATTCTAACCATGCATTTAGACTAACTAAGGCTTTATATGGACTAAAATAGGCACCTAGGGTTTGGTATGAAAGACAGTGGATTTCTAATTGAGAAGAGATTTTCAAGTGAAAAAATTGATAGTACCTTATTCATTAAAAATAAGGAAGATGACATACTTTTAGTTCAAATATACGTAGATGATATAATTTTTGGTGCTACAAATGAACATCTATGTAAAGAATTTGCAAAATGTATGCAAGAAGAATTTGAAATGAGCATGATGGGAAAATTAAACTATTTTCTTGGACTGCAAATTAAACAAACAAAGAATGAGACTTTTATAAGTTAATCCAAATACATAAAAGATATGATACAAAAATTTGGTATGGAAAATAGTAAACCCATAGGCACACCTATGAGTACCACCATCAGCCTAGACAAAGATGAAAAGGGAAAATCCATAGACACAAAGCACTATAAAGGCATGATTGGAAGTTTGTTATATCTAACAGCCAGTAGACCAGATATAATGTTTAGCGTGTGTATGTGTGCACGTTTTCAATCAGAACCTAAGGAATCACACCAAATAGCTGTTAAAAGAATCCTAAGATACTTAATAGGCACAATGGACTTAGGATTATGGTACCCTAAAGACACCAATTTTGAAATGATCAGTTATTCAGATGCAGACTATGTCGGTTGTAAGATAGATAGAAAAAGCACAAGTGGCACATGCCACTTCTTAGGAAGATCTTTAGTTTCTTGGTTTTTTAAGAAACAAAATTTCATGGCATTGTCAACAGCTAAGGCCGAATATGTGGTAGCTGGTAGTTGTTGTGCACAAACTCTCTACATGAAACAACAATTAAGAGATTTCAATTTAAAATACACAACTATACCAATTAAGTGTGATAATAAGAGTGCGATTAACATATCTAAAAATCCAATTTCGCACTCAAGAACAAAGCACATTGACATAAGACACCACTTCCTAAGAGATCATGTTCAAAAAGAAGACATCAATCTATAATTCATCAATACAAATGATCAATGGGCTGATATCTTTACTAAACCACTCTCAGAAGATAGATTTATAACCATTATAAGAGAGCTTGGGCTACTACATAGCAAAGAAACAAATTAAAAGAACATGGCTTAAAGAAAAATCTACAGTCAACCAACCGACTCTAAGGTCAGCTGACTAACTGAAGTGTTTTTCTTTTGGAACAGAGGCCGGTCAGCCTACTGACTGATAGAGCAACCCTAGACTTGTTTTTGAAACTTAAAAGTGTCAGTTAACTGACCTAGGGTTTGTCTCTTTGTGTGATCTAAGTTTGTTTTGGCATGTACTTTGATGTGTTGTACAACACTTAGCTTGGATTGCTTTCCTTGTTGCTTGTCAAATAGACTCATGATATGTGATATGCCATATGCTACATGTGGATGTTTGAAAAATTGGCATCTTGAAATTGATATTTTGAAAATCTAAGCATAAAGTTATTAAGTATAAAACATAATTTTTGAAATGTCTTGATCATGTATGCTAATGATCACATGAATGAATGAAAAATTAGCATCTATGAGAAGTGCATGATAAAACTTCAACATGAATATCTAAGATGTATTTTGGTATCCATGAAATACGATATTAAATTTTGGCATGATTGAGAAGTGTGTGCTTATCTGTTCATTTGAATGTTTACCCTTTTTTATTGATGTCAAAAGGGGGAGTAGTATTTGAGCAAAAATCTTGGCATGATTGAGAGCAAAATATTGAATTTTAAGCATGTTGAGCATGATAGTGAAAATCATATTAGAGCATGTTGCACATAATAAGAATGCAAAATTGAGCAATGAGCATGATTGGTCTTAAATCTACAAATTGTTAAAATAATGTTTATTGTAAGGGGGAGTAGAATAATGCTAGTTGTAAGGAGAAAATTTTTTTTCTCGCTTATTCATATTTTTTGGTCCTCATTTGTTATCATCAAAAAGGGGAAGATTGTTGGCCTAACTGGACTCTTCAATCTTGTTTTGATGATAACAAAGTAAAGGATGTTTTAACATGTGATGTTGAGTAATTTGATTTAAGTAAAAGGACACGCACGGTTTATAAACTAAAGTTCAATGTCAATCTAGTGGAAGCTCCTCAGAATATTGAAGTCAATGAAGGACAAATGAAGAAGTTAAAGGCAAAGCAAATCTTAAAGTCAAAAGTGAACCTCGAGAGTCTGAAGGAAGCTAAAGGACTTAGTAATTAAGGAGACCATGATTAGAAGGATTGTTGTAAGTACTTCAAAGTCAAAAACTATCTAGATATGTGAAGCTCTTATGAATCAAAAGAAACTAAGAAACACATGTTTTGAAAGACCTTAAAATATGTTTTTGATAAAAGTTCTCAAAGGAAGAAAGTTTTTTTAAGTAAAAAGGAAAATACTTAGAGCCAGGCAACTGCCCTATATAGGCAGGCCACTGCCACAATTAGAAAAAAATAATTTAGGAGGCAGTAGGGTTCTAGGCGACTGCCTAAGAACTGATAGACGCCTGGGTGGTCAAGTCAGACAACTGCCAACCTTCTAGGTTTTCAAAATTGTTCTTCGGAAAAATTTTGAATTTCAAAATTAATTCAATAATTTAATTAAATGAGGAAATTATTTTTTTGAAAAATTTTGAATTTCAAAATTATTTCAATAATTTAATTAAACGAGGAAATTGCTCTTTGGAAAAATTTTGAATTCCAAAATTAATTCAATAATTTAATTAAATGAGGAAATTGTTCTTTGGAAAAATTTTGAATTTCAAAATTAATTCAATAATTTAATGCTACCCAATTAAATGAGGAAATTGTTCCTTGGAAAAATTTTGAATTTCAAAATTAATTCAATAATTTAATTAAATGAGAAAATTGTTCTTTGGAAAAATTTTGAATTTCAAAATTAATTCGATAATTTAATGCTACCTAATTGAATAAGGAATTTTTTTTTTGGAAAAATTTTGAATTTCAAAATTAATTCAATAATTTAATGCTACCTAATTAAATGAGAAATTTGTTTTTGAAAAATTTTGATTTTCAAAATTAATTTAATAATTTAATGCTACCTAATTAAATGAGGAAATTGTTCTTTGGAAAAATCTATAAATACCTCCTTTGGGCAATGAAAAAAGATAGACAAGCAAGATAAGTCTAAGAGAGTCAATACACTGAAATTCTCCTTAAGTTCCTTTGCTCACATCATTTTGCTGGAGAAAAATTCTACGTTTTTTGGTGGATTGAAAAATCAAAAACTTGGTTCCGAGTTGCACTCAATTCTTTTTAAAGAACCATCGATGACTTCTAAAACTTTAGAACTTCTCATGTTCTATTTAGTTTTGGTGTTTTGAAGTACAATTTAGAACTCAATTTGTACAACATGCTCTGAATTTTGAGAGTATTTTTTGTACCCAAATCTACTTCTATCTTATTGTACTTTGAACGATTCAAAGGTTTGTTGGATCATTAGACCAAGCACAGGTTGGTGCTTGGAGAGATTTTTCTTCCTAAAAAAAGGGTAAATTGTGTAAGGTTTTTGTTCCATTGGGAAGGAACAAGATATAGTAAATTCCTTGGATGGTTGACCTAAGGCGAGAACGTAGGCTAGGTATAAGCCGAACCTCGTAAAAGTGGTGGTGTCACTCTCTTATCCTTACTCTCTTTTAATTTTAGCAACGATATACCCTGCGTGGATGCTTAATACTTTTAATTATAAAGCAAACACATATTAGAAATTAAGTAAACCCAAAAACTAATTTGTTCTTAGACTTGCGGAAACCGAAAGGGAGTACGTTGGTTAATCGATCTTTTGCGGAAATCGAAAGGGAGTACGTTGATCGGTTAACATCCAAAAACTTATTAGCTGAAGGTTTAACAAAGTTCTGATATTGAAAAAGTGTTTGAATGTCATTGTATTATTCAAATTCAAAAGACAACAACAGGAGTTGTATATTCATATACAGGGACTCTAAAGATTCAAATTGATTTTTGTTGGGTGGTTGTTGTGTTTGAATAGTAAGTTAATTGATTGTATTAGTTGATTGTGGATTAATTAGAAAATAGGAATTTGTGTGGATTGCCTCATTAACTAAAATACAAGTAATTCTTAAGAGATTGTGAAAAGGGACAAAAGATCTCAAAAAGAATCAAAGAAATTTTAAATAACCCAATTCACCCCCCCCCCCTTTCTTGGGACTACACCTTAGGTTTCAAATGTGTTTTGGGGGAACTTTGATTAGGATAAAATTTGAGAGAAAAGTTAACTAATCGATGTTTCTAATTTTGACAAATGAAGGGGTATTTATAATTTTTCTAAAAATTATGACCGTTAGGTACCTATTAGGAATTTAGGAAATGTTTTAATTGAGTTTTAACCTTAATTACCTTGGTAAAAAATTGGGAACCCATGAGGTTCGGTCACCCGGACCATAGGGTCGGTCGCCCAAATACTCACAAACAGAAAAGGTAAGTTTTGAGCTCGGGTGCCCGAGGGTAAGTTTGGTTGGCTGAAGTTAAGGCAATTTTCCAAAAGATCGAGGTTCGGTCGCCTTATAAAAGTTTAATCTACCGAACTTCATGGTTCCAGCGCCTAGGCCTATTTTGAACTGAGAGTTCGGTCGCCTGTAGACAATGGAAAAAGTTACTTTAAGCATTCAGTCGACTATGGATAATTAGTTCATTTTCTGTTTAGTCGTCCGGACCAAGTCAACATGCTAACTCTCTACACATTAGGTCACCCAAACCTATTTTGAACTTAAGAGTTCGGTCATCCAAACCCCTTTCAAAATTCAAGTTAAGTTCAAATTGGCCTCATAATATCTGTCCCTATAGTTGTAAGTGTGATGCATGGGAATCTATGGTCAGTCTACGGCCAAGGCTTTTCAATTAAGCTAAAAAACCTAGCATCAGTCGAGCGCAGCCCTAAGGTCTATCTATGGTTATGTCTGAGCATTAAGACATATCATGCAGGATGTATACAGTTATTACAAACCAACAAATAAAAACTTAAATGCATTATACAAATAAAATCAAAATTTCTTCTTCTTGATCTTCTTTGCTCTTTAATCTTTATGGAAAACCCTAATCATATGAGCTTTATGCATCTTTGGCTTCCGTTCTCAGTCCCCTTATGTGTGTGTTGAATTATAACTTGTTCAATCACTAGATACACACATAAGTAACTTGCAGTTTGTCATTATCAAAACTAAGGATCAGACTCAGAAGGCTAACAAAACTGATAAATCTGTAAGTACGATTGGCCTACCCAGCTTGGTCCAGACTGCCAGGGGTGCACACTACTCTTCCCTGATGCTCAATCGACTATCCAACTCCCATACTCTATCTGAGATGTGTGGTAGCGCTACCTGAACTGATAGCTACGAGACCGTGCCCTGAATCTAAACTAAGTCATCCGGGTTTTGCTATCATATAATATATTTTATAATACTATTATATAATTGTTTCATAATTCTGTATAACATCTGCAATGATAATATTTCCTAAATAACTGTTATAACATATCTAGTAATGGCATCTGGGCTGGCTGAAATTTCACGGCATCTGGCCGGCTGAATAATCACGGCATGTGCGCCTGCTGAATAATCATAATATACTGTAAATATAATTTTCTATACTGTTTATAGTTTTTCTAAATACTGTCGTCAATTCATGCTTGTACTGTGAATTTATAAAATATTCTGACATATCATTATTTATAGTAAAATTTATACTCATGCCACACACAAGTGAGTACTACTCTGTGATAAATTATCTGGCATGGGAAAACATATTTTGCTGACAAAATAATATTAAATTTGTTTTCAAAGTTTTCTCAATTCAACATTAGTATTCCCAAAAACAATACTAATTCATATATACCTTTCTAAATCAAATACTATATAATCAATAATTAATTTTCTAAAAATACCTGACTTAATCTATCCCCTTACCTGGCTTATTGAGACGCCTGCTGAAAATCCTAATTCCACGTCCTATGGCGTTCAAAGTTCAAAACC
The DNA here is from genome assembly GCF_029873635.1 of Malania oleifera. Lineage (NCBI taxonomy): Eukaryota > Viridiplantae > Streptophyta > Magnoliopsida > Santalales > Ximeniaceae > Malania > Malania oleifera. Next base: position 31,099,805 of record NC_080418.1, on the reverse strand, counting down.
CTGAAATTACATTTTTCCTAAATTAATCAACTCAACCCCTAGAATATTTCTCATTTAGCATTTCCTAGGTCCCATATACTCCAAATTAACAATTAAACCTTAAAATACCTTACTTACCCTAAATTTGGAGTGGTGCCTCAGAATTCCAACTCAACGATCCGCTTCAGTTAATTTGTAGAGAATCACCCCACGAACCTCATGGTAGCTTCGGATCATCAAAACAGGCTATAATCAGAGCGAAAAATGAAGGGAGAAGGGGTTATGGCTGTAGGGTTTAAAGAGAGAGTGAGAGATATTTTATTTTGATTTTAACAAAGGAAGCTTGCAGGTCTTTCCTTTAAAATCAGCTCTGGCGCGAAAATCATCGACGATTTTCTGCACCTCTCACAAAATCGTCGATGGTTTGGGTTTTAACCCGCCCCTTTTTTTTTGTTTCACCTGTAACCAGCCCGCAGTAAGTATAAAACTGTCGAAAATTTTCTTAGTACTTTAGAAAACCGTCGCCGATTTTCTTCTCACCAAATCATTTTCCTCTTTTCTTCTATTTTTCTTATCATTTCTATTTTTTGGGTCTCTACATTCTCCCCTCCTTATAAAAATTTCATCCTCGAAATTTGCTATCTATTATATTCCATTCTTAAGGAAAAACATCGCAATTTTATTAATTACCCTCACTTATAGCAGAGGAATACCATGGTTATAAGAAAGAGTTCTGAGAGATTACAACCATTCAAAGAAAATTCTCTCAAAATTGTTCATATCCTAAAACGAAAACACTATCTATTTACACTACACTATACAAATCATAATACATACCTTATTATCTACTTTTACTTACTAGCTCAACTCTAAGCTCCACTGAATAGATGTGGATATTTCTAGTGCATGTGTTCCTCTAATTTCCATGAAACTTTCTCAACTGCATGATTGTGCCATAGAACTTTTACCAGTGGAATCTTTTTCGTGCATAGTTCTTGCTCAATCCAAAATCTGCACTGGCACTTCTTCATATGTCAGATTATCCCTAAGCTCCAGTGCCTTATAACTGATCACATGGGAGGGATCTGGAACATATTTCCTAAACATGGAAACTTGAAATACGTCGTGAATTCTGAACAGCCCTGGTGGTAACGCCAACCTGTAGGCCACTGGACCCACTCTCTAAAGAATCTCTAATGGTTTAATGAACCTAGGGCTCAGTTTACCATTCTTTCCAAATCTCATAATCTCTTTCATCGGTGCAATCTTCAAAAACACATGATTCTCTACGTCAAACTCTAACTCTCATCGACGAGTGTCTGCATAGCTTTTCTGCCGACTCAGTGCTGTTCCGATCATGTCTCTGTTGAGTTTGACTTTATCATGAGTTTGTTGTATCAGCTCTGGCACCAAAGTCTATCTTTCCCCAATTTCTTCCCAGTACAACGGGGATTGGCACCTCCTGCCATATAACACCTCATATGGTGTCATCCCAATGCTGGCCTAATAGCTATTATTATAAGCAAACTCGACTAGTGGTATAAACTGGATCCAACTGCCCCCAAAGTCTAGCACGCATGCTCATTGATTACGCTCCTAAATTGCGTAATTAGGTATTTAAAATCATGCATTGATGATTATATTTTTAATTAAATGCCTAATTATGTTCAATATTTTAATATTGGGCTAAATTTATAATATTTGGATTTTATGCAATAATTTATGAATTTTTGGTATTTTATTATCGTATGGTAATTTATGAATATTAAAGCCGACATTACTTCGTAATCTGGCATAATTCTCTCATCCGAACTCTGTTTGAGATGATTCAAAATACTGTGAAAAGCCAAGAAAATGCTCTACAACTTTTATGTTTTAACTTTTGAGAGCTATGAGTTGTAGGAAGGTCAAAATCAGGCTTGTGCGCTAGGGAAAAAAAAAACAAGAAAAGAAAAGAAAAAAAATAATACACCTTTTGGGCCTCCATGTGTGTGTGAGTGAGTTGGGCCGGGTTGATGTGACCCAGCCATGCAGCTGTGGGTGTGTGTATGCTAGGATTGAAGCAAAGGGGGGAAGCATAGGGATTTGGGCTTCAAGGGAGTCTTGGTTCTTTTATTTTCTTTTCTTCTGCTGGGTTTTCCAGCGCCTCACCCCTCTTCTCTCCTCATTCTCTTCCTCTCACTCTCTCTCTCTCGGTTTCCTCTCTATCTCTTTCTTTTTATTCTTTTCTTTTCTTTGTCTCGTCCTCTCCTTCTCTCCTTCTCTTCTTTTTTTTTTTTTTTCAGAATTTCTGTCTCTCTCGTTTTCTCTCTTTCTTTGCTGTTTGTTCCCCAGTCTCCTTTGTCTTTTGCTGCTCTTCCTTATCCCTCCTACTATATGCCCTTGTTATTGTCTCCACTGCTGAATGCTACTTTGTTCTGCTGCAACCCGAGCCTCTTGCTGCCCCTCCTGACCTGAGAGCTGCTACTACTATTGGAGGAAGACCCGAGCACACGTCTTGCTATGCTGTTCCCGCACCAGTTCTTCCACACAGCAGACTGAACCCATACGGCCAGCTACTTACTTCTCTCTCCTTCTCTTTTATTATTCTTCTTTACTTTAAGTTATTTCAAAAGTTTAAATTTTTTTTCTGAATATCATTAATTCCAGATTACTAAACTTTACTATTTAAGTTTATTTAATCTGGAACTTTTGCTATTTAAGTTTATTTTTTTTATTTCTTGCGTTAAAATAATTGAGATGCTTAAGTTTGTTGGGGATTGCTAAGTTTTTTTTTTTTCTTTTCTTCTTTAAATATTGTTTTAGGATTAACAATTTTCTTAGGTGTTTTATTAATAAAGTTGGTGTTTTTATTTTGCTTATCTCATCTATCCCAGTCTAGAATTTGGTATTTTTATTTAGTGCCTTTTATCTATTGTTTAGCTTAGTCGATATTTAGTTAGTTGGATGATTTGCAGGGTTTAATTTTTTCTTCATTCTGGTATTAAATCTAGCGTTTATTTAGTTATTTTATGCGTGTTAAATTTTTATTTAAAGTTTAAATTTCATTCCACAAATCTCAAAAAAAATTGAGGAACCTGAATCTGAACTGTGTTCAGTAATTTGTCTTTTTTTAATTTCTTTTGGAATTATACAAAATTTGGAATTAAATTACATTCCCTAAGAAGACGATTGGCCCTTGGGCTAACTATTACGCGGTTGAACTCCTATACTTGGGATAGCTTCCAAGCTGCTCATTTTTAAAGTGAGTCAAGTTTTTGGCATTGTTACCGGGGATCAAATCCGGGTCACCCGCGTGACAAGTAGGAATACTCACCACTATACTTCAATGACAATGGAGCCAAAAACTTGACTCACTCAAAAAATGAGTAGCTCAATTACTCATTTTAACTCTTCTTGCATGGACAACACCCATGATTCATTATCAATTGTTTCACTCACATTCCCAGGTTCTTCTTGAGATAGAAAGGCAAAATGACTAATCATATTCTTAAGTGAGGATCGAGTGACTACTCCGCGTAATGGTTCTCCTATTATTTGATCAATGGGATGATTCTTTATGTACTTCCATTCTCTAGGTGGTTCATTAACCTCATTTTCAATTTGATTAGTTTCAGTAGATGGTTCTTTAATTGCACTTTTCTTTCCTAAATCATCTTTAATGGATAGTTCTTCAAATTCCTTATTTATCTCAATTTCATCTTCATTAGTCCTTTTAGAGAAGGGATTTGTCTCATTGAACACTACATGAATAGATTCTATAACAGTTAATGTTCGTTTGTTATATAATCTATAGGCTTTATTATCTAAGGCATACCCTAGGAAGATACCTTCATCTGATTTCACATCAAACTTTTCTAAATGTTCATTATCTCTAAGTACAAAACATTTATAGCCAAAGACATGAAAATATGATATGTTCGGTCTATGGCCATTCCATAACTCGTAAGGAGTCTTATTCAAAGATGGTCTAATCAAAACTATATTTAGAACATAGCAGGCGGTATTCACTGCCTCAGCCTAGAAATACTTAGGTAATTTATGTTCGTTAAGCATAGTTCTAGTCATTTCTTGTATAGACCTATTCTTCCTTTCAACTAGACCATTTTGTTGTGGTATTCTAGGAGCTGAAAAATTATGAGCTATTCCTAATGATATGCAGTAGTCTTCCATGCCTTGATTTTTAAATTCTCTACCTCTATCACTTCGAATTTTAGTGATAGTATATCACTTTTCATTTTGGATTTTCTTGCACAGGTTTATGAATTGTTCACACGCTTTATCTTTGTGACCTAAGAATAGTACCCATGTATATATTGAATAATTGTTGACTACAACGAATGCGTATGATTTTCCTCCTAGACTTTGAATAGGGTTTGGACCAAATAAATCTAAGTGTAGCATTTGAAGTGGCCTAGTAGTGGAGATTTCTTTCTTCTTCTTAAAGCTTGTTCTTGCTTGTTTTCCTAGTTGACAAGCCTCACAAATTTTATCTTTGAAGAATCTTGTCTTAGGCAATCCCTTAACTAAGTCTCCCTTAACTAGTTTAGATATTAATTCCATGTTTACGTGTCCTAGTATCCTATGCCAAATCCAACTAATTTCATTCATAGAAGAAAAGCATGTCACACTCTGTGAGGTTAAGTTATCAAAACTGGTGGTATAAACGTTTTCATGACGTTCAGCAGGGAATAGTATCCTATTATCAGTTTTGTGTTCAACAATGCACTTGTCATATTCAAAAGACACTTTGTAACCTTTATCATACAGTTGGCTTATACTCAATAAGTTGTGCTTTAAACCATCAACCAATAAAACATCATCTATAATTAGTGATGAATCATTACCAACTTTACCTACACCTGTGATCCTTCCCTTAGCATTATCCCCAAAAGTGACAAATCCTTCCTTCACTATTGGTGGCTTTCAATAGTTTGGGGCACTCAGGCTTGATGTGTCCAACCTCTCTGCAGTTGTAGCATGTTTGTGGATCTTCCTTCTTTTTCTTCATGCTTGACTCTCTTCTTTCTTATTTTGAGTTTCAGAATTTTCTGTTGAACTTCTTATTGTTCTTCAAGAACTTCCCGAACTTCTTTGTTAGCACGGCCATGTCGTTTTCTGTATCAGAATCACTTCCTTCACTAGAGTTGTTTGACGATGCCTTAAGTGCGGTAATTTTCTTTGCCTTATTCTACTCACTTTTTCTCTCATTTATTTCAAGCTCATAGGTGATGAGCGATCCAATGAGTTTGTCAACTAACATCTCCTTGTGATGTGTGTGAATCTAGTGTACATGGATTAAATAGATTCATCAGCAGTCATTTTAAATGCTTCATATTCACTAGTGAGCATGTCTATCCTACTAACTTTTACTTCCTTAGTCCCTTCATATGTAACTTCTAATTTTTTCCAAATTTCTTTAGCAGAGTTACATGTCATTACCCTATTAAATTCATTTACATCTAATGCACTGAAAAGTAAGTTTATCGCAGTAGCATTTATTTGTACCAATCTCCAATCTTCCTATATATACTCATCTTCAGTTTTAGGTACATTTACTTTATCAATTACTTTCATGGGAACATGATTTCCCTTAGTAACTATTTTCCATACCTTCCAATCTACATTTAACAGGTATATGCTTATCCTACATTTCTAATAGGTGTAATTTACACCACAGAAAATTAGTGGTCTAGTAGATGAGTGTCCCTCACCAAAAGGAGTTACACTGATGTGTGTCATGTGATCTTTTTACAAATGAACTATTAAGTCTATATACACCCACTCTAATACCAAATGTTGATTTAAGTGTAATCCCAAAAGGGGAGTGAATTGGGTATTTTTAAAATTCTTTAAGATTATTTACCACTTAATCTCGATTTCTATGTTTAACAAATTAAATGCGGGAGTTTGAGGCTGATTTATATTTATATTATCAATTAATTATTTTTACCCAATTAAGTGAGTGTGAGATTATTCAAACATATACACATGAAATATAAGTAATGAAATGTTGTGCGGAAAATAAAAAGATAAGAGAAGAGAGAAGACAAACACAATTTTATGAGGTTCAGCCAACCCGACCTACGTCCTCGCCTTGAGCAACCCACTTAAGGACTCCACTTAATTCTCTGCTCCTTAAATTGGGACGGAGCTTCCCTTACACCCGCTACTTGCAAGAGGTACTACTTACTCCTAATCCGCTGCTTACAAGAGATACAACTCTCTCCTCAAACCTAGTTCACAACCCGAACCGTGATTACAAAATAATATCAAATCTGCAAAACACTCAATGTTGCTTCTAACAAAGCTAGTGAGTACAATTGAAAATTCTGACACATAATTATATGATCAAACTTGAAGCTCAATATGTAAGTAAAGATATAATCGTTATATGCAAGAATATGATTCACTAAATTTCCTTTTTTATCAAATCTCCCAAAAATATTTATATAAGACAATGCTTTGGAGAACTTAGGTTAAATCTTTGAATACAAAAAAAAAAAAAAAAAGTCTTTCAAGATTACAAAGATTTGAAACACACTTTGTCACAACAATATTTCTTTCAAGTGTATATAGATAACCTTAGATTTTTCAATCAAGTAGATTTTGTAATAACTAAAATATTGAGTCTTTGAATAAAAATAAGATCTTGAAGATCACTAAAGATTCGATGTTTAAAAAAAACCTTTCGCAAATAAATTTTTATGAAACAACACAAAGATTTTTCTTCTTCAATAGAAGTAATAGATATATGAGTATGAACAAACTTCAAGATTTCTATATATTGAAAAACATGAAATAATCCCTTGTTTACCAAACCTCAATCACCCAAGGTAGCTATCAAGATGTGTAAGTGAAATCCCTTCATTTTTCTGAGTTAATTTGTCCAAGCTTGATGAGTATATCTTGGAGTGCAGGCAATCATATAGCAATATGTTCAAGTCTTTTAATTCTATTTCAAAAGTCTTTAGCATCAAGGTTTAGATGTTGAATATATAGGTATCTTGCCCTTAAAATCAATCTTAACCGTTGGATCAAAAATTAGCTCGCGTGTTCTCTCATTAAAAAATTAATTTTTTAAGTTTTCCTTAAGTTCAGACGACTGAGGTTAAAGGCCCAGACGACTGAAGTTCCTTAGGGCTTTGAAAAATTAACCTGGACACAGGGTCAGACTACTAAAGTTGGGGTTCAGTCTTCTAAAGTGTTGGGTTCAGATGACTAAAATCTAAGTTCAATCTTCTAAGGTGCTTCTACCAGGTTCTATGTTTCACCATAAATTCTTTAGACGACTGAATTTAATCTTTGGTCTTCTGAAAAAATTCTTTTGACGACCAAACTTAACTTCAATCTTCTGAAGTTCAATCTTCAAACGACTGAACTTGAAGTTCGGTCTTCTGAATTGAACCTTTCCTGAATTTTTTTCTTTTTAATTTCAAAAATCTATTTTTCTTTCTTTCTTTGCCCTTTTATAAAAATATTTTCCGAGATTTTGAAAATATATCTAAGTCTATGAATGTCCCCTAATGATGTTCATGAAATGCATGAGTCCTAAGGTTATTCTAGGGTATAATTTGAACTTCAAATTAAATCATATGAAAATGTAAATACATTAGTTTTAAGTACCCATTCCCATGAAGATCTTGAACTTGTCACCTGCATCTTCATTCTTCAACTCTCTTAGTTCCATGGATCTTGCCAAGATATGTATGCTTTAATCTTCATGGCTTCCATAACTTGTTATCTTTCTGTGTTCCTATTCACAATCTCAATGCATAGATCAAATATCAAGTGATTTGTCATTATCAAAACCGGATTGGACTCAGAGAGTCAACACAGGCTGCTGCATATCCAAAACTACAAAGTCCACTGGGTAAAAAAATTTTCAACTTGTACTAATACATCTTTAATAACACCTCATGCAACTTTTAATGATCTATCTACCAACTGTAGCATCATGGGTGTTTTCTTCAGCTCACCTAAACCCAACTGCTCATATAGTGAAAATGGGAGCAAGTTCACACTACTCCCTAAATCAAGTAAAGCTTTTCCGATACAAGATTTACCAATCATAATAGAAATAGTGGGAAAACCAAGATCTCTGAGCTTCTGAGGATTCTAACTCAATATCAATGCACTAGCTTGCTCGGTCAAGAAAGCTTTTTTCTTTACTTTCATTTCCTTTTTACTATGAACAGAACCTATAGAAATTTTGCATACGCAGGAACTTACTGTATGGCTTTCAAAAGTGGAATGTTGATCTTCACTAGCTTGAAGATTTCTTGAATTTCATTGTGGTATTTGTTCTTCTGACTTGCTGCCAACCTCTGAGGATAGGATACCACATGTCGGTACTCCTTACTAGTCTTGTCCTCCACATTAACTGACTTCTTTGAATCTAAGCTTGCTTCATCTGTTTTAGTTGCAACATCAAGTGTTGGGGAAACTATTTTTTTATCAATGGGTATCTCGAGATAAGAAACTTATTTTTCACTCCTCAAGGCATTAACAGTCTTTGCCATTTCAATAGAATCCCATGAAACAGTATGCACCGGTTGCTGTTGTTGTCGATATACCTGGGGATTAGGCTGAGGTTGTGCTAGAAATTTCCATTTTTTAAGGTATTCAGTTGTGTACTTATCTTGTTAATAGCTTCTCTTAATTCATTGATGGCTTGAGTATTCTAACTATTGGTCGTGACATGAATCTGAATGAATAGCTGAAACATATTCATCATCTGCATCATGCTATCATTAGAAGATTTCTTTGATGGAATAGAAGCTAAATTAGGTTGAAATCATGGAAGTGCATAGCTCAAAGAGATCTGTTGTGGCTGATACTGTTATTGAGGAGCTACAACTAGATGATACATCGACTGTGGAGGTGATGCATAAGATTAAGGAAGTTGCTAAAACTGTGAGGAAGATGGACCAAACTGATCATTCCTCCATGAGAAATTTGGGTGATTCCTCCATCCCGGATTATAAGTGTTCGAGAATGACTGATTTTAGATTTGTTGACCCAATTTACTGATTGCATCTGATCAGATCCACTCTTCTGCAATACTGGTGGAAGCAGACAATCCTCCACCGATTTCGTAGCTTTCACTTTCTCTGACTCCATAACCTCTATTTTTTTAGACAAAGTAGCAACAAGAGCCCGTAAACTAGTATCCTCTTTGACCTCGTATCTACCTCCACCACCGACTGCTCTAAGAGGTTATGCTACCATTGGTGCCTGATCATATCGTGTGTTCCATTTTTGGGCACTTTCAGTTAAGTAATCAAAGAATGATAGATTCTCATCCGGTTCCTGGCTGAAGAACTCCCCATTGCACATAGTCTAGACAAATTATTTACATTCAAGGGTAAGAACAGTATAAAATAATTTACTAACCTCCAAGATTTGAATCCGTGATGTGGACATATATTCATCAGGTCCTTGAATATCTCCCAACAAATTTGGAAGGTCTCGTCGCCTTTCTGCATGAACTGGCTAATCTGCTCCTACAAGTACGGGGTTCTCTGAAAAGGGAAGAACTTATATAAGAACTCACGCTGCATTTCAGCCCAGCTAGTAATAGAGTTAGGTCTCAGAGAATTAAACCAGATTTTTGTCTTATCTTTCAAAGAAAAAGGAAACAAATGAAGTTTGACATACTTATCGGTTCCAGCCCTATTAATGAAAGTGGTACAGACCAACTCAAAATCTGTCAAATGCTGGTATGGACTCTCAGAATCTATCTCGTGAAACTGGGGTATCACAGATAACATACCATGCTTAATTGTGAAGTTCGGTGCATCTAGTAGTAAAACAATGCAAGAAGGTGTAGACGTGCGTGTAGGCTGCAAAAAATCCTGAAGAGTATGTGGTGTAGCCATGACTCCCTCAAAAATTTCTTCAAAAAGATCACTCAAATCAATTTTAGAATCACTTGTAAAAGTAACAGGAGAACAATTAGATTTTGTGCTCTGTGTATCATTACTAGTGCTAAATGAAATTTTAGACAGTCTATTCGAACGATCTTGGGCCCAAGGCATCAAACATCAATGCAAGCAGCAGAAATCCACCAACACAGCAGCAAACAAGCATGATCAAATTTTTCAAATTTTTCAATTTTTATTTTATTTATTTATTTATTTTTTTTTTTGAAATTTTTTTTTATTTAAAAATCAAAATAATTGGAAAAACACAAATTTTGAAATTAAATCTGGCACTCCCTGACAACAACGCCAAAAATTTGACTCACTCTAAAAATGAGCAACTCGAAAGTTATCCCAAGTATATTAGTGCAGCCGCATAACAGTTAGCCCAATGGCCAAATCGTCTCCTCAACGAATGCAATTTAATTCCAAATTTTGTGTAATTCCAAAGAAATTAAGAAAAGACAAATTACTGAACACAATTCAGATTCGGGTTCTTGGAATTTTTTTGAGATTTGTGCAATGAAATTTAAAGTTTAACTAAAAATAACACGTATAAAATAACTAAATAAATGCTAGATTCAATACCAGAATGATGAAAAAATTAAACCCTGCAATCATCCAACGAACTAAATACCGACTAAGCTAAACAATAGATAAAAGCCACTAAATAAAAATACCAAATTCCAAACTTGGATAGATGAGATAAGCGGAATAAAAACACAACCTTTGTTAATTAAATGCCCAAGAAAATTGTTAATCCTAAAAAAAAAATTTAAAGAAGAAAAGAAAAAAAAAACAACTTAGCAATCCCCAACAAACTTAAGCATCTCAACTATTTTAATGCAAGAAATTAAAAAATAAAATTAAATAGCAGAAGTTCAAGATTAAATAAACTTAAATAGCGGAATTAATGATATTCATAAAAAAAATTTTAATTTTTGAAATAACCTAAAGCAAAGAAAAGAAATAAAAGAGAAGGAGAGAGAAGTAAGCAGTTGGCCATGTGGGTTCAGTCTAGCCGTGTGGGAGAACTGGTGTGGGAACAGCATAGCAGGATGTGTGCTTGGGTCTTCCTCCAATAGCAATAGCAGCTCTCGAGTCAGGAGGGGCAGCAGGAGCCTTGGGTTGTAGCTGAACGAAGCAGCAGCGGTAGTGGAGATAGCAGTAGGGGCACGTAGCAGAAGGGACAAGGAAGAGCAGCCGTAGACATAGGAGACTGAGGAACAAACAGCAAAGAAAGAGACAAAATGAGAGAGAAAGAGACGCTAAAAAAAAAAACAAAAAAGAAGAGAGGGAGAAAAGGAGAGAGGACGAGATAGAGAAAATAAAAGAAAAGAATAGAGAGATAGAGAGAGAGAGAGAGAGAGAGAGAGAGAGAGAGAGAGAGAGAGAGAGAGGAAACCGAGAGGGAGAGATTGAGAGGAAGAGGATGAGGAGAGAAGAGGGGTGAGGTGCTGGAAAACCCAGCAAAAGAAAAGAAAATAAAAGAACCAAGACTCCCTTAAAGCCCTAAACCCTATGCTACCTTCCTTTGCTTCAATCCCAGTGCACACGTGCCCACAACTGCATGGTCGAGTCACATCAACCTGACCCAGCTCACTCACACACACACGGAGGCCTAAAAGGTGTATTTTTCTTTTCTTTTCTTTTCTTGTTTTTTTTTTTTTTTTTTGTTTTCCAGCGCACAAGCCCAATTTTGACATTCCTACAGCCTGTAGCTCTCAAAACTCAAAGCACAAAAGTTGTAGAGCATTTTCTTAAATTTCCACAACATTTTGAATCATACCTATCGGAGCTCGGATGAGAGAATTATGATCAGATTACGAAATAATGTCAGCTTTAATATCCATAAATTACCCTGTGATAATAAAATACCAAAAATTCATAAATTATTGAATAAAACCCAAATATCATAGTGAATATATAATATTAAAATCAAAGATCTTACTCTCACACACATACATAGATATATACATATTTTTTAGAGTTGACATTCAGTTTAACTAAATCTCCATTGCGCTTAATCTCCTATCATTTGTGAGTGTATTTGTGCTTATTGGTGTACATCATTAGCTTGTTGTAGAAGCACTCTCTTTGTACACAAATCTTGATTATTATTGTATTCGGGCATGTGGTCGGAAGAGGACTGCACTGGCTTATAACGTGCACCGGATTGGTTAAGACCCGGTTAATAGAATTGGGCGCACCGTCCTATAAGGTGTAGTTGTTGGTTGGGCTCAGCCACGGAATTTGAGCTGGGGTTTTTCCTCACCTTATAAGGAGAGGTTTTAATCGGCGTTGATCTACCCATTAAGTGAGCATTTAGTGAATCCTCTTGCTAGTGAGCTTGAGGTGGGGACACAGGCACTATTGGCTGAACCTCGATAACATATTCTGTGTCACTCTATCCCTACACTTTTTACTTTACAGTATTTGCTTTCTTATCTTTCTTGTTGATATTATTGCTTGTGAATTTGAATATTAAAATTTGTTTGGTTTGGAAATACTGAAACTATTTTTACTTGTGCAAATTATTCAACTGTTTATATATCTATTGTATTCAGACCTGTCTAGATAGACCCTAAGTTGAGATATACTATTTCTAGCATATTTAACCTAGAAATTTTTTAAATATCCAATTCACCTCCCCCCCCCCCCCCCTTCTCCTCTTGGAATTACACCAGAAATTACAAAATACATATACTAGAATTTGACAGTTTAAGCTTTATCCACTATTAAGGCATCACTAACCTTTTTTCATTTAGGTATAGTTGAATCTACTTAAATCCTTCGTAGATGACTAATCCTAAGATCTAAGGAAAAGTTACTTTAAATATTATGTAATTCGTTTTGGTACCCATTCTTCCTTGGGTCTTAAGGGGTTAGTACTAGATGTCTCCTTAATTCTCCAAACCTTTTTAGTTTTTCACACTTTTCCTTTTAAACGGGCAATCAAATTTGATATGACCCTTCTTTTTGCCAAAAAAAAAAAGGTAGTGTGAGTGTAAACATTATTTGAAGAAGTGCTAGCATAAAATTTAGACTCTTTTACAAAATATAACATGTAAAGGTTTTTCTCTTTCTTGTTCTCTTTACCATTGAAACTGATGCCTTCTTTATTAAGGTCATCTTCTGAGAACCCACTAGCTTATCGAAATTATCTTTTCCATTCGTAAAGTTATACATTATCCTACCATGGTCTTCACTCTTACTTTCTAAGCTATTGATTTTTAGATCCTTCTCATTTTCAATACTAGCTTGGGATTTTAAGTCTTCTAGCTCTTTTGTCACTTTTTCAATCTTATTCTCTAATCTATTAATTTTTAAGTCTTATTCCTTTTCAAAAGTATTAATAGATTCTAATTCTTTTATTAAAGCTTCATTTTCATTTTTCAATGACGTGTTTCGTTTTGACACTCTTACCAAAATCTTATGAATCTTAAATAACTCTTTTTCTAGTTCTTCAAAAGATGGTATTCTTTCATCCTAAGATTCATCAAAGGATTCATCATTTGATTCAATAAAAGAGTTTGAAGAAGAACTTTGTATCTCATCATGATCTAATGTCATAAGATAGAAGTTCACAACCCCAGATCGCTTGAGTCACTTTTTGAACTGCTTTAGCTGGAGTCATCCCATGTTGTGGCCTTCATAGTCTTCTTCTTCTTCTTCTTCTTAGAGTCCTTTTTTAACCAGCAAACAATCTGGTTTACTATGACCCACCTTCTTGCAATTGTAGCAAATAGGAGGTTCTGCTTTCGTCTATTTCTACTTGATTCTCCTTCGTCCATCCTAGAGCATTAGAATTTTCTTGTGAATTTCTTGTTCTTTTTAAAGAAACTTCCAAGTCTTTTGGTGATTAGGGCTATGTCGTCTTCATCCATTTCTTCATCATCCTCATCACTTAAGCTTTCCTTGGAATCTTTGAGAGTGATGGATTTCTTAAGTTTATTATTTTTAGTTTCTCATTCGTTTATGGCCATCTTGTATGTCAGAAGTGACTCGATGAGCTCGTCTAGGGTCATTGCCTTCAAATTCCTACCTTCAACAATAGTTGTAGCCTTAAGTTCCCATATAGATGAGAGTCCTCTAAGTATTTCCTATTCATCTCGTAAGTATGGTAATTCTTTCCAAGAGCATTAAGAGAATTTATGATGTGTGTGAACCTAGTGTACATGCTAGATATAGATTCATCAGGGTTCATCTTAAAGGTTTCATAGTCACTAGTGAGCATGTCTATACGACTATCCTTAATATCCATAGTTCCTTCATATGTGATTTCAAATTTATCCCAAATCTCTTTAGCACTCTTAAAGACCATAATCCTATTAAATTCATTTGCATCTAACGCACAGTATAGGGCATTCATAGCACTAGAGTTTATTTGCATAATGCAATGCCCCAAACCCTTAAACCCGGGTCCGGCGCGTTATACCTGATAATCCATAAATTAATATATATGCAGCAAAAAACATAAACATAATCTCCATATAACATAAAACCAGAGTTTACTAATTCTAACTATAATCCATAATAAATCATCTATTGCCTGCATTTCCATAAATATACATAACTCCCAAAACCTTTCAGTATTTTCACAATCTTACTCAACAGCCTTAAAACATAAAGACATAAAACATAAATATTAATATTCCCCAAAATTAACATAGAAATATACCCTTTTCTTTTTATACAATCCTCAAAAGACTAAAAACCTTCGAGCTTTCATAGCTCGATCTCGAGGAAATCTTGAAAAAAAAATAAATTCATATTCGGGTGAGACACATCTCAGTAAGGGAAGAAACAATATATTAAAACAGTGTGTGGCTAATATAAGGTATATAAATATCATTTTAATAACATTTTTCAAATCATTAAAATAACAATGAAATCATTCTTTGAACCTAATCAAACACATGCAAAAATTTAACTCACGAGATTATCTAAGGATAGGGGTAATTACCCACCCATACAAGTAGCACCCCTCTGCTATGATACCTAGGCAACCCAAAGGTCATAGCTAAAGCATACCAGGGCACTCACCTTACTCAGTAAGCCCTCAAGTGATAAATTGATCTCATACTCACACAGTTCCTACAAAAGTTTACCGGCAAAGGCTCCCAAGAATAGGGAAATCTACCTGCCCATACAAGTAGTTTCCCTTTGCCCTAGCACGTTATGCAGCCTACTGCTACGCCAGATACAACCAGGGCACTTGTCTTTCTCAGCAAGCCCTCGGGCAAAGAGTTTGCCTCACCCAAACGTAACATGTTCCACGAGCATAAATACTGCTAATACCATAATACATTATTCTTTCTGTCATTGTTCAACCATTCACCTATGTTCATGTTCATAACTTTAACATTTCACTTCATTTCATTTTAAGTGACTCTTTCCCATTTTACATTGTTCACATTTCACATTTCATTTCCATTTCATTTATTTCCCTTTTCATTTCATTTCATTTCATACCCAACATCTTTCAACTATCATACATTTACCCAACATCTTTCAGCTGTTTTACCCATCATTTTTCAACTGTTACATATTTACCCAACATCTTTCAGCTGTTTTACCCAACATTTTTCAGTTGTTTACATGGTTGCATTAACACACACAAGCAACATAGTTCATATTATGTTTTATTCACAATGCATTACTTACTTAACCTGCATCTCATACATTTAACATATATTTACACAGAATCTCATGCCACACAGTTTAACAATAAAATTCATACATTGCTTGTAAAATAAGTCAATCAACATTTAACGTTTATATACCGAAAATACCTTTACATAATTACCCTGAAAATATTTTTTCACTTTCATCAGTTCATTTTCACATATACATATCTAATAAACAGCCCTAAACTCGAAAAAATATAATTTAAACAGTTAGCATTTTACCCATACTGAAACATATACACGTACATATAACACAATTTATTTTTCCATTAAATTCATAAAAATTCTGATTTAATATATATTTTTCCCCTTACTTGGTTTATTGAACTACACCGACAAGGACTCCGAAAAAATACCTGCGGCGCTCACCCGGATCTTGAATCAAAAATCCTAATTTCTTTAAATTATTCATAAATAAAATATTATTTTAATATTTCCTATGCCTTTAAATTTTAAATAAATAATTATACCTTTAAATATAGCCAAATTACCAAATTTACCAAATCTCACTCTCGCTTTGGAGTGAGACCTAGAAAACCCCAATTGAAAAATTACCTACGCCAAAATGACAATGATCACAATTAGGACCTCGTGGTGGTGTCTGATCGTTGATTTAATGGCAAATTTAACAAGAAATTGAGAAATTAAGAAAAAATTGTCTTACCCTAAGAATGGTGTCTACGCCGCTCCCACGACAAATTCGCTCCAATAGAAATGTCGGTGGCGGAGTTAGGAATCCAACAGCACCTTCCGTTTCTCGATTGACGCTTGTTAGGCCGATGAAATTGAAGAGAGAGAGAGAGAGAGGCGGAGACGGAGACGGGGAGGTGAGGTGGCGGGTGAGCTGGGTGCCTACAACTTTCCTTCTTCCTGAAGCTTGAAAGCTTACTTTTATCATATATATATATAATATTATTATATTATATTATTAAATTAATAATTATTATTATTTAATTAATTAATTAATTTTTATTTTTATTTTTAATTAATTAATTTTTTTATTTTTTATTTTTTTATTATTATTATTATTTTTTACATTTCCATGTTTTTTTTTCATACCATTTATTTTTACTTGTTTATCTAATACAATAATTTAATAATGTTTAATTAATTAATTAATTGATAATTTTAATTAATTTTTTTTTAATAATATTTTTTCTCGGGTTATTGCATTATTCCCTCCTTTAAGAAATTTCGTCCTCGAAATTTTTACTAATCCACCACCCATAGCCAAATTAAATCATTATTATCTTAATCATAAACCTATACATGTACCCCTGACATTATTTGGCTTACTCGGGATCAACGAGTACTCTACCTAGAGGTACTTGTTGTTTCCCCCGATACCATAACTTCTGAAATCAACTAACCAATCTCATCCCACACATTTCCATATACTCCAATTTAAATATCAAACACCCAACTTGTCCACAAATCATTTAATCACATCACTTAAATTATTTTCCTTCAAAGATTTTTCTCCCTAAATCAACCAACCTAACTTTCGAGTTCAAATCCCAAGTTCTAATTTCTCTGCTCGGAAACATCACCATCGATGGATTTACCATGATTTTCTGAAGCTAGCTACTTCTTCAGGAAAACACAGAAGACCATCCAGGGATTTTTGCCCCCAAGCTTACGAAACACGACTCAGAATTCCTAACGGTATCTTAATCTACCCATCCTTATCCCTATCGCAACTCAATCCTATACTCTGGTATAAATCATCCCTAACCTAATACTCTAATATTTCTATATCCAAGCGATGTGAATCTAATCACACTTCTGGCTAGACATTGCTCTAATACCATAATGCAACGCCCCGAACCCTTAAACCAGGGCCCGGCATGTTATACCTAATAATCCATAAATTAATATATACGCAACGAAAAACATAAACATAATCTCCATATAACATAATACCAGAGTTTACTAATTCTAACTATAATCTACATAACTCTCAAAACGTTTCAGTATTTTTACAATCATTCCTTACTCAACAGCCTTAAAACATAAAGACATAAAATATAAATATTTACATTTCCCAAAATTAACATAGAAATATACCCTTTCTTTTTATACAATCCTCAAAACGCTAAAAACCCTCGAGCTCTCAAAGCTCGATCTCGAGGAAATCCTGAAAAGAAGATAAATTCATATTCAGGTGAGACACATCACAATAAGGGAAGAAATAATATATTAAAATAGTGTGTGACTAATATAAGGTATATAAATATCATTTTAATAGCATTTTTCAAATCATTAACATAACACTGAAATCATTCTCTGAACCTAATCAAACACATGCAAAGATTTAATCCATGAGATTACCCAAGGATAGGGGTGATTATCTGCCCATACAAGTAGCACCCCTCTGCTCTAATACCTAAGCAACCCAAACGTCACAGCTAAAGCATACCAAGGCACTCACTGTACTCAGTAAGCTCTCAAGTGATAAATTGATCTCGTACTCACATAGTTCATACAAAAGTTTACCGGCAAAGGCTCCCAAGAATAGGGAAATCTACCCGCTCATACAAGTAGTTTCCCTCTGCACTAGCACGTTATATAGCCTACTCCTACACCTGATACAACTAGGGCACTTGCCTTTCTCAGCAAGCTCTCGAGCGAAGAGTTTGCCTCACCCAAACGTAACATGTTCTACTAGCATGAATACTGCAAATACTATAATACATTATTCTTTCTGTCATTGTTCAACCATTCACCTATGTTCACGTTCATAACTTTAACATTTCACTTTAAGTGACTCTTTCCCATTTTACATTGTTCACATTTCACATTTCATTTCCATTTTATTTATTTCCCTTTTTATTTCATTTCATTTCATACCCAGTATCTTTCAGCTGTTTTACCCAACATCTTTCAGCTGTTTTACCTAACATTTTTCAGTTGTTACATATTTACCCAACATCTTTCAGCTGTTTTACCCATCATCTTTCAACTCTTTTGCCCAGCATCTTTCAACTGTTTTACCCAACATTTTTTAGCTATTTACCCAGCATTTTTCAGTTGTTTACATGGTTGCATTAACACACACAAGCAACATAGTTCATATTATGTTTTATTCACAATGCATTACTTATTTAACTTGTATCTCATACATTTAATATATATTTGCACAGAATCTCATGCCACATAATTTAACAATAAAATTCATACATTGCCTGTAAAATAAGTCAACCAACATTTAACGTTTATATACCGAAAATACCTTTCATTCCTTACATAATTGCCTTGAAAATATTTTTCCACTTTCATCAGTTCATTTTTGCATATACATATCTAATAAACAGCCCTAAACTCAAAAAAATATAATTTAAACAGTTGGCATTTTACCCATACCGAAACATATACTCGTACATATAACACAATTTATTTTTCCATTAAATTCATAAAAATTCTAATTTAATATATATTTTTCCCCTTACTTGGTTTATTGAACTACACCGACAAGAACTCCGAAAAAATACCTGCAGCGCTCACCCGGATCTTGAATCAAAAATCCTAATTTCTTTAAATTATTCATAAATAAAATATTATTTTAATATTTCCTATGCCTTTAAATTCTAAATAAATAATTATACCCTTAAATATAGTCAAATTATCAAATTTACCAAATCTCACTCTCGCTTTGGAATGGGATCTAGAAAACCCCAATTGAAAAATTACCTACGCCAAAATGACGATGATCACGATTAGGACCCCGTGATGGTGTCTGATCGTCGATTTAAAGGCAAATTTAACAAGAAATTGAGAAATTAAGGAAAAATTGCCTAACCCAGGAATGGTGCCTACGTCGCTCCCACGACAAATCCGCTCCAATAGAAATGTTAATGACGGAACTAGGAATCCAACGGCACCTTCCGTTTCTCGATCGACGCTCGTTAGGTTGACGAAATTGAAGAGAGAGAGAGAGAGAGAGAGAGAGAGAGAGAGAGAGAGGCGGAGACGGAAATGGAGAGGTGAGGTGGCAGGTGAGCTGGGTGCCTGCAACTTTCCTTCTTCCTGAAGCTTCAAGCTTCAGGAAGTTACTTTTATCATATATATATATATATATATATATATTATTATATTATTATATTATATTATTAAATTAATAATTATTATTTAATTAATTAATTTAATATTTATTTTTATTTTTAATTAATTAATTATTTTATTTTTTATTTTATTATTATTGTTATTTTTTTTTTTACATTTCCATGTTTTTTTTTTCATACCATTTCTTTTTACTTGTTTATCTGATACATTAATTTAATAATTTTTAATTAATTAATTGATTGATAATTTTAATTAATTGTTTTTTTTAATAATATTTTTTTTCTGAGTTATTACACATAAGCTTCCTATTAGCTTCATTTATTTCACTTTCAATACGTGATCAACTGCACAATATTAACAATATTAACAGCAGATCAATATTAATATAAATATGCTTAACTACACAATATTAATAATATTCACAGTAGATCATTATTAATATAAATATGCTTAACTACACGATATTAATAATATTCACAGCATATCAATATCAATATAAATATTCTTAACTACACAACATTAACAATATTCACAGTAGATCAAAATCAATGCCAACATGCTTAACTATGAAAGAGTTAGAGAAACGAGTGACAACAGATTTTTTACAAGGTTTGGCGACCGTGCCTACGTTCTTGCCTCAAGCACCCACTTTGAGGATTCACTATCCCCCCCTTCAGTAGGCGGAGAAGCCTCTCTCTTTTAGTAGGCGAGAAGCCTTCTACAAACCCTCCTTCAATAGGTGGAGTCACCTCTCTCCTTTACTTAGCTGAAGTAGCCTTTCTCCTTTACTTAGGCGAAGTAGCCTTTCTCCTTCACTAGGTAGAGTCGCCTCTCTCTTTCAATAGGTGGAAAAACCCCTCAAGTGAAAATCCCCTTTCGCTTGTACAAAGAAGTAATCAAAAGTTGATTTGTACAAGATTAACTCTCTGGAAAGAGTATATACATACACAATAAAAACTCTAATGCACTCTCAAAATAATATTGTTACGAAGCTCAAAGAGTTTAGCAAAGGTTTTCTGGTTTTTCGAAAAGCAATAAGCTTGAAAAGATGAACACAAAGCTTTCGGAAAAATGGTGCTAATCATAGTTGATAATATGTAATCGGTGTATTAAACATGTTTAGGGTTAGCTATTTATATGTAAGTTTGAATTATAGTCGTTGTGCGTGTTTTAATGACTTAATATTTGCAAATGGAAGAGATTTTTTGTCGTTACAAAACTTATCACGAGCGCTTCGATCAAATGAACTGAATGTTTGGTCACCCGAACCATTTAAATTACGAATTTCCAAAGTAGCAATATCCATTCAGTCGACTAAACTCTAAGGTTCGATCGCCTAAACTGAGCCTTCGGTCAACTAAACCCTGAGGTTCGGTCGCCTGAACCAACTATGTCTAGAACTTAAAAATGGCAGTAGTCATTCAGTCGACTGAACCCTAAGGTTTGGTCACCCGAACTCCCTAATGCCAAACCAGTATTATGAATCTGCATTCAGTCAACTAAGCACTATGCCTCAGGCTTTTGAAATTCCAGAAATATAAATTTCTTTATATTTTTCATTCCCAAAAATGATGTTAACCTTTTGAAATAACTTTTGGACTCGTAAAAATATTTTCCAAGGATTTAAAAGGTATCTAGGGTCTAATTAAGTAACCTAAGAGTTTCTTAACAAAATCTAAATGAGATGTACTTACATGAATTCCTAATTGCATTTACATAATCAAAAAATTCAATTCTTCATATCTTTAAGTTTGGTCTTTATACAAGCTTTACGCCAACAGCCATATATGATTGTCGTGTATGCTTCATGGCTTTCTAATTTGCATCTTTTCATTGTACTTTAATACTTTAATACATGTGTATACACTTAATGGTACAATTAGATGTCTTGGTTTGTCATTATCAAAACATGTTAGGCCAACAACTCGAAGCTTGAGAGCTAGAAAAGAGAGAGGAATAACTTCTACTTATAAGCCTTTCCAATAGTGTATGAACTTGTACATCTCCAAAACCCAAGAAACTTGGAGGAGATCAAGGAAGGAAGGCTTTGGTTTGCTGGAGTGTATTTTTGGAAACTTGATTATGTGTGTAACCTCTTGTTCACTAGTACAAACCCAAGCATTTGGTAAACACTACAAAAAAATAGGTTTTTAGTGACGAAAGTATTAATGATGGTTCCTATCACGTCACTAAAAGGGACTTATTAGTGACGGTTTTCAAAAATCATCATTACTAGCATAAGTATTAGTGATGGTTTTAACAACCATCACTAATAAGTCACCTTTAGTGACGAAAAAGGAACCGTCACTAATACTATCGTCACTAAAATTCATTTTTCCCACTCAAACCATCCCAAGAAAATATTGGCGATGTTTCTGTTAGCTTTACTGTAATCCTAAAAAGGGAGATGAATTGGTATTTTAAAAATTAATTCCCTAGGTCAATCAACTAGCCGCAGTATTACACAATCCTAAGGTCAATCTAGTGCTAATAAAATAAATCAATATATATTCAGCGAAAATTAAACTTCACAAGTAAACTAATTAAGCATGCACAACAAAACAGTAAAGAAAGATAACATCAGATATGTTATCAAGATTCGGAAACAATGCCTACGCCCACCCCTTGGCTTACAAGCACAAGGCTTACACTAAGGCTCACTTAACGGGTGGAGCGGCGCCTACATACAACTAGGTCAATTAGCACAGGGCTAACCTCAACCTTTATAACCAATCCTTTCGGTCTAGATTAATGCCCCCTCAGGCCACGCCTGGAATACAACAAAATCACAATACAATTTGTGTACAAATATTATGTTTCTCAATCAAGCAGATTTGCACCAGTAATAATCAAAGCACACCAATAATGTAAAACCAATAAGCTCAATGGTGTATATGTGCAATCTACACTCAAGGTAATGACTATCTCAATTCAAGCACAAGAGTGTATCAACAAGCTAATCTTTGAAATTATGTATAGACTAAAATCTCAATCTCAATCACAATTTAGGGTTTCAAAGATTGTACCAAGAGTAATTAGAATATCTCAAAAATTATTTTCTCAATATCAAAGCACAAAGAGATATTCAAAGATGAACTTGTAAAAGGATTTTTTAGACACACAAAAATACAATCTCAATGAGTCTTGCAATAATAATGTGTAGACTCACTTAACTATAAGATTTTTCCCACGCACAAATTTATTAAATAAAATCGGGGGAAAAACTAGCTAAACCCTCAATCCGAAAATCAAATATGCAATAAACAAATGAGGGTTTCTATAACAATAGAATAATGAATAGACACTCACAAAGAAAATGATGGAAGAATATGAGTGTATAGGGTTTGTATGAAGAAATAGAGTTTAGGAAATTTCAAAGGATTTTTTGCTTAATCAACATGCGAATTAGATGCTAATCCAAGCAAATGAACCCCTATATATAGGCTTGACCAATTTTATAACCGTTAGGGATACATAAGGTATTATTAAATTTTTTTTGAAAATATTTAGGAAAATTAACCCTGTTTAACCCCTCTTAACCATGGTAAAAATTTGTGCAACCCAAGAGTTTTAGGCACCTAACCTGTGGTTCGGTCGCCCGAACAGACACATGAGAAAAAGTACATTTTTCATGTTTGAGTGCCCTAGGAAGAGAACGGTTTTCTGAACCGAGGCGATTCTCCAAAAGTCCGCGATTCGGTCGCTTGGTATCAAGTTTGGTTTACCGAACTAGCATGTTCATTAGCCCAAGGCAATTTTGAACGTGAAAGTTCGGGCTGCCGAGTTGGTAGAAAGGTCAGAATAAAGATTCGGTTGACTGAGGACGCTATAGTCCTTTTGGTTTAGTCGCCTGAAACCAAGTCAACTCACTAACCATTCAACGGTTCAGTCGACCGAGGTGTTTTGAACACCAAGGTTCAGTCACTCGAAACCTTACTATTTTAGCCCTTTAAGTCCTATTTTAATTCAATTGATTCCCATGATATTATATGTGATTTTGGGGACAATCTTATGTGTGAGTGCAAGGACCTAGGGTCATTCTAAGGTCTTTGAGCTTATTAGTTCCTACATGCATGATATGAATTCATTATTACAGACCTTTCTTATATTACTATTACAAACCCGAAATGAAGATAATATTCATTATAACAAATGAATCTTCTAGGTCTTTATTCTTCAAGTCTTCACATGCCATCAAATGATCTTACTAATATGAACCTACACACAAACTTGATAGACATAAAATACCTAATTATTTGCATAATCAAAATCGGGTATGACCTATAAGGTCAACAGTTTATGACGGTATTAGTGACGATTTCAAGGAGTCACTAAAGGCCATTATTAGTGACGATTTACCACTCATCACTAATAGTATCATATTAGTCACGGTGTCTTGGGTCGTTACTAATAATGCATGTTGACTGAGAAAAAGTTGACAATATTAGTGACGGTTCTTATAAAGCATGACTAATAATGCATTATTAGTCATGGTCTTTCCAAACCGTCACTATTTGTTTTATATTAGTAACGATATATTAAACTGTCACTAATAATGCATTTGTTGACTGATAAAAAGTCCACAATATTAGTGACGATTTTTGCAAACGCTCACTAATAAAGCATTATTAGTCACGGTTTTTCCAAACCGTCACTATTTGTCTTGTATTAGTAATGGTATATTAAACCGTCACTAATAATGCATATGTTGACTGAGAAAAAGTTAACAATATTAGTGATGGTTTTTGCAAACCATTACTAATAATGCATTATTAGTCACGACTTTTCCAAACTGTTACTATTTGTCTTGTATTAGTAACGGTATATTAAACTGTCACTAATAATGCATTTGTTGATTAAGAAAAAGTCAACAATATTAGTGATGATTTTTGCAAACCGTCAATACTAGTCTATTATTAGGAATGAATTTATTAAACCGTGACTAATATAGTTTTTTATTTAAAAAAAATTATTTAAGTATATTAGTGACGGTTTATGAAAAGCGTCACTAATAGTCTATTATTAGAGACGAATTTATTAAACCATCACTAATATGCTTCCCTGTTCTACTTCCTCACCAATAGTCTAATATGAATAGTTTAAAAAGATACCTCAAGCTATATATATATATGACATTTAAATTAAGAGAATCTTGACAAAAAACTTTGAAACTAACCTAACTGATGAGTTGTACCTCTCAAACTCGAAAGCCGAATGATCTATATTTGGCCAATTCAGAACTGGGATTGTTCTTAACATAATGAACAAAAAAGATGGAAGAACTGTCATTTATATAATAGTGAATATTGGTTGAAAAAGATTCTCCAAATTTATACCTTTTGAAGTTCATTGGATTAATGACTGTGTATAGACCAGGGAAGATTGATGTGGGGTGAAGTTCTACATTAATGATTGGACTGGTTTTTGAAATGCAATAGAGTTGAGAGATGGGATGCATGAAATTAAGAACAATTACTAGTATTTTCTAGCAAGCAACTTGACACCACATGCAAATGAGAATAATCTGGATGAGTTGAAGATAAAATACAACAAGAAGAGGATGTCCTAGGTTTAATGGGACCATAGCCGTTACACGTCATATTTTATATATATAGTTTTTCCCCCAAGGAAGTTCCACTTTCATCATCTACGAAAGATTTTTCTAACTTCTTTGAGACAAACTTTGTAGCCCTATTGTGCAAATGAAAGATTCATGAAAGCATTACTCATTTTTAGCTTCTTGAATGAATCGGGTCCAAAAGTTCTTTTCTCACTTTTCCTAATAGAAGCAACCTCTTTCAAATATGAATAAGGAAAGATCTATATGTCTAACCATGGATTGAGATTATTATTCTTAACATAGTGGACGGAAAATAATGGAAGTGTTGTTATTGATAGTGAATATTGTTTGAAAAGATTCTCTAAATTTAAACCTTTTCAAGTTCATACCTTTTGGAATGACAGTGTATAGACCACGAAAAATTTAAGGTGTGGTGAAGTGATGGAATGATTATTTAATTATGCAATTGAGCTAGTTTAAGAGATCTTTTAAAATTGTTCATGGAATTAAGATGATTACAATTTAGAGCTTGTCCTAGGTTTTATGGGACCAGAGCCCGTACACATAATATTAATTATATAGCTTATCCCCCAATGAAGTTCCAGTACTTTCACCATCTGAGAAAGATTTTTCCAGCTTCTTTGAGATAGACTTTGTAGTATTGTGCAAAGGTTTCACGAAGGCAATACTCATTTTTAGTTTTAGCTTCTTGAATGAATCAAGTCGATCATGATAATCTTTTCTCACTTTTCCTAATTAATAGAAACAACCTTTTTCAAATCTAAAGGAAAGATATATATGTTTGGCCATGGACTAAGATTATTGTTCTTAACACAGTGGACAGAAAAAATTTGGGAGAGATGTCATTGATAGTGAACTAGGCATATATACGGATTACTAGGAGCTAGCCGTCTGAGCGGAGGAATTTGAGGTCCGTATCGGCCGCAATTAAGCCAAAAATGAGATTCATTTTGCAACAGTCATGTCGCTGCATGCATGGGTGGGTTGCTCGTGAAGATGATTACAATTCAGATGAGCCAGTATTAGACTATCTTCATAGTAGTGGATAGATAGGAACTATTGCTGATATATATTGTCTAGGAAGAAAGACCGTCAGTAATAGTCTTTATATATGTGATGGTTTTCATCAACCGTCACTATTCATTCAGCTTAGTTAAGCAACTAATTAATCTATTAATTGTATTAATAATAAAATTAACAAAATATAAATTAGTGACTAAATGGTTATCAAAACACTCCAAAGTAGCTTTAAGCATTAATTTATATTTAAATTTGTAATTAATTATTAATTCGGTTAACCAAACCGATAACTGATGAATCGAAAATAGGAAAAATCGTAACCGATGAATCAAACTGACCCTATTTATTGAATGAATCGAATTAATCGAAATTGGTCGCTTAATTTGGTGAATTTGGGTTTCCTGGAATTATATATGCTCACCCCTAATTGGTGCAATATTTTTAATTTTAATTATAAATGACAGACTATTAGTGATGGTTTTAAGAGTGTTAGTGACAGTTTTAAAACCGCCACTAATAGTTTAGTTAAAATCCCAAAATCCCCGAGCTCTCCCTCCTTTCTTTCCCTCCCTCGGTTGCTCGTCGTTGCTCGCAAAACCTCCTCCTGTCAACTCCGCTCGCCGAAGTTTGTTGAATCTCACCGCTTTGTATGGTGCGTACATCTGTCCGTGTGTGTGGGTGTGTCTCTGTGTGTGGGTGTGTGATCGTGTGTGTGTGGGTCTGTCTGCGTGGGTGTGTGAGTGTGTGTGTTGGTCTAATTGTGTGTGCATATTTCTGCGTGGGAGTGTGAGTGTGTGTGTGGGTCTCACAGTGTGCGGGTCTGAGTACTGCGGTTGCCTACTACAATCTGATTCCTAATCCCCCAAAATTGTTACATATAATTTTTTATGTTGTTTGAATGTGCTTTATAATTCTGTTCGTGTTGGCCTTATAAGGCTTAAAATCTTGTTTTGATGATAACAAATAATATGAACTTAACATATTTTGTTGAGTGATGATATTTCAGGATTCAAGTATATGAATACAAGGATGGATGCTCACAAGGATCATTCAAAACTTATGTTCCAAAGAAAGATGATCAAATGAAGTTTAAAGAGTCAAAGAATAAATTCAAAGATGATCCAATAAAGCATGAAGATTATGAGAACATGAATGTTAAAGGAGACTTGCTAAAAGCTTAAAGTATATTAAAGCTTGAAGACAAGATGGAGAAAAAGAAAGACAAAGCAAGAGAGCTCAAAGAAAGACAAACATGAAGACTTAAATGTTTAGAATGTCAAACGTCATAAGAAGTCTTTATGTAAGTACTTCATATTTAAATATCTTTGTGAAATATTTTTGAAGCTCTTCTAGGGTTAATTATGGACTTAGAGACCTTATTTCAAAATTCAAAAAATATTTTATAATAAATCAAAGCAAAAGAGCACAAATGATTTTGAAAACAAAAATGAAAAATCTGAAGTTGGTCTGCCCAGACGACTGAGGTGTACCCTCAGAAGTCTGAAAATATAGCCTCGGACGACTGAAGTTTTACTTAAGACATCTAAACAATTTCTTCATAATATTGAAGAATTAGTATAGTCGACTAAAGATTTATTTTTTGAAATATAGAACAAGCAGAACACCCTTAGAAGACTGAACCCTCAATTTAGTCGTCTGAGCTGAGACTTCAGAAGACTGAACCTGAAATTTATTCGTCTGACCCTGTGTCCAGACTGTAACTCTCAGTGCTTTAAGAAACATCAGAATACTGAACCCAATAGTTTAGTCATCTGAGCACTGTTAACGGTTAGAAATTTTAAATGTTTTAAATTTCAAATAAAGGTTTCTTATGCCCCAGAATTAATGAAAACTTAGGAGATACTCCAAGTAATTTTGGGTTTCACGAAATTACTTTTCTAAGCCTATAAATACATCATTTTTCAAACCAAACTAAACACCAAGCAGCAAAGAAAATAAAGAATTGAAAAAGCTGCTGAAAACTATCTTGTAAACAAAGCTCTCTCTTGCTCACTCATTGCAAAATCTGAATTGCTGAATTTCTGAGTTGCTGATCCATCCTACTTCTGAGTTCTGAGTTACTAATTCTCATCTAGAAGGAACTCGGTGATAAATTCTCTTGAGCTTCATTATATTTCATATTGATATTTATTATTGAAGCACATAGTGATTGAATTTGTACTAATCTGCTCTATGTGAGAGTGTTCTTGGACGCAGTTATTGTTTCTTATTTCTTGACAATTCCAGGTTGTTGGATCATTGACCAAGCGTGGGGTATCACTTGGAGAGGTCTTGCTCTAGCCTATTGAAGGAGTGACCAAGTGTGGGCTATCACTTGGAGAGGTCTTGTTCTAGCTATTAACCTTATAGGTCACGCCAATACTCACGTATTTAATGAATATCTAGTCCATGTGCAGGTCTATATTAGCAGATACATTTATGGCATATGAAAGCTTAAAGCTTGAAGACAAATTCATGTTTTCGATTGTAATATTCAGTAGTGAACTTTGTCTGTAATAGTAATTAGGATATTTGATTTGTAATAAGCACACACATCACATGCATGGTTTATTTCGTAAGCTCAAACTAGATACAAACTAAAAAGTGATTGTAGAAAGACCTTAGGGTTCGGTCGACTAACACCGGACTTTTTTGGTGTCTAAATTTTAGACATAAATGACCCTAGGACACATACATTTGCACATATGTTTGTTAGGCACTTGAATAGGATTTGTATGTTTCGAAATGAGACCGAAATGCATACTTGATGCACTTTCAGTCGACCGGCCAACATAATTCATTTTGGCCTGGTCAACCGAACCGGACCTAGGTTGACAGTTGACCAAGGTCCTGGTTGACCGAACTAGGTAGTTCAAAAAACCTCAGTCGATCAAAACCTCCTTAGGTCAACATTTTGACCATCTGGTCGACCGAGCCACTTTTGTACTCCAGCTACCTCGTCGACCAAGGGTCCTCGGGACAAATCCCAACGGTCTGGTCGACCGAACCAGCCAGTTTAAAATGGCTTGGTCAACCGAACCTCGGAGGTTTGAAAAATCACCTTCTCCTGGTCGACCGAGCCTTTAGTTCAAAATCCCCCTAGTCGACCGAACCATATGAGACCTGGTCGATCGAAACATTTCTGGTCAACCGGACCTCTCGGGTTGCACCTAACTTTTTTACGGCAGTTAATATTTTTAAACAGGATTAAAATATTTTAAACGTCGTTAAACTTTTCTAACAATCCCTAATAGGTCCCCAATGGTCAAAAATTCTGGTATGTCTATATATATACCCCTTCATTGGGGAGAATCAAGCATCGATTAGCAAAAACAATTATCCAAATTTCTCTCTCAAGCAAAATACTTCCTACTGCTCATACTATTTCCAAATCCACTCAAACTTACCTTCTTCACTTCTTTGTATCATTTGTAAGTGTATTGAGTGTGTTCATTTAGAGGTTTGCTCTCTCATTTTTTGAGTGCTTGAATCGATTTTTTACGAAAGCATAACCTAAGCATTCTTAGGAGGCTTTTCTAATAAGCCTACCCTAAGAAGGCTTGTGGTGAACTTCCGAGTGTTGCATTCTCATTGCAATATCTTTGGAAGTTTGTATTTATTTTTTGGCTTGCAAAAACATTTTCAAACTTACTCAAATATCTTGTGGTATTCATATTGACATTTTTGTGAAAAGATATTTGTGTTTGATATACAAATCTTTGTTGCAATATCCATTCAAGTTTATATTATTTGCTGAATACAAAGATTGCTTAGCTTTGCAAACCAAGCATATACACTAGTTGAAATATTTGAAACTTTCATAGTATCTTTGTTTAAGCATCTTGATTGAGATCACATTGAAATACAAAGATTGTTTGTTGATACTCTCACGTACGAATTACACTGATAGAAAATATATTTGAGAGTTGAACCTTTTAGACCACACTGAACTTACATTTTAAATCATCTGTGGTGTTTGTGATTGTGCGCATTTGGGGTACAAATCTGCTTTATGTGAAAGCACCCTTATATTGTATCTTTTGCTTGTATATCTGAGAGATTTCAGGTATGGCCTGAGGGGGTGGTAATCCAGTCCGGTAAGGATTGGTGTAAAGGTTGAGGTCAGCCCTGTGCTAATTGACCTGGTTTGTATAGGTGCCGCTCCACCCGTTTAAGTGAGTAAGTTATTGTGATAATCCTTGTGCTGGTTAGCCAAGGCGGGGACGTAGGCAGTTGGCCAAACCTCGATAACATATCTGTGTATCACCCTTCTCTTTACTGCTTTTTGGTGCTTGTATAATTGATTAAACTGCTTTATTTAATTTATAATATTACTCACACTAGATTTACCATAGGATTGTGAACATACTGCTATTAGGAGAAATACCTAGGGAATAGATTTTAAAAATACCAATTCACCCCCCCCCCCTCCTCGGGATCACGGTAAAGCTAACACTAGCCTACTAAAGGAGTGATCGAGTGTGGGGTATCACTTGGAGAGGCATTGCTCTAGCCTATTGAAGGAGTGTGTAAGGTTTACTCCTCCCATAAAGGAGTGTTTTATTGGAATCCTTTGGTAGTATTGGCCAAAGGCGAGGATGTAGGCTGGAGATAAGCCGAACCTCGTAAAAAATGTGGTGTCACTCTCTTTCCCTATTCTCTTTAATTTTCTGCAAATATTAACTGCGTGGTTGTGTTTAAATTTCTAATCATATACACTACGTGGATTAGATATTAAATAAACTAAAGCTTAATTTGTTTTTGGGAATTTTCAGAAACCGAAAGGAAGTACGTTAGTTGATCAATACAAATTGTGAAAATCATAAGGGAGTATGTCGTTTGATTCAACACCCAAGACTTATTAGTTGAAACTTTATTTAAAGTCTAATTTTTGGGAAGAGTGTTGATTGTGCAGCAAATTGAGAAATCAAATCAATTAACCACAAGGTTTACATAAATTCACAGGGCTACATACAAAAGTTGAAAATTGCTAAAGTGCTGCAGACTATGTTTTTTGACTGATTACTTTAAAGTTGATTGATTGGTCGAATAAGTGTTTAAGTTTTGAGTTGTTTGTGTTGTGTTGAAGCATTGGTTTGTGGTTTGAATAATTAATTAAGTACTTGCTGTGTATTTGATAAATAAACAAAAGGTTGAGAATTCATAAAAGGAATTTAAAAGAAATTTTAATAATCCAATTCACCCCCCCCCCCTTCCTCCTCTTAGGACAACTCCAAACTTTCAATTAGTATCAGAGGGGGGTTATTACAAATCCTAAGAAGTAGTTATATAAAGATCTAGATGGCACACCTAGGAGTAGCTCCATTTGGAGAGAGTCAATCCTCAACTAGGCCTCCCATTTTATGTGATTTAAATTACACATTTTAGAAATAACGAATGAGAATCTATCTTCAAAAAATGGATTGGAAAGCATGGAAGGTTGTCACACATGGTGACTTAATTCCTACAAAACTTATTGATGGAAAAGAAGTACCCAAAGAAGAAAAAGACATGACCAACAATGACCATAAGATGTTACAAGTAAACTCAAGTGCTATGAATGCATTATATTGTACTCTTGATATAAATGAATTCAATAGGGTCATGGCATGTAAATCAGTCAAAGGGATATGGGATAAATTAGAAGAAACCTATGAAGGGACCATTGATGTTAGAGATAATAGAATTGACATGCTCACAAATGAGTATGAGAATTTCAAAATGAACCCGGATGAAACCATCACTAATATGTACACCAGGTTCACACACATAATAAATTCCCTAAATTCCTTAGGAAAAACATACTCCACTTATGAGATGATCCAAAAAATCCTTAGAGGACTTCCTTCAATATAGGAACCAAAAGCCACAGCTATAATGGAAGGAAAAAATCTTAAAAATACATCCTTAGATGAACTCGTAGGATCTCTTCTCACCTATGAGATGGCCATGAATGAAAGAAGTGGTAAATCTAAAGCTCAAGAATCCATAGTCTTTAAAGCATCAAAAGAAAACTCTAGCAGTGAAGATGAAGAAGAAGAAGAAGAAGAAGAAGAAGAAGAAGAAGAAGAAGAAGAAGAAGAAGAAGAAGAAGAAGAAGAAGAAGAACTAGCCTTCATATCCAAGAAACTTGCAAGAATACTAAGAAGGAAAAATAAATTTAGAAGAAAAATCTAAAACTCAAGTTCAGATGAGGAAGAAACTAAGAAGAAAGAAACAAAGAAAGAACTACCTATATGCTATAATTGCAAGAAAGTTGGACACCTAAAACCAAATTGTCTAAAATTTAAGAAAGATTCTAAAAAGAAAAAGAAAAAAGGCAATGAAGGCCACTACATGGGATAATCTAAGTTCTAGAAGTTCCAATAATGAATTAAGTGACCAAGAGGTTGCTTGTTATATGGCATGGAATGATGAGGAAAGCGCCTCATCCAAATCAATTAATGATTGTTGCAGTGATGATTCTGATGATGAAAGTATGCCTTCTTATGAAAAAATTCAAAATGAATTATTCAAAGTTCATAAGATCTTAGTTAATGTGACTAAACAATACACATCATTGAAAAACAAGAATGAAGGAGTTATGAAAGAGTTGGAATCTTTAAAACTTGCTGAAAGTGAAAAATATTTAAAAATCCATAGACTAGAAAGCAAGAATAAGAAGGTAATAAAAGAACTAGAAGATCTTAAGTCCAAAACTTTCATGAATAATGAAAAAGACTAATATATTTCTGAACTAGAAAATGAAATTACCAAGATGTCTCAAAACCAAGAAAAGCTATAAGAAAAGGGAAAAAATATACAAAATTCAGAAATCAATGATCTTAAAGGAAAAATTGAAGATCAAGCAAAAATAATTTACAATTTCACAAGAGGAAAAGAAAACTTTGATAAAATGATAGGTGCACAAAGAACTTCTTTATATAAAAAAGGCATAGGGTTCAGTGGAATTGAAAATATAAAGAAAAAAAACCTCTATATGGGGTACTTTACGAAAGCATCCAAAAACTATGCTAGCACCTCCTCTAATGCCTATACTCACACTATATGCTACCTATGTAAAAAGAAGGGACATATAAAGTTTGAATGTCCATTAAAGAGGAAAGATGTGAAATTTAAACAAGTTTAGAGAATTAAAGAAACATCTCTTGTTAAACCATCCAGACCCAAGAAAGTATGGGTACCAAGATGAAGGACTAGTTCATAAACAAATGACTCCATGAATTAAGTCATTCCCCTTTAAAAATTAAGAAAGTCACTTAATTAATTTTTCAACAAATGAATAGTTGAAATAGAAAATCTTAAAGATGAGTTTAAGAGCTTATTAAAACATATCATTGAAACAAATACAAACAAAATGGCATTGTTGGCCAAAATCATAGGATGATTTTTACAAGGTTTAACTTAAGAAAATATTTAGATTTAGGAATTCATATGAAATCAAAAGAAATAAAATTTGAATCAAATTAAGCTTATTGCAAAAGTTATTTGAGAAAAATGAAAAATATTTGAGCAAAGTGAGAGATAGTAAAGTTGAATGAGAAATATTTAAGAAACATAAGAAACAAATTAAGCACGATGGACAAATAATTATAATATGCTCCATTTTTATATGATATGTTGATATGTTGATATGTATAATATCTATATATTGCCAAAGACTTGACTTATATTGATAATTTAAGGCTCACTATACATTGCAAGTTTGAGTATGAAATTATTAAACATGGTTATAAAGCATGAATCGTGGCATAATAAGATATTAGTATTGGTATCTATGAAATATATTGATATCTATGAGTATGATAATTGATACTTGAGCATGACAGCATATTTGTATCCATGAGCATGTGATGATCTTGATATGATATGATATATGAGTATAAGATTAAGTCTTGATCATATCAGTTTACATGCTAAATAATGAATCACTTTATATATCTCTTGCATGATTGACTAATGGATAAACATAAGCATGTTATGACATAGATGATATTGAAATAATATTGGTACTATTCTTGATATTGGTATCCATGAGCACTTAACATGAAAATATTTTTTTGGAATATGGCATGATAAATTTAAAAACACAATTGGTATCTTTATGAATACCAATTGGTAATCTTGACATCTTCATGAATACTTAGTCTACAATTCACAATTGGTATCTGAATTTGTTGAATATAAAGTACATTTAATTCAGGGCTAGACTTGATAAATAATAATGATCTATGATTATTGGAAATCATTGAAAATTATGATGTACAATCTATTGTATTTTCTCATGCTACTTCGGATCTTATTGTCTATCTTTTCATGCATGAGGAATGCAAACTTTTGATTATTGTTGTTCAATGCCTTAGTAGTTATACATTTCTCTTGATATCTTACTCTTTTTTATTGATGTCAAAAGGGGGAGAAATTTTGGGCAAAAATTGAGCATGATACTGCATACTTAAGATGATATATTGGTATCGTGATCTTGAATGATATGATTATTGATATAGGAGCATGATATTAAAATTAATATTAAACTAGATCTTGATGTTACAAATATTGTTAAGATGATGCTTATTAAAAGGGGGGGCCTTTTTAAGGCTTACTCAATTTTTTGCTCTTTATTTGTCCTCATCAAAAAAGGGGAGATTATTGGCCTTACAAGACTTAAAATCTTATTTTGATGATAACAAATAAGATGAACTTAACATATTTTGTTGAGTAATGATATTTTAAGATTCAAGTACATGAATACAAGGATGGATGCTCACAAGGATCATTTAAAGCTTATGTTCCAAAGGAAAATGATCAAATGAAGCTTAAAGAGTAAATGCATAAATTCAAAGATGATCCAATAAAGCATGAAGATTATAAGAACATGAATGTTAAAGGAGACTTGCTAAAAACTTAAAGTATATTAAAGCTTGAAGACAAGATGGAGCCAAAGAACGACAAAGCAAGAGAGCTCAAAGAAAGACAAACATGAAGACTTAAGTGTTTAGAATGTCAAACATCATAAGAAGACTTTATGAAAGTACTTCATATTTAAATATCTTTGTGAAATATTTTTGAAGCTCTTCTAGGGTTAATTATGGACTTAGAGATCTTATTGCAAAACCTCAAAAATGTTTTATAATAAATCAAAGCAAGAGAGCACAAATGATTTTGAAAACAAAAATGAAAAATCTAAAGTAGGTCTGCTCAGACGATTGAGGCGTACCCTCAGAAGTCTGAAGAAGCAACCTCAAACGACTGATGTTTTACTTCAAACGTCTGAAGAATTTCTTCAGAAAACTGAAGAATTAGTTCAGTCAACTAAAGATTTATTTGTTGAAACACAGAACAGGCAAAACACCCTTAGAAGACTGAACCCTCAGTTTAGTCATCTGAGTTGGGACTTCAGAATACTGAACCTGAAGTTCAATCATCTGACCCTGTGTCTACACTATAATTTTCAGTGCTTTAAGGAACATCAAAAAACTGAACCCGATAGTTCAGTTGTCTGAACACTGTTAACGGTTAGAAATTATAAATGTTTTAAATTTAAAATAAAGGTTTTTTATGCCCCAAAATTAATGAAAACTTGGGAGATACTCCAAGCAATCTTGGACATCACGAAATTACTTTTCTAAGCCTATAAATACATGGATTTGCAAATCAAATTAAACACCAAAAAGCAAAGAAAAGAAAGAATTGAAAAATCTACTGGAAGCTATCTTGCAAACAACGCTCTCTCTTGCTCACTTATTGTAAAATCCGAATTGCTGAATTTCTGAGTTGCTGATTCATCCTACTTTTGAGTTCTGAGTAACTAATTCTCATCTATAAGGAACTCAGTGATAAATTCTCTTAAGCTTCATTGTATTTCATATTGATATTTATTATTGAAGAACATAGTGATTGAATTTGTACTAATTTGCTCTATATGAGAGTGTTCTTGTATACAACTATTGTTTCTTATTTCTTGACGATTCCATGTCATTGGATCGTTGACCGAGCGTGGGGTATCACTTGGAGAGATCTTGCTTTAGCCTATTGAAGGAGTGACCGAGTGTAGGTTATCACTTGGAGAGGTCTTGCTCTAGCCTATTAAAGGAGTGACCAAGTGTGGGGTATCACTTGGAAAGGCATTGCTCTAGCCTATTAAAGGAGTATGTAAGGTTCAATCTGCTCATAAAGGAGTGGTTTATTGGAATCATTTGGTG
This sequence comes from Malania oleifera, assembly GCF_029873635.1. Lineage (NCBI taxonomy): Eukaryota > Viridiplantae > Streptophyta > Magnoliopsida > Santalales > Ximeniaceae > Malania > Malania oleifera. Next base: position 31,063,348 of record NC_080418.1, on the reverse strand, counting down.
GTATTGGTCAAAGGCTAGGACGTAGGCTGGAGATAAGCCGAACCTCATAAAAATCGTGGTGTCACTCTCTTTCCCTATTCTCTTTAATTTTCTACAAATATTATCTGCGTGGTTGTGTTTTAATTTCTGATTTTATGCACTATGTGGATTAGATATTAAATAAACTAAAACTTAATTTGTTTTTGGGAATTTTCGGAAACAGAAAGGAAGTACGTTAGTTGATCAACAAGCTGTGGAAATCTTAAGGGAGTACGTTGATTGATTCAACACCAAAGACTTATTAACTAAAAGTTTATTTAAAGTCTAATTTTTGGAAAGAGTGTTGATTGTACAGCAAATTGAGAAATCAAATCAATTAACCACAGGGCTTACATAAATTCATAGGGCTACATACAAATGCTGAAAATTGCTAAAGTACTGCAAATTATGTTTTGTAATTGATTACTTTAAAGTTGATTGATTGGTCGAATGAGTGTTTAAGTTTTGAGTTGTTTGTGTTGTGTTGAAGTATTGGTTTGTAGTTTGAATAATTAATTAAGTACTTGCTGTGTATTTGATAAATAAACAAAAGGTTGAGAATTCATAAACGAAATTTAAAAGAAATTTTAATAATCCAATTCACCCCCCCCCCCTTGGGACAACTCCTTAACTTTCAATTAATATTAGAGCGATAATGAAGAAGATGAAGCTGAGGGAGCAAATATAGTAGGTGGTGATACACGTTCGAAATGGTTGATCGAAATGTTAGGTGACTTGCAAAGGGGGATTGCAGTGGACACGGATGACATCAATGTCTCGCATAATGGTGATGAATCTACTTCAACAAGTACCATACCTTGCGATCCTAGTACATTAAATCTACTCGGTAAACCATTTGCTAATCTCGTGAGGGATGCACAGGTGTCCCTATATCCAAACTGTACAAAGTTCTCAAAATTGGAGTTTATGATTAAGTTGTTTCATGCAAGTACAATGCATGGATTATCTCAAAGTGCAATCAACATGCATTTAAATCTCACTAAGGCGGCATTGCCTAATGGTGAAACATTTTCGAAGTCCTTTTATGAGGTAAAGACATACATGCGTAAGTTGGGTCTCGGTTACACTCCAATACATGCTTGTGGGTAAGATTGTGCACTCTTTTATGGTGAACTTGAAAATGTGAATGAGTGCACAAAACGTAGTGAACCGAGGTATTAAACTAATGAGAAGAAGGGTAAAAAGATCCCCCAAAAATTTTTGTGATATTTGTCCATTAATATTGCATCTGCAAAGATGGCACATGTGCAAAAAGACTGCTACAGATATGAGATGGAATAAAGAGAAACGTCTTCAAAATGAAAACACCCTTAGCCATCCAGCGGACTTAGAAGCTTAGTCCGAGTTTGATAAAATGCATCCGTGGTTTTCTAGTGATCCTTGCAACATCAAACTTGGCCTTGCTTCAGATGGGTTCAATCCTTTCAGGTATATGAACAACCCGTATAGCATGTGGCCAGTTATGATGATGTCATATAATTTTCCATCTTGGCAATGTATGAAAGAACCCTTCATTTATATGTCTCTACTTATTCCTGGACCGAGGGCACCTGGTAATAATATTGATGTTTACCTACGTTCGTTAATTGATGAGTTAAAAGAACTATAGGAAAAAGGATTGAAGACATTCAATGTGGAAACCATGACAACATTTCGGATGCATGTTGCACTGTTGTGGAGAATTAATGATTTCCCCACTTACGGCAACCTATAGGGCTAGAGCACAAAAGGTTACTTAGCATGCTCAATGTGTAATAAGGATGTTGGGTCCTTATCCCTTAAGCATGGACACAAGTTATACTTTATGTGTCATCATCGTTTTCTACGACTTGGACATCCTTGGAGGACTCGTGGTTTCAGAAGCTTTAATGGAAAACCTGAACAAAGGTTGCAGGCAAACGGATTAAGTGGGGAAGAGATATCAAACCAACTCAAGTTGATCGTAGATGTGAAATTTAGGAAACCAAAGAGAAGTAGAAAAAGGAAACATGCTAACTAGGAGTTGAATTTGATAAAGAGAAACATCTTCTTTGAGTTGCCATACTGGAAAGATCTTTCACTCCGCCACAACTGGGATGTCATGCACATCAAGAAGAACATTTGTGAGAATGTCATTTGTACATTGCTGGATATAAATGGGAATACAAAGGACATTGCAAATGCTCACCGAGATATGGAAGATATGAGAATACGGCCTGAGTTGCATCTAGTTCGTGATGGGGACAAACTTCTCATGCCATCAGCCTATTACACATTTTTGAAGGATGAGAAGAATAATTTCTTCGAATGGTTGAAATCAGTGAAGTTCCCTTATGGATATGCATCAAACATAGCTCAATGCATAAGCACAAAGGAAGGGAAGATGTTAGGAATGAAAAGTCATGACTTTCACATCCTTCTGCAATGGGTTCTACCCGTTTTCCTTCGTGAACACTTGATTGAAGATGTTCGCTCAGTTCTAATTGAGTTGGGGATCTTCTTCTGACAGTTGTGCTCCAAAAAATTGAGCGTAAACGTACTAGCACAGTTAGAGGAGGACATTGTGATCATACTATGCAAGCTAGAGAAAATATTTCAGTCAGCATCTTCGATGTGATGGTCCACCTAATTGTCTATTTACCAAGGGAGACCATAATTAGAGGACCAGTTCAATATCATTGGATATATCCTATTGAGAGGTAAATTATAAAGTCCTTTTACAATGTTCACATGATTTCCTCACTTTTTTTTTTTTTCCTATACAAGTCACTTATGCTATGTAAAATGCACAATTTCTTTTCCACTTTGAAGGGGTATATGTGAAATAAGGCAAGCCCGGAAGGTTCAATCAATGAGGCATACATTGACAGTGAATATCTTGCATTTTGCTCAATGTATCTACATGATATTGACCCAAGGTTCACTCATGAGGAGCGAAATGCAAACGTTCATGCTATTAATACCGAAGATGAAGAAATGAGGAGCTCTATATTTCGAGGAAATGTTTGGCCGTTTGGTCCATGGGTTTACGATTTCATTGATATCAACGACCTGCGAAAGGCCCATTTTTACGTCCTCAATAATTTTGAAGAAATTGTTCCATATATCGAGCAATGTACATTTTCAATATTAAAGTTTTTGAAATCTAAACTCCTTTTTAATTAATAGATGAAAGCATGTAATACAATAAATAATCAACGGTAAGTAAAGATTTGTACGCGTTGGCATGTGGTCCCGATCAATGAGTTAACCGCTACAGCGGTTGCATTGTCAATGACTTACGATTTCATACGAAGTCCCTCAAAGTGCATAGAAGAACCCAGAATTGTGGGGTTGCGGTGCTAGGCATAGAAAGCGATGAGGAAATTGACTACTTTGGTATATTAGATGACATTATAGAGCTTTATTATGGAGCAACAGACTCGTCCACATGTTCAAGTATACCTAGTGGGACATTAGCAATAAAAAGACTAGGATAAACATGGATGCATACTTTACCAGTGTCAATTTTTGCAAGACATGGTATCAAAATGACCCTTATGTGCTAGTGATGCAGGAAAAATAAGTGTTCTACCTTAAGGACACAAAATTGAAGGGTGAATGGCATGTGACCCAAAAAATTCCTCCCTGAATTTTGTATGCTACTACAAAAGTTGCAGATTCCCTGAAATTTGTATGCTACTACAAAAGTTGCAGATGCGGAGAAGACTGCCAGCGAGGATGCTTTCCAAGACGATGAGCCATTTGTCAGTGCAGCAACACAATCTGCTATCAACGTTGTTGAGGAAGGAGTTGAACCTATACCATTGAGTAGGTATGGTGCCACGGCAAAACTCGTGTGGACTACTGACATTGGAATTCAACCTGATGAAGACATTGACTTCATCGACAATTATGAAACTGATGAGAATATGAAAATCTGGTCGAGTACTATAGTGAAGAGGAAGACATATTAGAAAGTGAGGATGATATCAATATTGAGGACATATAGGGGGTAAGCATGTTATGTTGTCACCATGTATGTGACATGTGTAAATAACTGAAAAATATATTTACTATGCATCCATCTAATATCAAATCATGTTATATTTTCTTGTGAATTATTTTGTAGACATGGTACTAGAAGGTCGTCATCGTCGAGTTACGTCCAGGCTCTCGACTACATTGTCCCCGAAGGATGATCCAACTTCCTCGAGACCAGCGAAGAACATCGGTCCTTATGCTGCACCATCTAAGCCTTTGGGACTCCTGCCAAAGGATGTGGATCCATCAGCTGGGCATCACACCTAGGGTGAGTTGCCTACCATGATGAGCAGCGTTGGTAAGGTTACGAATATATGATTTAGAATAATATATTTATGGTCGTATACGTTCATGATAACTGTATTGTTCTTAATTAACTCTTCTTATAGCATCAACATCGTCGGGGACATAGATGACGAGGTCAAGCCATGGTGCAGCAAAGAACATGGTCTTGAAAAAACACCGAGAGAGGAATGGGGGGCAACGGATCCAGATTGATATTCCTTTAGGATTCATAGCCTCTCTAAACGATTGGTGCACAAGTTGGACATAGGAGATTGAAATTATATGCCGACAGTATGCTCTAGTCACCTGCTTTAGATGGCCAGATGTGACAAACGCATAGCGCTTGGTTCTATACAAGCGCATCTTGGTTTCTTTCACTTTTAATATACTATACAATTAACTATCTACCATTCTATATGTATTTTATATGCAGGTAAAGTTTGATATGGACATTTTCAGCGCTGACCATATCAAAAAGGTAGTGAACACTCCAATGTGCGCTCAGTTCAAGATTTTTTGCACTGAAATGCACAAGCATTTTAGGGCGATGGGAGATCAGACAGAGGCTCACCCATTTGATACGATCTCCCTAGATGATTGGGAGGTGGTGTGTCCCCATTTTCATGACCCGGCCAATCAGGTAATGTGTTTGTATTGTTATAACTAATTTGTTGTATTGATGTTGCTAATTAATGAAAATTCATTTTTTTTCTTTTTCGTAGGCTATCTATAAGAAAAATGCTGAGAACCGCAACAAACTAGAGACGGCGCATTATGGTGGGTCGAAGCTATTTGTCAAGCATCGAAAGGTCATTTTTATATTTATATGTCTGATCATTTCTTGAAAAGTGTCATTTATATTTGCACCAAACCTAATTAATATTAATTATATTTTACATGATAATGTAGCATGATCCCGAGATTGGTGACTTGGAACCTACACCGGATCTTTATTAGAGGACACATCAGAGGTCGTTGGGGAGTGGTGCCCAGGTGCGGAGAGGAAACATGTACGTCAAATATATTATTTAGTTCATTATTTTATTCAAAACTTCAAAGTTGTATTCTTATTTCTTCATTTTCTACGTTTTCATGACTGAAAATAGGCGAGGATGATCGAGCTGAAGAATGCACCTATTCTAGAGGGGAGTGTGCCAGTTTCAAATGACAACATCTACAAACAGGTGCTTAGGGAACACGTGGGGGACTGGTTGAATGGTCTTGGTAGTGGATACATCGCCCCAACATCAGCATCTACTTCAACCGCGGCGCCTCGTACCGAGCTTGACCGGGTGCGTAGGGAAGCCGAATCTCAAAGGGAGAATATGGTTCTTTGGGTGCAAATGATGGAAAAGGAGAACCAGAAGCTTAAAGAAGAGGTGTCAACTTAGCAAGCGAAGGTCTCCATCATCTAAGTGGAGATGGAAGCAATGAAGAACTAGCAAGTGCATATGGAACAAATGTTGCGCCAATCTCATCCAGAAGATGTGGGTGCCTTCTCCTCTCATTAGATCAGGAATACTCAGTATGCGATAGGAAAATTTGTGTTAGGAGTTTTGAAGTTGAGTTGTTCTAAATTACACAATGTAATTATGCAGTTATATTTTCATATTTTATTATATTCATTGTATATGCAATGAATTGATAGAAGCTTTTTCCCCGGTTAAAAGCAAAGTTAGAATAGAAACAAACTATTTAGTAAACTTAGTTCATTTTAAGCACTCGGGTATCTATTAGCTTTGCTGTAATCCCAAGAGAGGGGTTGAATTGGTATTTTAAAAAATTAATCCCCTAGGTCAATCAACCAACAGCAATATTACAAAAACCTAAGGTCAATCTAGTGCGGATAAAATAAATCAATGTATATATTCAGTAGAAATTAAACTTCACAACTAATTAAGCATGCACAATAAAGCAGTAAAAGAGTGATAAGACCATATATGTTATCGAGGTTCAGCAATAGTGCCTACCTCCCCGCCATGACTCACAAGCACAAGGATTACACTAAGGCTCACTTAACAGGTGGAGCGACACCTAATTACAGCCAGGTCAATTAGCACAAGGCTGAACTCAACCTTTACAACCAATCCTTTCAGACAAGATTACCACACCCTCAGGCCATGCTTTGAACACAATCAGATTTTAATACAAAATGTGTACAAGCAATATGTTTCTCAATAAATCAGATATGCACCAGTAATAATCAACACACTACTATATGATAAGATATGATCAGCTCAGTGTAATTTTAATATCTACTCTCAAAAATTAATGCAAATATAGCAATCAGTACGTGAGAGTATATATGTTAGGATCTTTGTGTCAAGATACTAATATCAATTTCAATGCAGCAACAAAGATCTTCACAACGCAAGCAAATATCTCAAAAATATTTTTCTCAAAAATAAGCACAAGAGATATTGGAAAACGGTTTGTAAAAAATTATTTCACAAAAAAAAAAAAAAAAAAAAAAAAAGCAATACGAGCTCTTGAGTATTGCAATGATAATGCAAAACTCGCAATCTCTAAGGAGTTTTCTCAAGGAAGACTTATTGATAAAGTCTCCAATAAAAACTCTTAACTTACTCTCAAATAAAAATATATCTCAACAACTAGAACAAATAAGAGTGTAAGCTTAATAAGAAAATCACAAGAACACTCTTACTTAGCAAGATTTGCAATGAGGATGAGTAAGAATGGAAGTAGGATGTTTGAATATGAGAAATGATATTTTTGAATTTCAGAGAAAATTTTCTAATCGTGTTTGCTAATCTTACCATAATCTATGCAAATGAGGGGGTATATATAGACACCCCTGAAATTATAATTGTTTGGGACCTATCTGGAATTTTTGGAAAATTTTAAATAGGGTTAATTAAAATTAACAGTGTTTTAACCTCGATAAAATCCGTGCAACCCGAGAGGGTCGGTCAACCATTTTTATGGTTCGGTCGACCGAGTTGCCTAGTTCGGTCGACCAAGATGAATTTGAACTGGGAAGATGGTCCACCAGGCTTAAGTCGATTTTCAGAACCTCTGAGGTTCGATCGACCGGGTTGAGTTTGGTTGACCAAACATGGATGTTCGAACGACTAGGGCGTTGGGATTTTCCATGTGTCTATTTGGTCGACCAGGGCGTTGCTGCTTATTTTGAGGTCGGTCGACCGAAGGGTCAAACCACTGACTTTGGGGAGGTTCGGTCGACCGAAGTGCGCATAGTGTTGGGGTTTGATCAACTAAACATGCCAACTTTGTGCATTTCGGTCCTATTCTTCTTATAAAATTGTCTCTATTTAAATGATAGTTAAATATAAGATTATGGGGGACTTTTTCATGCATAATTGTAGGTCCTATAGTCAACCTAAGGCCTTTAAACTTATCTATCCAATCATGCATGCAATGCATTAATTATTACAGACCTTTGATCTTTAATTATTACAGATCCGAATAAATCTTAATTAAATTACAACAAATAAATGGACAGAGTCTCTAGCTTCTTCACGTCCATGTGCATCATATTGAAACCTCTAATTGATCCTGCACACAAACTCATTAATCATTAAATACCTAAGTATTTGTCATAATCAAAACAAGGTTTAACCTATTAGGTCAACATTCTCCCCCTTTTTGATGATAACAAATACATCATGCAAAAGTGGGTACAGCCTAAAAAGGCTCCCCCTGACAATATGCACAATGAGAATTTTTAAAGATTTATAAGATCAAATATTTTTCAAAAGTACCCAATTTTGTGTCTCTTCTCCCCCTTTTGGCAACAACAAAAAAGGGCTATGATAAACATAAAGCACATAGACGTAGGCATTGAGTATGAATCATTTGAATACAAGATATGTTTGGGAAAGGTTTTTAGAAATTTTGGCAGCATGTCATTCGAAAATAGAGCATTTTCCCAAAAATACATGTATAGAAATTACCTGATTAAGCTTTAGATTAACAGTTTATTCACAACTAACAACTTAAACAGTTCAGTATGAATTAAAACATAAGACATAATATAACTATCAACATGTAAGATATATGATAGCCATGCATTTGCAAAACACATACAAACTCATAAAGTATAAAGCAATGATAGATTTAAAGTTCAGAGCTGTACGTTTCAATGTAAAGACGCTCCCCCTAAGTTCGTGCACTCTATCAAAAATCTAGGAGGCATCTCTACTATGCATTATACCTAGCTCTAGTCTAATCTGTATGAACCTATCTTCTGAAAGGGGTTTGGTGAAAATATCCCCCACTGCTCATTGGTGCACACAAGCTCAAGTGTCACATCCCCTTTCTGCACATGATTACAAAGGAAATGATGTCTAATTTCAATATGTTTAGTTCGTGAATGTGAGATAGGATTTTTAGAAATATTAATTGCACTAGTATTATCACATTTAATTGAAACCGTATCATAGTGCAATCCAAAATCCATAAGTTGTTGTTTCATATAAAGTGTTTGGGCACAACAACTTCCAACCGCAATATATTCTGCTTCAGCTGTGGATAAGGCAACTGATTTTTGTTTCTTGGAGAACCAAGAAACAAGAGATTGTCCTAAGTGGTGACAAGTGCTTCTAGTACTCTTCCTATCAACCTTACTACTGGAAAAGTCAACATCAATATAGCTCACAATCTCAAATGTCGTATGCTTAGGGTACCATAAACCTAATTCTATAGTTCCAACTAGGTACCTAAGTTTTCTTTTCACAGCCAATAAATGAGACTCCTTAGGAGCGGCCTGAAACCTAACACACAAACACAGACTAAACATGATATCAAGTCGACTAACTGTAAAGTATAGGAGGCTACCAATCATACCACGATATAATTTCACATCAATAGGAATTCTTTGCTCATCTTTATCAAATTTGATTGAAGAACTCATAGGAATACTAAAAATTTTACCATCTTCCATATTAAATTTCTTTAGCAAGTCCTTAACATATTTAGATTGGCATATAAAGGCTCCATGTTTAGCCTATTTAATTTGAAATCCTAAGAAGAAACTCAGTTCACCCACCATGCTCATTTTGAATTCACTTTGCATGCATTTGGAAAACTCATTCACAAATCATTATTAGTTGCTCCAAAAATAATATCATCAACATATATTTGAACAAGGAGCATATCATCATTATTAGATTTGATGAAAAGTGTAGTATCAATTTTGCCATGGGTAAACCCATTTTCTAGTAGAAAACTACTAAGCCTCTCATACCAAACTCTAGGAGTTTGTTTCAATCCGTACAAGGCTTTGGACAATCGGTATACATGATCAAGATATTTATGATTTTCAAAATCGGGAGGTTGTTCTACATACACTTCTTCATTAATATAGTCATATAGAAATGCTCTTATAACATCCATTTGATACAATTTAAATTTCTTAAAAGTGGCATAAGCAAGCAACATATGAATGGCTTCCATTCTTACTACAGGAGCATAGGTTTCCTCAAAATCTATCCATTCTTCCTGATTATATCCCTGGGCAATTAGCCTAACTTTATTTCTAGTGACTACCCCATTTTCATCCTTTTTATTTCTATAGACCCATTTAGTTCCACTAATAGTATTATCATTGGGCCTAGGAACTAAGGTCCACACTTTGCTTCTTTCAAATTGGTTAAACTATTCCTGCATAGACATTACCCAAGATTCATCCTCTATGACTTCCTTAATGTTTTTGGGTTCTTCTTGTGATAGAAATGCAACATGACTTACTAGGTTTCTTAAGGAGGATCAGGAGGCTACACCACGTGAAGTTTCACCTATGATTTGATCTAAGCGATGGTTCCTAATAAATTTCCAATCCCTATGCAACTCTTGAACCTCACTCTCAACTTTATTTTCTTTAATTGATTTATCATTAATTTCTAAATTTTTGTCCACGTTACTTTCAATGGATAGCTTATCTAGTCCTTTTCTAATATCAATATCATATTCATCATCTCTTTTAGAAAATGGACTAGATTCATCAAACACAACATGAATAGATTCAATAACAATTAATGTTCTTTTATTAAAAACTATGTATGTTTTACTATTAAGTGAATAACTTAGGAAAATACCTTCATCAGATTTAGAGTCAAATTTCTCTAGGTTCTCATTATCTCTAAGTACAAAGCAATTTACAACCAAAAACATGAAAATATGAAATATTAGGTCTATGGTTGTTCCACAATTCATATGGAGTCTTATTAAATGAAGGTTTAATTAACACTCTATTCATGACATAACATGCAGTATTCACAGTTTCTGCCCAGAAATATTTGGATAATTTATGTTCATTTAGTATTGTCCTACCCATTTCTTGCAAGGACCTACTCTTTCTTTCTACAACTCTGTTTTGTTGTGGGGTCCTAGGTGCAGAAAAATTATATGAAATGCCTTCTAAGTCACAATAGTTTTCTATACCATCAGTTTTTAATTCAGTTCCCCTATCACTTCTTATGTGTCTGATTTTATAGCTTTTTTCATTCTAAATTCTTCTACATAATTTATTGAATTGTTCACATGATTCATCTTTTTGAGAAAGGAATAGCACCCATGTGAACCTAGAATAATCATCCACAATAACAAAGACATACAATTTACCACCTAGACTTTGAACCTAATTAGGACCAAATAAATCTACGTATAGCATTTCAAGTGATCTAGTGGTGGATATTCTTTTTCTTAAAACTTGATTTTGTTTGCTTACCCATTTGACA